>NC_089820.1:21415080-21788830 GCF_029633855.1 Hoplias malabaricus
ATTTTAGTTGTTATACTCGTTAGGTACTAATCCCAAAAAGCTAGGACAAATTAAAAATGCAGACCAAGCAAAATTCCGGGTCTCAGGTCGATAAAAATACAGACACACATACGGTACATATACATACATATATAGATATGAACTTGAACACATAAAAGCATACTTACACATAGATGCATAAACGTACATAAACACATGCATATAAACAGACACACATTGGCCAATGTGCAGTTAATTCTATTTTACTGTGTCTATAAGCGATCCCCATTTACCCATAAAGACAATCTCCTATGGACTGTGAGAACAGAAATTCAGCAGACATCTATTTATTTATTTAGCTTATCAGTCTGGCGTTAATAATAGACCTCCTTTTCTTCTTTGTGGAGGGCTCATATAGTTGATATGAGTGGAGAGAAGAGGAGAAAGGAGAGAGGGATTTGGCAGACCTGTTTATTTGCTCTTGTTGAAGCCAGGGTTGGTGTTTACAACCTTGTGCTGATCCACTCCACGGCACTGGATAGATGAGCGATACGAGCCTCATTACTCCTGATTGCGTTTATCCACTTCTGGGCTGGACCTGCCGAGCTGATGAATGTAAACACAAGCTGGGGTCAAACGCAGAGGAATTGCACCCTGCCGAGAGCAGGATTTAAATCATTTGTCACTGAATTAGAGGATGATATGCACAAGTGTTTTTCTGAATTTTTATTTTCTTGATACTTCATTGCCTTGCCAGACATTCACATATTTCAAAGACGTTTTCTCATCAAGTCCACCCTTCAAGGAAAAAAAAAAAAAAAAACACTTCTCAATCATGATTACTTGCCTTTTCTCTCAAATGACACTGAAGAGCTGCTCAGAAGTGGCACTGGGTG
This sequence comes from Hoplias malabaricus, assembly GCF_029633855.1. NCBI lineage: Eukaryota > Metazoa > Chordata > Actinopteri > Characiformes > Erythrinidae > Hoplias > Hoplias malabaricus. The sequence goes on from NC_089820.1 coordinate 21,415,956, forward strand.
AGTCAACACATGCCTGCCTTGATCTTGGCCATGGACATGTTGTTGTCATCGTTGATTTTGATGATAATAAGAAGTACAAGCTTCTTCACAAATGTGTCATTTCATTTTTTAATGGAATTGGTTTGTAGAACATTTGATGCTGTTCTATATTTGTGGTTAGTTGCTAGTAAATTACAAGCATCTAGTGGGCTCAAGGGTGGTAATTTTAACCGCATTAGTTAAATATTTAGATTCATGACTTCCAAACCCAATGTGAAATAATGGGTTATAGCAGAATCCCAAATGTCTCATATGTTATTCTCAGTTTCCCAAACCAGATTTAGGTCATTGGTGAATTGCTTTTCTGGAGAACGTCTTGACCTCTGAGAATGACTATTTTAGCTATGGTATTTTGCCAATGAAGGGGCTCTCTTCCCAGACCTCCACACATTTCAGAAGCATTTCTTCATGTAGACCACCCTTTATCAAAGACATCTCAGTCATGAACGGATGCATTTTCTTGCAAATGACATCGAAGAGCTACTCTGAAGTGGCACTGGGTGATTCAGCAGACGAGTGCCTTATTCTTGGCCTTGAACATCTTGTTGTTATTGTTGATGTTGATGATAATGATGTTGTTCTGTCTCCTTCACTGCTTCCCAAAGAATTTCAAGCAACATCTCAAGCACTTGCCATCTTTTTAACAGGAAAGATGAAGCAGAAATGTTTCCACGGTAAAAAGGATGACTGATTTTCTGCAGATTTTGAGATTTCAAAATATGACTTAGAACAAGGTTCTTTGGGTTCTGATTCTGGAAGGCCAATGCCAAGCAGGGTTTCTCTGATCAGAGACACTCCAGACATGACTGAACAATTACAGAACCCTTCCAGGACTAAAACTTTGCCACAGAGACTAATCTGAAGTCTGAAATGCATCTTCAGAGATTATAAGGCTACAATTTCTACTTATTATGCATTGATGTCACTGTAGTTCAAGCACTATTCTTAAACTGCTGAATGATTCAGAAAGTATGAATCATTTTAGGGAACTATCCACTCATGGATGAATCTTTGAGAGGCTAACGACCCCAAGTCATTCTGGCATGGCTTGATGGGTGCATGCATTTCTAAAGTAACTCAAACTCTTCAACTTAATGTTTCATCACATTTTATCAGTGCAGTTGCTCTGATGGGTTTTCTGAAAAAGGTAGGTGCTTTCAGAGATACTTATAGATACATGAGGTTAAAACTCTCTCACTTTGACTTCCCATTAAAATCCAACAGAGATTCTTCCAGGCTTAAAATGGAGGTTTTAAAAAGTCCATTAGGCCAGAGAGTGCAACTGGCTAATAGTAGTGGTAGCAACCAACTTTTATGTATATTTTATGAATATAATTCATTTATGTGAGCAAAGGTTAAGTGTTTAGGATACGCCTAGTCTATGTACTTCTAGTAAGTGTGCTGTATACCGCACAGTATTACCCTTTACAGCACAGAACACAAGGGCTGTTACCAAACTATTTATCAGCATTCTATCAATTCTCTTGACCCCTAGGTCAACTACATTGCAGGTTTACGTGCTAAAACACAAAATCAGACCATTTCAAATGCACTACAGAAATACAGGCAGTCTGAAAATTGATGGTGAGGAATGAGTGGGCAAACAAACCCCTGTCTGTAAAACACAAAGCTATAACTTCACATAATTACAGCCTCTGGTTCAAATCCAAATCAACAATTTGTTGCCTGATATGTGAAGGCCAGAGGTTACTCCGTCATTACCAAGTTCTTGAATAAACCTGGGGAAAGCAATTACCTCCAATAACCTGCCATTCTTTCTGCCATTCCTCCGACTCCCACTGCCATAGGGTACCACTGATGTGACATACCTACCCTCAGCATACTCCAAGGAACTCCTGAAACTCAGAAACCCAAAGGTTGGGAGCCTCTGGAGAAGGGGAACGTCAAACTGTAGGAGCAGAGCAGTCTTGCCCTTAAACAAGGGAATGCCAAGCCCCCTGCGGAACTCACCATCCACTTTCCAGAGGCAGCATATGAACTGAGTTTGCTCAGTTGGTGATAGAGCATTGCTTCTCAATGTTAAGCAACCTCAGGTTGTATACTGCCTCTGAAGAACACAAGGTTGTCTCTTGGGACTTCACATTCGGGTCCGGCAGGGTGCGAAGTGTTTCCTCACTTGAGGCAAGGTCATCCATTTTCTCTAAGTAGGAGTTTCCTCTTAACAGAAGTTCTCATCATTTGATATTTCAAGATTCAGGAGCACCTCTTAGGCCAGGGGGCTGGGTCTGTGGTAGCGCAAGCAAACCAGTGGTATCCCCATGACACCCACCTTAGTTTGAACTGCATACCATCTTCTAAAAGGGTCTAAGTATGGTTTATATTGGATAGTAGGTAACACCTATACTCCCAGACTTTTACTGAATAAGTACATATTATATTCTGACCTTCTGATCAATGTTACAAAAGTTTGTGTTTATTTCTATAATGATACCTGCCCATACTGGTGATTTTGGTCATATACATTTACCTATGTGGTTTTTTTTCTGTCATTTGCAGCAAGACATTTTTAGCAGTGGTGAGTCACTAGCCCTATCTCATTTACTTCATGGAAGATCTAGAAATACCTGGCAGAGTTTTGCAAAGTCTGGAGTTTGCATAAAGAAATAATTGAAGGAATAGCAATAGACATGGACAGGTTTTGTCAGCTTTGGTAAAAGTATGCATAAGAGTTAAATTATAGTTACACTTGTATAGTGCTTCCCTAGGTCCACAAAGTGCTTTACATTTTTACATTTGTTAGGGAAAATTAGGGAATCACCTCAACCAACATAAGTGTGTACCTAGATTTACCTGGATAATACTACAGCAGCCAGTCCACACCAATATGCACACCCAACTTGAGAGTAGAGGCTGATTAAGACAGTTTTTAAAGATGGGGACCCACCACAACCCTGAACTGGATAGGCGGTTACAGATAATGAATGAATGAATGAATGAATGAATGATTAAGAGGCCAATAGTCACAACAGTGTTTGATTTAACAGAGCATAAGGGTAAAACTCTTACCCCCAACTAACAACTTTGTTGGCTCCACCAACTGTACCGCCAAGAGTTACCTTGACTTTTCTAAAAGGTCATCCATCCAAGTACTGACCAGGCCCAAACCTGCTTGGCTTCAGTGGATTAGCATGTTCTCATGTTCAGGTGCTCTGGCCCCTGGTGTGAGCATTTAGTAGTTGTAGAATTCTGGTTTTAAACTGCTAAACATGGTCCACGTGGTACCTTATCACATCTGCCCCCATCCGTCACTGCAGGGCACAGAGCCTTGGCTAAGTACATTTGTGTTAGGCCCAGTGTTCGGGGCATCTGACAGAGATGCGCTACAGAGATTTGGAGGCCAGGAGCCCATGCTTTTAGCAAGGTTAGAGAGGCAGAAACATGAGTTGGAGCAGCAAGAAGAGCACTTCCCTTCACTCACTGCTATTAATTATGGAGCAGGTCGTGGTGGGGAGACCAGACAGTGTGTGTTTTATGCAGACGGAAAGAGCTGTCAGAGTCGGGACAGAACCCCCTCTCCCCCCACCACACACACACACTCCCACATTCTACTGACAAGACCCATGCTGTAATAAAAGAAATCACTTCTTGTCACCCTTAATAGTCAGAGGACAAGAACTGGCATGATGTAACACATCACGATGGTGTTCTGGGATGGTTTACAAAGGGGCAATGTCTTTAATGCTTCAGGTGATGTCTGCTTTGTTATGGAAAACCTTTGTGGTCCTTTGTTAGCAGCTGATGATGTTAATTTGCACCTTTGAAAATAAACACAACTGAATGGTTCTCAGCTTGAAATTACCTCTTTAGTTGGTTAAGAAACGTTACTCTTCAACTTTAAAATGGTTCTTTACACTCAACCATCTATGTCCATCATCCACGAACAAGACTCTTTGAAAAATCAACCATTGAAAGATTTTCTAGGGAAACATCAATGTTGAGCCTTCAAGGCCTTCAGAGACTTTCTGTATAATAATAATTTAGTTTTCTTTTCACCATGCTTTTTGTACTTAAATTCTGCAAGGACTGTAAAAATGTTTTATTGTGAAGTATTGGTTGGGATTAGGCTTCTTGATGTATCTTGATAATTACAGCTAAGATGGATGGAATAAAAAACATAGGGCAGCACAGTGACGCAGCAGGTAGGATCACAATTACACAGCTCTCCCTGCATCTGCGTTGGTTTCCTCTGGGGAGCACTGGTTTCCTCCCACAGACCAAAAACCCACATTGGTAGGTGGATTGGCAACTCAAAAGTGTCCATAGGTGTGAGTGAATGTGTGAATATGTGTTGCCCTGCGAAGGACTGGCTCCCCCTCCAAGGTGTGTTACCGTCTTGTGCCCAGTGATTCAGAATAGGCTCCAGAGCCACCGTGACCCTGAAATGGATAAGCGCTTACAGACAATAAATGAATAGGAATCATTCTGATTTACAAAGTGTGAGATTAGTTTTGTGACTAAAAGTCTCCCTTGAAACTTTTGGTGCTCCTAGATATGTCACTAAGTGTACAAAAGAGCCATAGGTGTCAAAGATCTGTTATTTTTCTCATCTGTTAGTTTTGACCAAGTGTGGACATTTCAGGTCCAACTCTAATGGTCACGACTCCCCACCGCCAAACAGTTGTTATGTGGCATCTCTGCAAACCTTCCTTTTTAGAGCACAGCCTTAGATGGAACACAGCCTTAAATCTGAAACAGCCCAAAAGAGCACCATCCCTTCTTGACATTTGGTGTCAAGACCTAGTTCTAATGACACATGCAACCTTTGCTGAGGATATGCATCACCTGTTGAGGTGGCATGGGGGAACTGGAACTAGGCCTAGTGCCAACTCTTCAACTTTCTTCAGGAAAACAGGATCATTCCTGTTCTCTAGAGGTTGGCTGTGGTCAATTAATCTGACTGGAGCCTAGCCCACTAACGATGTCCTTGTTTCTTGTCCTGTTTGGCCGGACAAGAGCTTGGTAAGCTCTTACATTCTTGACCTACATCCTGTCGCTAAGAACTTATTATGCAGTTGCTGTCATGTTTTTTTTTTTTTTTTTTCTTTTGCACAAGAGTTTCTTCCGGATTTCATGGAAATGAAACAACCCTCTTCAAAGGTTACAAAGGATCAAAAGTTACAATGAAACAATACAATCAAACCTAGCAGGGACTTGTTCGCATGACCAAATATATGTACAGTCCAGACCAGCCTTAACAAGTTCCATTCATCATTGGCAAATGTAGGGTTTTAATATTTTACAAATCTATTTTTATAAAGTTTACATTTAATGCATTGGGGACTATCACATCTAAATGTAAAGAGTTCACTAAAAGACCATATGTGGTAAATGGGTATCATTTGTATGATTTGTTAATTCATAGTTGTTGTACATTGACAAGTTGAGCTCCCATTCACTGATTGTGATGTTTTTTGTTTTAAATAACATAATAATATGAATCCAAAGAAAAGCTACAGCAAACCATGTTGGCCATAACATTGCATTTCATACCCTTTGGAGTCCATCGTCAGGTTTTCAGTTATGTTTAGGGTTAGGTTTGGGGTTAGGGTTAAGTTTGGGTTTAGTTTGGGTTTAAAGGGTTTGTGTCAGGTTTTACATGATTTATGAATTCAGGGAATAGTCTTTTCTTATATATTTATTTATCTCACTTCTGCACTCCCACGCCTGCAATAAGTGCCCCATAGTTTGAATACCTCAGTCTTAGAGAAAAAAGATAGTTTTACTCTAGTTTTGTAGCATTGTGTAATTGGTGCAGTTCTACCTATTGGGTGGAATGGGATACAGTGTAAGCTTCAGCCTGTTTTTACAACAATGCAACGGCAAGCTTTATCAGCAAACATAGCCCGTTAAAGCTTTTAACATCAGCGACCGAAAGAGTTCATGGTGTTTATGAATTGAGAGCCTTGCGATGGTGTAGAGGCTTGTAAACCCTCCTGAAGAGGTTAAGGAAGGGCTTGGTGGTGGAGCTGCAGTAATTTCTCATTCTCCACACCTTCTTTGCAGGCACTAAGACGATGAAGGTCCAGGTAATGATGGTGGTGGAGCAGATTATACTTGACTCTGCTAGAAGAGGCACTGAGAGCATCTCTTTGAAGGATGTAATCCAGGGATTTGGAGCTGGGAGGGATGGAGGAGTGGTGGGGAGGTAAATTGAACCGTTGGCAGTGCTGACCTGCCTCCAGAGCTACTGCCTGGTGGTGGGTTCTCATGTGCCATGTGATGTAGGAAAAGGATTAGATCTCAGTGTTTTTAGCAACCCATTTAATGGCTTTTCAGGGAGTGGTCTATGGAAACTTTTACAGAAGAGACCCTTAAAATTAAAACTATCCAGGAGACTATATTTACAGCAGAAAATATAACATGTAAAAACACATTTTTTGCATAACATTTGATGTTGTTGAACAACACACTTTGTGACCAGCTTTTTTTTATCTTCTCATAGCTCTATGTGATAGAGAAGGGAGAAGAAAGTATGTGCAGGGTTTTATTGGGCTTAAGCTTCAAATCTTCCTCAGGCCAGGCTCTGGTCAAAAAAACAGGTAGTAACATGCAAAACAAACAAATTCAAATTCAAAACCAAGAAATATAGCAAGAAGGTCAGTAGCTAGACAAGATAAACAATGCTGACAGTAGACTTAAAAAAGGCTTCACACAAACCTCAGCTCAAGTATAGGGGTGTATATGCTAACCACACACTGGATGACTTTGAAAAAGCTAAAGTGTAACACCATCTCATATCTAAAGATAATATCACAGTTTTTACTCACAGACTATGATTTTGAAAAGAATGAATATCTTGCAGTGTCACTAATTACAAAACTGCACCTATATTCTGTCTCAGTACTGTAAATAGGAACATAATTGTAGATTAGTTTATGTTGTTATGATTTAAACACCCTATTTCATCTCCAGGACTTATCATTTATTATTTTGCCCGTACTACAAGGAAAGCTAACTGATATTCATATCTCCTTCTGTAGAAGTGGATCTTTAGGTAACACAGAGTTAATGAGCCCGTGAGTAGCTGCAGGTGCGAATCATTGACAAGGGGTGGGGCCAGGAAGAAGCTGGAGCTGGACTAAACTATTTCTTGGGGTTAATGATTCAGTCCAGGTTCAACCGAAGGAAAAAAAAACATGTTCTCAATAGCATGAGCACCAATAATGGACGTTTTCCATGGAAGAATGTTCTTGATAGATTTGTGGTTTTGAAAACTCGAATTGAACTTGTGCGGCACAGTGACTCACACTTCTTGCTGTTTAGAAGATGGCATTGTTGTTATATAAAGCAGAATCATGCACATGCTGAATAAAGACAATAGTGTAATTATGCAAAGTGTTTATACAGTAGAGGTTATGAAAGAACTTAATGTGAGGATGCATTTCAGAAACATTATTTTGGATTTTACAGCACAGCACATACAGAAACAGTTTTATATCTGAGTAAAGTGCTCCAGAAGCCAGAAGGACTGTGCATTTTCAGAATAAATGTGTGTTTATCATGCTGTTATACAGTACCTTTGCCCTGTCTATTACTAATCTAAATGTGGCTTCCCTGTACACACACAACATACACATACTACCACTTGGTCTAGTGTCGTGGTACATGCTTAGAAAATGTAAATAACCTCCAAACTGTAATGGATTCAATTAAGTCCTGACAGTTTGAAACCTCACAACACGTCAGGTTACTTCTATTTCACTCCCCAGAATCCTAAACTGGACAGTAGAAGGGAAATCTCAGCAGTCCTTGTCAGTTATTTATGTAAAAAGAGCAAGCAGCAACAATTCTCACTATAATCTATAGACAGGAAATGTATGTGGTAAATGCACTGCACATTTTTAATATTGCTCACAACATACTGTTGACTAGAGGAGAATGGGCTCCTACTTGGTTCCTCTCAGGGTTTCTTCCTTGTGCACAGATGAGGAGAGTTTTTTCTTATTACTATCGCCCTTGGCTTGCTCATAGGAAGTTTGGACCTGGATCTGCTTTGTGACAACTTTCCGTTTAATAAAATCAGATTGATTTATACACCATGATTAAGGCCATTCTCATTAATCAATAGCTGTATTATGATATTACTGGCAGGACCCTATGTTACTACATAGTGCCAATTTCACAGAACAACCAGAAATCAAAGGTGTCAACATCTAAAGAGAACTCCTTTCTTGAAGGACCCTTTTCAAAAGTGTATTACCAGGTTTTTAGAAATCTATATGATACATTGCTTCACAGCATTCTTTAATATTCCTTTAGCTGCAGGTGTGTGCAGTAAATGCATTGTTCCTAAAGCTAAATATACAGCCTGTATATTTACAATCCTGTATCTGCCTTTCAGGAGATTTCTTACTGAGAAACAGGTTCCTGATTTTGGATCAGTGTTTCTCTGAGAGCTGATCCTGCAGTAAATCTATAATGTATGCGTCACAGCTCAGTCTGTCATTTCACCCAACGATAAAAATAGTGAGCGGCTCCTGGCCAAATATAGATGCTGAGAAACAAATAAAGCAAAGCCTAACCACCTGGGTAGTGTCAGCACAGGTTGAGGTCTATTTCTTGGTCCTGTCAGTGACCTGTTAATGTTCTGTTACGGAGTGTCTCGGGTCGGAGGGCTTTGCTTTGGTGGGATTCATGGGTGGACTCTTATTTAGAAGCATGCTCTTATGTTTATTTGGAGCTAAAAAGCATAAAAATTAAGAAAAGATATGAAGCTTTCCACTAAGTTCCCTAAGTTCCACTAAAGTTTTTTTTGTGTGCTCATGTCCAGGAACTACTAGCTAGTTTGGTTTTATCATTTGAAGTCCAGATGTAAGGAGGCGTCGGACTTGAGGAGGCTGAGGGTTTTGAGGATTAAGGAGGCGAAAGTCTGGTGTGGAGAGGATTTCTACAGACCCAAATGCTCAATAAGTTGTGTCCAGACATGCATCTCAATACAAATTTATGTCTGACCTCACCCAGTAGTTCGAGTTCAGGTCTTGAATACTGTGCAGTTGTCCTTGGACTTAATCTGTGCCTTCAGAACTGGATTCCACTGTCCTTTCTCAAAGGGTGTTTGAGGCCTTTGCTGCAAGTAGGTGTGTGTGTGTGTGTGTGTGTGAGAGAGAGAGAGAGAGAGAGAGAGAGAGAGAGAGAGGCTCTGGAAGCACAAAGCCCTGCTACACAATACGCTGTTGGCCTTCTTTTCTGGATGCTTTCCCAGTGAGGTGTTACAAGTCGGAGTCTGAGGATTTCCTTGGCTGTTCCAGGCACATTTCCAGAAGCTTTCCACCAACACTCGCTGTCTAAGCCAGACTCGCTGTCTATTGTTCTAACATTCTAATCTCTCCTAACAGTTACGGTGCTACCTCATCATTCTATGTTCAGCCAAAAGCAGCAATGAACAGTACTGACCACCAACATCGGATTCTGCAGCTTACAAAAAGCAGGCAGCTTGTAACAAAGGCCGAACCCTTCACTAACCCTTCCCCAGGGCGTCAACGTATTGATGTCTTCATCTTACATTTTGTTTATTTCCCTCACATAAGGCCTTCAACAAACACCCATTGGAATGAAGCTGTAGAAGAACCCCTTTCTTGAGTGTTTATTCATCAGAAGATTTAACCTGGTGCCTGCTGTCTGTGTTTTGACATCAAACTCAGGAAAGCATTATCATACAAATATGGTTCAAACATCACAGCAATCTGTACAACCTCATACATCCAAGCATACCACGATAACTCTGATAAAGCATAGCTGAGTCATATTATAAACATTTTATTAACTATTCATTCATTGCCTGTAACCGCTTATCAAATTCAGGGTCGCGGTGTGTCCGGGGCCTACCCAAAATCACTGGGCGCAAGGCGGGAACACACCCTGGAGGGGGCACCAGACCTTCACAGGGTGACACACACACACACACACACACACCTACGGACACTTTTAAGTAGTCAATCCACCTACCAACGTGTGTTTTTGGACCATGGGAGGAAGCTGGAGCACCCGGAGGAAACCCACACAGACGCAGGGAGAACACATCAAACTTCTCACAGGAGCGAGCCTCGAACCCTCAACCTCCAGGTCCCTGGAGCTCTGTGTGACTGCGGCACTACCTGCTGCACCACCGTGCCACCCCTACGAGGGAAATAACTTTGTGAAAATAAATAGAAATAGATTAGCACCATTAATTAATTACAAATAAATAAATAAATTGGAATAAATTAGCTCTAAAAAAAATCTCTTATAAGCAAATGATTATCTTAAAAACATGGTGCCCACAGCCGTGCAATCAGCAGGACTTTGTCTATCAAACCTGTGAGCAACATCACTCACAGTTCCAAACTTCACCCACAATCACACCACCATCATCATCATCATCGTCATCTTCATCTCACAGCATTTTAAACTCAGGGCTCTTTTGGGTTTACTTTCATACCTAATAATTCTGTTAGCATGTTCTGAAAGGTTGATGACATTCCTGATTGGCCGAAGGTCTGGGGTGTTTGTAGACTACTTGCTGAACTGATGCACACACAGAATGTAGAGGGCCACAGCTGTCCACATCTTCCCAATCAGTCGAAGAGACACAGTTATGCAGTAAAAAGCCCATTATGGAGATGAATTAATTTTATACCAAACTGGATATTACTCCATGGATGAGATATAAAACATAAATTAATACTAAAGACATTTGCAACTGCGTTCATTTTGTTTATGTGCACTTTCTTAAAGAAATAAAAACAGAAAGTTTATAAATCTCCTCGGGGTCACAGTTATAATGGGCTATAACCACAATTTACAGCTCCGATCTCTTATTACACTGGCTGTTGCTTGGCTGACTTCCTTTGAAATATTTATGTAAAAAAAAAAAACTGGCTTTGACTGCAATCATTAGCTTCTCAAGCGTTTGTAATGACACTGGGGCATTATGGGAAATGTAGTGCCTGTGGTGAATTTCCATGGCATGTCCTGTAGTTCTGCTCCTGAATAAACTTGACTTTTTTATCGTGGGGCACAGCAATATTTTCCTGAGGCTCATGCTCCAGTAAATTTGGGTCTGATGACACCGCTGGCCCCCTGCTTATAAAAATGTTATGTGTCCAAAATTACAAAAACATCCCCAGTGTGTTTTATAAGGTTTATTTCTGTGAATAAACACGAGAGAAAAAACTATTAAGTTAAAATACGGCCACAATCTTGCTCCATAAAAAGTGGAATGACTGAGTCAAAGTGAATAGAACAAACTGAAGCGTACAAATAATGAGCTTGTACACATTCATTTAGAAATCTGGAGCCTACCAACACTCAAACTGTGAAATGAGAGCACCCAGTCATTTCTGGTGGGCTGCCTAAATCAGAAAACATGGGATTCAATGAGCCATTTTGATTTGGATCCTCTTATAACTTTCAATCGCAGGCTCATTAGACACATCCGAGTATCTCCACTGCCGGATTGAGAACTACCTCTTTTTATTATTATTATTATTAGGCGCCAGAGCTCTGGCATTATGGCTTAGGTAAGAGCTACCCATGGGAGCTGCTCTGTTGTGGTCTGCACAAACCAGCGCAAATCACTACATGGCCTCCAAGCCTCAGGGGACAGAAGAGCTGAGTGGTAGATAGATGTGTACGGGTTTGGAGTGCAAATACTTTAAGGATCAAATAATATCACATTAAAATCACTCCTAAACTAAACTTTTTATATAAAAAAGAGATTATATTGTATATAAAAGAGAGAGCTCTCCAGTTTGAGCTGTGGCTCATACTCATTGAAAGAAATGAACTGAATCTGGCAGTTCTGAACAGGACTGTTTAGACAGGGGTGGGGGGGTGGTACTGCACTGCGATGGGATGTTTGATCCTTGTGGTATTTTAAACAAATCATGTCACAGGTATTTCATTAAGACTCCAGAACTGTGCTCCCTGGTGGGAAAAAAAGGTAGAATATGTCCTTTAAAAGAAACGTAATTATAACAAGCTTGATTTAGTCTGGTGTCAAGGTGAATTTGTAAATATTTCATTAAAAGACCATTCCCTGGATTCTTACAATGAGTCTTAATTCAAATGTGGCACTCCAAGATTGTGAACTAAATATTTCCATGAATGTCAGCATGAATTTCTGGCAACCTACACATCACCTTACCCTAACCATGACCATAAACCTAACACAAACATAAAAATAAACCTAACTATAAGCTCCAAAATGTTAGAAAGGGCAACATTTTGTGCATGTGTACAAAGATGATTGATTGGTTCTTCTTCATTTACATAACAACCACAGGTCCACCTTATATGGGTCAGATGTCAGGTGTTCCATTGCCATTGGCATGATTTAACTGTAAGATTACGCCCAGATGTGTCTTCTCTCTGCTTCACAAGTGCATCTTTAGTAAAATATTTGCTCATCTTTGGAGTCCCCTTTGCTTTTATTCATTCATTCATTCATTCATTATCTGTAACCCTTATCCAGTTCAGGGTCACGGTGGGTCCAGAGCCTACCTGGAATCATTGGACGCAAGGCAGGAATAGACCCTGGAGGGGGCGCCAGTCTTTCACAGGGCAACACAGACACACATTCACACCTACAGAAACTTTTGAGTCACCAATCCAACTACCAACGTGTGTTTTTGGACTGTGGGAGGAAACCGGAGCATCTGGAGGAAACCCACGTAGACACAGAGAGAACACACCAACTCCTCACAGACAGTCACCCAGAGGAAACACACGCAGACACAGGGAGAACACACCACACTCCTCACAGACAGTCACCCGGAGGAAACCCACACAGACACAGGGAGAACACACCACACTCCTCACAGACAGTCACCCGGAGTGGGAATCGAACCCACAACCTCCAGGCCCCTGGAGCTGTGTGACTGCGACACTAACCTGCTGCTCCACCGTGCGCCCGTTCTTTGCTTTTATAAATAGTAATTTGATGAATATTAAAAAGATACAAAATTTCCAGAAGAAGAAACTGTGGATGAGGATTATTGTTTTTAAAAATATATATCTATCTGTCTTTGAAAACTTTCCAAATGTATGTGCTTTTGAACCCTTCCACCCTCTATTTGATGAAGCAGAAGTGTATGTACCTACACACACACTCACACACACACCAAATAAATAAATATATAAATAAACCAATGTGTGTTCAGAAGAGAGAGTGAACAGATAAGACACGAGGATGTGACCTGAATGTGGGGGTTTTTCAGAAGTGCTGGAAAATGTGCCTGTTCACCAGAGAGAAAGAGAGAGAGAGAGAGAGAGAGAGAGAGAGAGAGAGAGAGATAGCGAGAGAGACATCTTCAATTATTGATCCGCAGTCAATGCTGAAGACAGAACACGGCTTGATGTGGATATGTTTTCTATTAATACGTCTGTTATTAGCTACAGGTTCCATACGCCTGAAGACAGCAGTCAATGCTTTGAGATACTGTAAATGAAGAGACCCATGCTTGGAGGCTGGGCCACTCAGGAGACCCTTTGAGTTTACGTTTCCAAACACAGATATGTTAATAATTGAACATATAATAGACAGCTTATTTATTAAGGAATGCTATAAACTCCATTTATAACCCTTACCCTGAGCATCACATCATATCACCACATGTATTCCATACATTTATTTAAGAAAACAATACATGTTCTGTGGCTTTAAAGCTTTAAAAATAAGAGAAAATTGCCTGCCCAGCAGAATGCTCGGACCTAAGGGTCAGCTAATGTGACACTTGAGCTGTGTATGTGTCACATCAGCGCATGTAATGGTCAGAAAGCCTGACGTCTCTTTGCCTGCTGATTGGCACGAGGCCAAACTGTCCTGACACAGAGTGTGCAGTGGCAGGCCACAAGTTTCACCTCTAATCCACATGTTCCTCAGGGTGTCCAGGACATGACAGAGGGACATGCATTAAACGTTGTATTTCCATAAAAGCAGCTTTGCAGGAGAAGAAAAAAAAATGCTTAAATTTCAATGTCAACTTTGGGTCATTTCTTGGACCGGGACTTTAAAACGGGAAAAAATGGGAATATATGATTTTGTCTCAACAATAAAGGAATATAGGGCGGCACAGTGGTGCAGCAGTCACACAGCTCCAGGAACCAGGAGGTTGTGGGTTCGATTCCCGCTCCGGGTGACTGTCTGTGAGGAATTGGTGTGTTCTCCCTGTGTCCGCGTGGGTTTGCTCCGGGTGCTCTGGTTTCCTCCCACAGTCCAAAAACACACGTTGGTAGCTGGATTGGTGACTCAAAAAGTGTCTGTAGGTGTGAGTGAATGTGTGTGTTGCCCTGTGAAGGACTGGCGCCCCCTCCAGGGTGTATTCCCGCCTTGCGCCCAATGATTCCAGGTAGGCTCTGGACCCACCACGACCCTGAACTGCATAAGGGTTAATGATAATGATAATGAATAAAGGAATATAGCTTCTTTTCAAGATTCACTGATATTTAAAATCTTTTCAATGTATGATTCTTAGATCATGTCCAGATGCTTTTAGCCCTACACTTAAAAATGATACTCCTTCAAGGGTTAATTAGTTAAGACAATGAACAATCAACGGGCCGTTGTGGTTTTTGCAAAGTGAATCATTTGTCTAGACTGATGTAACCTCCTTGAAAATGGTTCTATATAGCACCAAAAATGGTGTCAGGCTTTTAGCCACATACAAAGCACTTTGGGTGATGTGCAGACCTGTATAAATCCATTGTCTTTACTCAAGACATTTTGAAGCATCATAATCTTGAAGTACCTCAGAATGTGCAGAATTGTGTGTGTGTGTGTGTGGGGGGTGTGTGTGGGGAGGGGTGCACACGGTTGATCACCCTGTGGTTCAGTTCACACTCTGAGTCTGTCTGAGAGAACAGATGAAGAGCCGCACTGGCGTCATACCTCCCAGAGTCCATCAGCTTAATAAAAGTGTCACAGCACCTGATTTGTTATGTCTGTAAATAACAGAGTGAGAAAGAGAGAGATAGAGAGTGAGAGAGAGAGAGAGAGAGAGAGAGAGAGAGAGAGAGAGTGAGAGAGAGAGAGAGAGAGAGAGACAAAGAGAAAAGGCACACCACACACCCGAAATGGTTCTTGGCTGGACTGCGTGGCTTCAAAAACATCTGTAATTGTTCATAAGGAATAATGTTATGCGTATACTTTCATCATCAGCCACAACATTAAAGCCTCTACCTTATTGGTCCACCTTGTAGATGTAAGGTCAGAGACAGCAGCTCATCTGTTGCTGCACGGTGTGTGTTGGTCATCCTTTAGTTCTTCATCAGTGGGCACAGGACCCTGTTGACTGGATGTTTTTGATCGGTGGACTACTCTCAGTCCAGCAGTGACACAGAGGGTTTAAACCTTCCAGCAGCACTGCTGTGTCTGATCCAACTCTACCAGCACAACCCACAGTAACTAGATTTCTTCAGACACTTACATTCTGCCCCTATTGCCCCGCATATCACAGCTGCTGGGTAAAAAGAATTTGTAAAATCAAAAGATAAAGATTTTTTTTCATTCCTGTTGTAAAAAGCAGCTGGCAATTTCCCAATATGTGTGAAAAAAGAGATACAAGGTTATGTCCTAAAAATGACTGTAAGCTGTAATTGCCCAATACACATCTCAACAGCCTCCTGTATGTAGAGCAGCTACATGATGCTGGTCCAGGCAAAAAAACCAAAACAGTCTTTGAGCAATTTAGCCAATAGCTTGTTTTGCCTTTTGGCTAAAGCTTTTAGCATCCTCATGTTCCTCCAGCCCCTGAGGCTAGCTTTGTCGGATAAACGCTATTCTGGTCAATTAAGCTCCATCCACTGATAGCTGCGGCTTAGGCCTGGGCTTTTTGGGGCCAGTCTCAGTGGAGTGCGGTGGAAAAGGTTAAAAACCTGGCCTGAATTTAAAAGGGAGAATTCTGCGGAGGTTAGTGAGCTGTGATAAAGACAGCGGTTATCCTGGAATACAATACTGGACTGGTTTCATCAGCCATTTCAATAACAACATTTTTCCCAAGGTCTTTATATGGACAGGTAGCTGAGGCCTGGAGTAAAGGTCTATTCAGTGGGAGAATGCCTTTGAAATTTTTTACATTAATCTTTAAGAGGCAAAAGTTATTGTTTCTGCTGTTATTTCCTCTGAAGAAAAATGCAGTGCCCCTATTGGTCAGGATTGTAAGGTAGGGTGACCAGATTAGAGATGGTGAAAAAGAGGACACGTCTCCGGGGGGAGGGGGACGGGGGTGGACGACTACTGACGTGCAGACTGACCAACTAAATGTTTAAAGAGAAGGTTATCGACCAATAACGGTAGCTCTACAGTCAGACCGTCCAATCAGAAGATTATAGGCTACTTCACCACTCCCCCTTCTCACTCAAGCGAACCAATCGGAGTAGGGGAGGGCGGGACTAGTTTGTGTACAAACTGTTTATCTTCAGATTCCTTCAAAAAAAAAAAAATCTTCATACAACATGGAAACTAGGATAGTTTTGAGCACAGTTGACGAATCAGCTTCAGTTCATTAAAGTTATGCGCCAATTCACCAGGCCTCATTTACATTTAATTAAAAGACAGAGAACATGTCAGATGGCTCAAGAGCCTCTGAGTGTGCTGGTAAGTGGAGCCTGAGGTAGAGTAGTGACTCCCCCTACTGACCAAATGTATAGTGTTAAAATCACACCAACTGGGATGTGTGACATAAACTAAATTTGTCAGCTGTATTTCAGATGCTAGAATGATGCATTGGTGGAAATTGATTATTTTTCTAAACTAATAGATTTAAAGAGTCTATTATTTCAGATACTGGTTATTTTTTCATACTGTTTATTACTTCTCTTGTGTTCTTTGGGTATGATAATGGTGTTGAGCAGACACTCTCTTCCCGATCGAATTACAGTGTATAGATCAATGTATTGTAAGAATTTTTACCCAAAGACTCTTATTGTTATTAGTGTGCTGTGTTTATCTGAGTTGGGAATCGAACCTCTATCTGCAGCGTGACATATGTGTTTTCTACAACACTAAACTGGCACTACATGATAAGTAGAAACTCATTTCAGTTGGTTCAGTCAAAGTCTTGAATGTTTTTATATTTATTCATTTGTTTTCCCCACTGTACAGGTATATTGTACACCATCTTTTTTTCTGCCACCTGTGTTTTTGGACGCTCTCGTCATGATTTAGTTCTGGTTGCAGACCTGATGCAACCCACAGGCATTTCATCTCAACAGGTTAAATTGCAGTGCACTGGAGAAGGAATGACACAAAATCCATTTCCAGACTATATCACTGCAGTGCCATAGCGGTGGATGAGGAGTAGCTGGGCCCCTGAACAGGAGCCATCATTAGGAGCACTTCCCTTCGCCCTTGAGAGACAAATAGCAATAAATAGTGTTGAACACACAGGGACTCCATGAATACTGCAGAAAGTGGCTGTGCGGCGGGATATAAATGTGTCTCCTCTGTAAATCAGGAGAAGATTGCAAGCCATTAGGTTGCCCGATGACGATGGTGCCATAGGAAAGGCACGGCTCATTACGGCAGATTGCAAATGTCATCCCAGTGTCTCACTCTCTGGCCCTGAGCAGAGGGGGAGAGGAGCGAAATTAATTTTGCATAGAGCCCAAATTCTTCTGAACATGAGCCAAATGCAAACCTGGGTCAGCTTTGATTAAATCACCAGTGTGCCTTCTGAAGGGAGTTCAACCAAACTGCATCAGAACCTATTTCCTTAACTGTTGCATATCGCACATATTTCAAATGGTATCCAATGATGCATGTTTTCCTGGTGGTTTACCACAATCTTTGTACATTTCTAGGAGCCTAACAAGCTAATGTTAGCATAATGTTAGCATAATCAACTATTGGTGAAAGCTACATTAACTCTGTTCTGCTAACTTAGTACCTCTCCGTACCCCTTTTCTGATAATGAAATAGTATTTGTCATAAAATTTTTGGAGATTACATCATAATATTAGCATCAAATATTGGTTAAGCAAAAATAAATGAATCACTACTCTCTAGCTAGGCTAAATATTCAGATACTGCATTTTAAAAGACTACCTTTCTAATGTTAGCAATTAGCACTTTTACCTTTAGCTGACAAATACAATACTTATCCAGGTTAACTTAGCAACTGCTTACATGCTATGCCAAAACATCAGCCGTGACTCTATACATTTAAGTTTGCAATGGCAAATCTAAATACTAAGCTTTTTATCTACAACATGTTAAATTTTGTTTGTTAGTTTTAAATTGGTTTGGCACGGTGGTGCAGCAGGTAATGTCACAGTCACACAGCTCCAGGAACCTGGAGTCTGTGGGTTCAAGCCCCACTCTGGGTGACTGTCTGTGAGGTGTTTGGTGTGTTCTCCCTGTGTTTGCATGGATTTCTGGTTTACTCCCACAGTTCAAAATAATAATAATAATAAAAACACATTGGTAAGTAGATTCAAAGTGTCAAAGGACTCAAAAAAGTGTCCATAGTTATGAGTGAATGTGTGAGTGTGTGAGTGTGTGTTGCCCTCTGAAGGATTGGCGCCCTCTCCAGGGTGTGTTCCTGCTTTGCACCCAGTGATTCTGGGTAGGCTCTGGACCCACCGTGACCCTGAACTGGATAAGCAGTTACAGACAATGAATGAATGAATGCCTTTCACTGAGAAATTGTAAATAAAGTGTGCATTTAGACTAGATTCCATGAATATGCTACTGACCTTTCTCTTCTTTCGATCCACAGATTGTCTGTTTGTGACGGATTATTTCACCCGGACGCCTCGAAAGCTCAACGCCTTCCGTTCCTTCGCCAGTGTGGAGTTGTTCCACTTCAGTGTGCCTGATGACACCGTGGTGGCCGTCTGGAACCTCATCACATTCAAAGAGCAGGGGGGCACCTTTGGAGACAGCTGCCCTGACCGCAATGTGACTGTGTGAGTAGGCCAGGATTTCCGTCTTCATCCTCACAGATAATTTCAATGCTCCTCAGTGGTGCAAAACCTATTTCTGCTTTCAGCAACAATGAGGTTTTCCAAGGCCCAATGCTGATGCTGATAATACCACTGTGCTGACTCGTGACTCTGAGACAATGTGTTCTGAAATGTACCAGAAAATTATATTTTTTTCCTGAGTCTGGTTGTTTGCGTTTTTCTTCTTCTTCTTCTTCTTCTTCTTCTTCTTCTTCTTCTTCTCTCTCTCTCTCTCTCTCTCTCTTTCTCACCATAAAAAAAAGGCATTTATTAACTCAGCGGGTGTTGCCAAGTCCCGGAAACTCAGTGTACTGTACACCAGAGATTCATAAATTTTACATGTGAGATGACACTATGATTAGATTGAGCTTCATACTTACTGATTTTCAATTGGATTTTCAGGCAGAACACAGTGTCACCCCAACCGTTCCGGTTTTAGAAAACTGTGGGGAAAGGAAAGACTACTGAAAAGCTGTTTTAAATAAAGAAATTTTTGTAATATATCATTATTATTAATGATCCCATCTGTTCCATAGTTTAAAACCAAGCTGAAAAAATTCCCAGTTTGATTTCTCAAAACCATCTGATGACAACCCATATTTTATTCACATAAACCAATTCAGCAGTTTAGTTCCTTCATACCATGATTATAAGGCATTTTCCTATCCCTGAATATGTATGCCTTGTAGAGGCCAGAAATGAACAGAGGTATGTAGATTAACACTAGAGAAGTGGGTTTTAGTGACAGTTCTATTAAGCTAGGTTCACCTTCAATGCTGTAAGCTTATACAGTACTATCACCATCAAAATTCCTTACTTTTTCTCTGAGACTCTTTAAAGGTTATAAACCTGGATTGAATTTAAAAGAGGGGATTTTACAAAGAGAAGAGTGGTCTGATAAAGACTCTCCAGTTACTTAGAAATACAGCAAGCGTACCAAAAAAAAAAAAAAAAAAACATTCAAGAGAGGAAGGTTTTGAAATGCAAAGTGGTAAAATGACTGTATGCATTCTGTGGCATGCCATTTGGCTGAGTGAATGTTCCATGTTATACAATGTGTTCTTTTTGCTTATACTTAACTCTCTTCATTTCTTTCATATCAACCTTGAATGATGTTATATCATGCTTTGCCTTTGCGTATCAGAGGACCACTGTTTAATTTTGCTATACTCTGTGCTAATGGAAACAGAGAGTGGAATTAGCATCACGCCTACAATAGTTTTCAAGTTCTGACTCACTAACTGTCATTAAACTTCCATTAGATGGGCTGACCTTGATTTTGCCTGCTGTTAAATGCATTGAAATAACTCATGCACTTTCTAAAATGTGCATTATAAAGTGTGAAAAAGCATGTCCTTGAGCAACAGTGCAGCCATGACCACTAGCCACAGCTAATCCCTTCTCAGTGAGAAGTTCGTTATGCCTTTGACATATAAAGATAAGGGGACTGTGTTATGGTCCATATGCTCTCATATTTGCACACTCTTCTGACCTTAAAATAAAATGCCATGAACAAAAAGGATAAACTATTGTAGAAAAACATGGCTGCCAAACATGTCTTTGTCTGGTTTTGGTCAATGTTATGAAAATACAAAGCAAATGAAACCAAGTACTGTCACAATTGTTCTGTATACTACTGTTTTTAACCACACTAGGTCAAATGATGTAGTCAGACCTCAAATTTGACCCATTATTATAAGTAAAGTACTAATTGTCTTTTACTGAAATTGTCTCCAATAAAATTATAATATTAGTTTAATGCACCCTCAAAATTTGCATATCTGTAGCTGCCAGATTTTATAAATCTGCACTAATAGCGCTTAGAACATTATTATGTTGTGCTTGGCAACTGGGAAATACTGTCTGTCCACTTGTAAACAGCACTCAGACAGCCACTGGAGTGGTGTGTACAAGGTGGAAACTCAGGATTGATGATGCTTATGTTTATAATGTCTGGCGTATATCACAATCTTTTACCTGTTCCACTGTAGAAAATGGTGATCTTCCTGCCACCATTTTGTCCTATCAGTGTTTATGCCTTAAAGTTTAGTTCATTTTTTCCTGTTATTACAAGGCTTAAAGCAACACTATGTAAGATTAGATATTTCCTGGGCTCCCCCTAGTGTTGCAGAATGTAATTTACTTTTACAGCACTGTCCTGAAAACAAGGCAAGGCAAATTTATTTATAGAGCCTCATTCATACCCAATGACAATCCAGTGTGCTTTACAAAAAAGTACATCAATGGGGTAATTTTCCTACCCTCCCCGCAAAAGCTACATAGTACAGTTTGTGCAGTGCTGAGCCTGGACTAGCAATGACAGGCTCCCTGATATAAGTTACTGATGCACCACAATGGTTTTGAAGCTGTAATGTTACTTAATTCCTTTGCACGTTTCACAGTGTTTGTGGGTGAGTGTCTTTTAGACCCACCTTGTGTTTTGTCATTAGCTGACAGAACTTCAAATAAACAACAGCCCCTATTAAAGTTGTGTTTCACTATGTAACATATTCACACTTCCGTTGAGTACCTGAATGCTGGATTAGTAGTGATAAAGTCATCTTTATATAACGTCATGATTAGTTAACGAACTTGGAGAATATAATATTTTACTGATGTATTATTTTCTATTCAGATGCGCTATAGAATAGTTATATGTGCTTAGAGGTTTAAGTGCACTCTGTAAAAATGAGAGCAATGCCTTCTGTTGTTTTATTCCATCATTAGCTGGAATTGTTTGGGGCACAGAGGGAGCTTTCAATCATTGGCCAATATGCAGAACAAAGGAGGAGGAGGAGGAGGAGGGATAGAGGAACATTACTGTGATGTTACATATACTACAGTAAAACTACCGCCACACTGAGAGAGTTTCAGTAATGGAAAAGTATGACTCCAGACTAACATGGTATAGTAGTTGCACTGAGGATAAAATACCTCTGCTGTGTTGTAGACAGATGTCTGGCACAGTGGTTTAACAGAACACTATCGATATATATATCACCAAGTAGTGATTGTCTTGAGTCCTGAGGCTCTGTCCTATGTAAAGATCATATTGACATTTGATTGTAAAGTTTTTGGTCTCATCACTGGTTGAATATTTTATTTTATCTTTACAAAAATTGTATTGACACCAATAAAGGCATATATTTTAAAATCCATGAGCACCACAAGCACATGTTATGATGCCATAAAATGGATGTATATTCTAGAACACTGCTTTAAGGGAAATTAATATTGGAAAGTGTGATTAATAGTGGGCATCCCCAAATGGTGGATCGTGGTCCAGATCTGCACTGAGTGATTGTTCTGTCCAGATCCATGACCAATTTTAAATAAATTGCTGAGAATAAATAGCAATATTCATGAAGCAATATTTTTTTTTTCAAACAGTCATAGTAATAGACAACAGGCACAGCTAATCCAATTAATACAGCAACAGCTTCACTCAGGCGAACAAATCCAATTGATTGTTTACCTTGTGTGGCCACTTTGAGACAAAGCACACATCTTGAGGTTTGGACCTTTGCTCAGAGGGCATTTTAGGAACTGGACCTTTTTGGATTTTAGCTGAATTCTCCTGATATAAGGATAGATCTCTGTCTTAAGTTTGAAAACTAGAAACTTTTTCACTCCTAATGTCAGGCATAATTCCAGGGGCATATACTGTAATAATTACAACATGCACAGCTGTGTCGCAGCTTGAGTGCTAATGAAAATAATGTCTTTGGGGCTTGTGTGAAGCAATATGTACGACCTGCCCATGGATAGAATATTGTTTGACAGCTTTGTTGCTCACCTCAAGAGAAACAATGGGAGTGGCATTGCTCTAATGATTCGTCTAATCCAATTACTTCCTTAGATATTGCTGTTATTGTTTCACAATGTTTGTGCTTGCACAGTGTAAGATTAAAACTTGTGTGAACAATTATGTGCTGATGGGGAGATGTATCTGTGTTCCTTGCACTGAATGTATGGTTTTAGTGATTTTAAAATGGTCTACTACCTTGATTTTAAACTTAGGTCCTTAAAATCGTTCTTCATTAAGGCTATGCCTGGTGACAGTCCAACTATTATCATGATATATTAGCCTCTTGTGTAGTCATTGGATCTCTCAACACACTTGGAGAAGACTAACTCAACAGCTTTTCTTAAGATAGTTATTAGACTCTCACTTTGGGTAGCATCAAATGGTGCTTTTCCACTATGTGGCATCTACTCTATTCGACTCTATGTGGCTTTTTGGTCTATGGTCTGGTGGTAGCTTTTCCACTAGCATTCGAAAATAAAGCTAGTGATGTCACTAAACATCATCTCTAATGTGAGCTGCGGGTTTTAGAAACCACAACAACAGCAGTTGTTTACTCATTGTGCATTTGCGTGTTGCCCCCGGTCCAGACAAATCATTAGAGTTTTTCATTTCTTGTTGCTCAATCCATCTCTCATTGGATTCTATATTGTCCACCAATCCAAGGAATGTTTTACCCTTTCAGAATACCCAGCAACATTTTAGAAGCTGTCACTGTCATTTGAATAAAACTAATGTGACCACTTTTCAGGCTAGTTAGTGCTGGATGTCTGCATTTTCATCATGATTTGCAGATGACGCTTTGTATTGCGCTTGATGTAAGGCTTGGATGCAGCTGCTCAGCCATGAAAATCCATTCCATGAAGCTCTTTACATACTGTTCTACTTTGGAGTTCTATAGTGATTGACTCTGCAGAAAGTTGATGGCCTCTGTGCACTATGCGCCTCAGCATCCACTGACCCCACTCTGTCATTTTATATGGCCTGCCACTTTGTGGCTGAGTTGCTGTTGTTCCAAATTGCTGTTTGTAGAAGAGGTCTGCATGCCTATGTGCTTGTTTTTATACATCTATGGCCATGGAAGTGATTGAAACCTGAATTCAGTAATTTGGATGGGTGAGTGACTACTTTTGGCCATATAGTGTATTTTCCACATGCTTATTTTTTTACAACTATAGGCCTATTTTTCCTCACCTCATTTTCAGATATGCCTCTGTAAGGAGACAACCATCTAAAGTAACCACCCATGGCTCATCTACACTCATATATGAGCTAATATTCTTAAGGTGGTTGCTAAAGAGTCTCCGTTCACTGCATCCAACACATGAGCTGAACAACATCACAGGTGAGCTCATTCTGCGATGAGCTAAACATGGAGCCCCAGTGGTTCCAAAACAGCCACAGTGGAACCAGGCAGCATACTAAGACACTAATTAAAGGACCACATGAAGCCCTCTCAGCCCTTTCTGTCATCTTCTGCATGCTCTCCCTCTCCCTCCTCACCCCTAACGTCCCTCTCGCCCAGCCGCCAGTGCCAGGTCCCATCACTGTGGCGATAACGAAGGGGTCCGGCGGCCATTCTGTCGATTCAGCTGTCAAAAAGCAGGCAGGGGGCGCTATAACGAGGCGATAATTAAACGGGGCTGCTGCCAGCGGCTGGGGAGAGATAAAGCAAGAAGATAAGACCATGGGGAGGGAACAAGGCAGCGGGATGAACTGGGGGCAAGTGGGAAGCAGCCACACGCTGCTGCTCTGAGATCGATATCTTAGCGTCGGACCAGCCATGACAACTCTAATTAGGCCCAGTACAAACCAGGGAGCTGGAGTGCAGCAGAACTCAAAAGGTCTGACCGCAAGTTTCTGTCAAGATAGTTCAGCCAGAAATCAAATGAAGGCTGCCAGTATCATATTTACTTGAATCCTGTCTCATATACAAACATTGACATAACCATGCCATCCAAACATGACACAGCAGATTATTATAGCATCTCTCAATGTATTTCACAGTAATATTAAAATGACACTGTTTTATTATTGAACATAATCCGGCATTAAATCTCATTAGCAACTGAACATCAGCCAAACTGCATGTCTAAGTCATCACATGCTTCAGTCTGGTAAAGGGCAAGCTTTTAACTAAGCTCATGAAGACTGGTAGAGTTGCTTTTGGAAAATAGTTGTATAAATAAAAATAGCAGTAGCCATTAGTCAGTGAAGACCATCAAACCTGTAAACCATATATCAAAACAGAACAAGACGCATTGAGTCTGAGTAAAAACCAAAACCAGGACACATCTGATCAGAGTACAGTAATACCTTGACTTATGAGTTTAATTCTTTCTGTGACTGAGCTCATAACTCAATTTGTTTGTATATCAAATTAAATGTCCCCATTAAAATGAATTGAAATGCCCGCACAAGTTTTTTGTTAGTGTTTTTAAATATAAAAAATTACTTTATAATAACAAATAATGTATAAAAAGGCAGCACGATGGTGCAGCATGTAGTGTCGCAGTCAAACAGCTCCAGGGACCCACCGTGACCCTAAACTGAATAAGCGTTTACAGACAATGAATAAATGTATAAAAAATAAAAATACATAAAGAGAATGTAAAGAAAAAACTATTCAATTAAAAACTGTTCTATTAAGTGTTAAGTATGAAGATGCTGGCGGAGGTGGAGGAGGTTGGGGGAATGTATTCTGTTCATTCTCTATAGCTTAACTTAACTTACTCACTACTTACTTGATGTGAGAGAGATGCACGGCAGGATAACCAAGGGAACTGTATGCTCACTAGGCTACCAAGTGGTGGGTGGCGTAAGCTCACTCACTCATAACTCAGATCTCGGCTCGCATCATAAAGCAAATATATATATATATAAATAGGCAATAGGAAATAGAAAGCTAAGTTTGGCCACATAAAAATTGTGATGCAGCCCGATCTGGACAAGTTGTGACGTAAACACTATATGCAATATCCATCAACAGCGAAACTGAAATAATATACAATTTGTAGTAAATTCTTATAGTAACATAATTTCTAAACACTTGAACTTGCATTATTTTGCTATATTTGTGCTCAAAACACATGCAGAAAGGTTACATTGACACAGCACAACATTTAAAAACCTGGATACTGAACAAGAAGAGCAGTGACTTGTTTATCCATGTCATCAAATCTGACTGAGACTGGCCATTTACAGTCTTGAGAATGGACTCCAGTCTTACACCACTGCTTTATTTATTTGTTTGTCTTTTCCAGACAATGACACATAAAGAAGTCTGTCTGATAATACTTGTCAAATCTTGGAGGTTTTATTTGTTTATTTAGGCATTTACACTTGGTGGGAAATAAAGACGCAACCATGAATTATTAGTTAAATTACCATCCCAGCTCCTGTGCCAAATATGAGCAATTATTGATTCTGTGTGGAAGTGTTGCTTTGAGGTCGTTAGGCAGAGACGGGTTTATAAATAAGTAGACAGTGCCTTTATGTGCTAGATCATAATCCAGATGTGTGATAAGACATGTTCTCCCGCTTCACTTGGATATGATTTTTTTTCTGCATTAATATTTATAGAATTTTTTTTTCTTTGTTTAATCTCTTTGATCCTCGTATGTGCTTTGAAGATACCTGAAATGAAGACATCAGCCTGGCTGTTAGAGTCTAATTCCCGTCATACGCTCACTCTGGGCCAGTTGTTCTATGTGTGTGAATTTTTCTAATGGGAGAATATTGAAACAATGATAGAAATCCATTGCCTCAATTAAAGGCTCCAAGCCAATCAGCAGCCTGTGCCTGTTTATTTAGACAAACACAAGAACAGGCAGATTTATGCCATTCATTTGCATAATATCAGATCCAAGGCATGAGTGCATCAACAAAGCTAATCAAGTCATAAACTGGGAGACGAGGGACATGAACATGAAGATGGTGTGTGTGTGTGTGTGAGAGAGAGAGAGAGAGAGAGAGAAAGAGAGAGAGAGAGAGAGAGAGAGAGAGAGAGAGAGGAATTGGGAGAGGGGAGTGGTGAGAGAAACACTAATATGATTCAACTTGTTTCTATGACCTCCTAAAGCTTCGTAAAGCTCAGTGGTTCTGCAGCATGTATCCTGAGCTCTGTGTGGTTGGGGATGTGGAAGTGGATGTAAATCTTTCAAAATGTATTACTGTTGGTTTTATTAAAGTACTCCAGCCCCTTATCTAATAGTGGGCTGCATTAAAGTTCCCAGGGATGAGAAGCTGGACTAGTGTAGGTTTAATTCATTAAAAGTACTGGGCTCAAAACATGTGATATACTTACCTCAACTTTTTAAACTTGCCTTCCAGCCAATGGCAGCAAGCTCTGCATCTTTTAAAGTGGAATTATATATTTGAGCAAGAAACAGACTGTAGATTGTTTGCTGCTGAAATTGAACTTGTCTGTATTTTTGTTATATTATTGTGTAGCATCTTTCAGTATGGGTTTACTTTCATGCTGTTTGGGCATGTCTCCTGAATATGGAGTCATTTCTTCCTTATGTAATGCAACTAACAAGCAGAAATAGGGCAACATCTTCATCTATTATCATGCTTTTCAAGGTTTAGGGGCATCTCCACCATCCAAATGCCTCCATATGCAGATTCTTGGCCATGACTGAGTGGACAAAGTGAGAGAGAGAGAACTCCCTGAGCCAATTCAGACAGAGACACTTTGGTTGTTTCCTAATACCCGAGCTAGGGATGCGTAAAAACACCAGACCTTTTTCCAGTGTGCAAATAGCTGGAAGAGGTAACAACTGGTGAGGAATATAGCCTTTAAGAATGGGGTAAGTGCTGTATGTGCCTGTAAAGTACACTGTGTTATCTTCTGGTAATACAGGCACTCTTTTAATGAGAAAAGAAATCTAACCCCCCTCTAATTGACATTGGAGGGGTTTAGAGGGTTTTGACCTTTGAAAGTATAATATTTCAAAGGTTGTTGATTTGATCACGGACATCCATTCACAGGGGGGCAACACTTCAGCAAAGACCCCAGCGGCAGATCCAGGGTCAGAGCAATCCCGGGCTGACAAGTGTCGCATTAATGCGTGTGGAGGCAGCACTAATTGGGTCATAACAGACTGTTGCCTGCTCTGCCATGGATAATGAAGCCGGGGCTTTGGAGCACGTCTCGCCAAGCAGCGGTGCATGAGGCATGGAAGAAGTTTGTCCACGGGGGGGAAGAAAAAAACACAAACTAGCCAGCCCCCTCATGTTATCTGGGAGCTTAGTGTAACCGTGCTGACTGTGATGCCGCTTTGCGCTTGTTGAACGGTTCTGATCTGACGAGTGTGAAATAAATGCAGAATCCAAGCTTCCCTCCCACTACCATCCCCTGCCTTTTGTTGCACATCTTATAAGGAATACAGCTTTTTCCACCCTCGTCTGCACTTTCGTCTGTAGTGATTAGCAATTAGCACTTAGCTTCAAAGTTCTGTGGATTTTCTTTTTACAATTATAGAAAACTCAAGCCCTGTTTATTGTTGAGTTTCATTGTTTATTATTTTAGCTTTTATATTTTATGATTAAAACATTTTTGCAAGCGGCACGGTGGCGCAGCAGGTAGTGTCGCAGTCACACAGCTCCAGGGACCTGGAAGGTTGTGGGTTCGATTCCCGCTCCGTGTGACTGTCTGTGAGGAGTTGGTGTGTTCTCCCCATGTCCGCGTGGGTTTCTTCCGGGTGCTCTGGTTTCCTCCCACAGTCCAAAAACACACGTTGGTAGGTGGATTGGCGACTCAAAAGTGTCTGTAGGTGTGAATGTGTGTGTGTGTGTTGCCCTGTGAAGGACTGGTGACCCCTCCAGGGTGTATTCCTGCTTTGCGCCCAATGATTCCAGGTAGGCTCTGGACCCACTGTGACCCTGAACTGGATAAGGGTTACAGACAATGAATGAATGAACATTTTTGCAGATCGCACCTAATAATTCATCATCAATTCCTCCCTGTTTGCTAAGATTCCTCTTGTCACATGAGTGGTCACACACCCGTGGCTTACATTGCACACCATATGAGGGAAGACCATCCTAGTCACCCAGAAAATGAGGCCACTTGTGCTTTCTAGGACCCTCAGCTTGTGACGGGGACCAGAGCACCACAGGGGATAGAGTCAGCAATCTCTCAGGTTAAGCTGAGAATTCAGTGGCATTTCTGGACATTGTTGTTTGGTAATATTTGTGGAAGCAACGGCAAATGGCATTTTTACGCAAGTTGTTTCCAGTTTCCTTGAACCTGTTGATGCTGAAGTGCACCACAGAGATGCAATCCTGCCTTGAGCTCATTATGGAGCATTGTGCCTCATTTATCAACTGTTCTTAACGAGACATTTGATCTTTTCGAGATAGACAGGAACACCTCCGGCTGAAGGAGAGCAGCATTGTTTCTTTCTCAGACAAATCAGCCGTCTTAACCTCAAAAAGTTTAACCTCAAAAATACAGAGAGTGTGTCGTGTATCGATTCACTACAGAACATACATTTCATGGTGCTTTTCCACTGCATGATACCTACTCAACTCAACACTGCTTGGCTCTACTCGCTTTTTGTTCCCTGGGATCTGGTTCCTTTTCCACTAAAATGGGTCTCTCCCAAAATGTAGCCAGTGATGTCGCATAATAATAATAATAATAATAATAATAAATGGAATTTTTAAAGCGCTTTTCAGTAACCCAAAGACGCTGTTACAATCAGATGAACACATGAACACAATCACATCCATAACACTACATAACATACAATGATACAAAACAGGAACAAGGGTAAAAACAAACAAGGGCTAATCAGAAACAGAGGGATTAAATGCAGCCGCAAACAGGTGTGTTTTAAGTTTGGATTTAAATAGTGATAGAGATATTGACTGTTGAATTTCTGGAGGAAGGGAGTTCCAGAGGCGGGGGGCATGTCTGGAGAAGGCTCGATCTCCAAGACTACGCAGCTTAGAGGGGGGGGGTGGTGAGTAAACCAGCTGAGGAAGATCTGAGAATGCGATTAGGTGTGTATGGTTGAAGAAGGTCCGATAAGTAAGAGGGAGCTTGGTTATTGAGAGCTTTGTAGGTGCGAAGGAGGATTTTGAACTGAATACGATATTTAAAAGGAAGCCAGTGGAGGTTGTGGAGAACTGGGGTGATGTGGTGGTGGGACCGGGTGTGGGTGAGGATACGGGCAGCAGAGTTCTGGACCATTTGGAGTTTATGTAGTAGTGAGGAGCTAATGCCAGAAAGAAGAGAGTTACAATAGTCAAGACGGCTGGAGATGAATGCATGGATGAGGCGTTCAGAGGCAGACTGGGAAAGAGAAGGACGGATTTTAGCAATGTTGCGAAGGTGGAAGAATGACGGAACTAACATGGGAATGAAACGTGAGCGTAGAGTCAAGGGTGACACCAAGATTTTGGACCACAGTGGAGGGGGACAGGGTGACATCATCAATTGAGAGTGTGAGTTTTATTTAGGTTAGATTTGGAGCCAATGATGATTAGGTCAGTTTTATTACTATTAAGCATCAGTGAATTTTGTGTCATCCAGTGCCTGATTTTTGAGAGACATAGTTCCAATTTGGAGAGTGGTGGGTTGTTGAAAGAATTGGTCCGGAGGTAAATCTGTGTGTCATCAGCGTAACAGTGAAAATCAAGATTGAAATGACGGATAATATGGCCGAGGGGAAGTACATAGACAATAAACAGTAATGGGCCAAGGACAGAGCCTTGTGGGACCCCTTGTGAGATGGATGAAATGGTTGAACTATGTCCAGAAAGTGTGACAAATTGTTTTCGATCTGTTAGGTAAGATCTAAACCAGTCAACGGCAGAACCAGTGACACCCAGCTCACGCAGTCTTGAGAGGAGGATGGCATGATTTACTGTGTCAAAGGCAGAACTTAAGTCAAGGAGGACCAGAATACTTAGAGCTCCCGTATCTGCAGCCACCAGCAGATCATTGATAACTTTGACCAAGGCAGTTTCGGTACTATGGTGAGGGCGAAAACCAGACTGAAATGAGTCGAGGAGGTTATTGGATTCTAGATATGTTGTCAGCTGGGTGGCTACAACACGCTCAAGGATTTTAGAAAAAAAATGGAAGATTTGAAATCGGACGGAAATTATTTAGATTTGCTGGGCCAAGACCAGGTTTTTTAAGGATAGGTGTAACTGCAGCTAATTTGTAAACTGAGGGGATACAGCCAGAAAACAGTGAATGGTTAATAATAGAGGTTAGATGAGGGACCAAAGCAGTCATGCAGGCTTTCGTTAGTGAGGTAGGGAGGGGATCAAGAGAGCAGGTGGTACTTTTAGAATGGGTAATGATATCACTGATAAGAGAAGGAGTAACCGGGCTGAAATAAAAAAAACAGGGCGTGGATATAGAACAGACTGAGGGCTGTGGAGACAGTGAGGAAGGAAAGGTGGATTTAGATGAGATAATCGTAAGAGAGTTATTAATATTGGAAATTTTATCCTCAAAGAAGTGTAAGAAGGAGTTACAGAGTTCAGAGGAGGGTGTCATGTTGCTGCCAGGGGCTTTGAAAAGTTTAGAGATTGTTGTAAAGAGATTACGGGGGTTAGCATTAGGCCTATTAATAAGACCTGAGAGATACCTAGACTTGGTGGTGTGTAAGGAATCTCTGTATTTGTGCATGTGTTGCAGATAAGCATCAGCATGCACCGTTAATTTGGTTTTTTTGTACAGCCTTTCAAGCTGACGTCCAGCTTGTTTCATAGCGCGCAGCTCAGTGGTGAACCAGGGAGCAGAAGTGGTGAAAGAGACCAATTTGGTTTTCGTAGGAGCAGAAGCATTGAGGGACGCGGAAAGAGCAGAGTTAAGCATTGTGGCATGTACCTCAGGAGAGGATGGAGCAGTGAGAACAGTAAAGCTCATGTTGATGGACTGAGCGAAGGAACAGGGATCAACAGATTTAATATTACGGAAAGAGATAAGTCTTTTAACAGATTGGTGAGCTACATTCTTAGGGACAGAGAATAGAAGGAGCTTATGGTCAGAGAGTGGAAACAGGAGAGGATGAAGGTTGTGAACCAGGACAGAAGAAGAACAGACTCGGTCAAGTGTGTGACCTTTGTCATGAGTAGGAAAATCTACATGTTGAGTGAAGGAAAAGCAGTCAAGGAGAGCTAAAAAATCAGTCACAAACTTGTTGTCAGGAGTGTTAACATGTATATTGAAGTCACCAAGTAGCAACAGTCGAGAAGAAGAAGAGTTAGCGAGAGTGAGTAGCTCAGATAGTTCAGAGAAAAAGGATGAATTAGATTTGGGGGGGTGATAGATGAGGAGTACAGTAATAGAGCCAGGTGTTTTGACTGCAAGATACTCAAAAGATGATGGTGATGAGAAAACAAGTTCAGTAGTTCTGAGATTGTTTTTAAAGATCACTGCCAGACTGCCCCCACGGCCTGAGGAACGCGGTTTTTGCACATAATTAAAGTTGGGTGGGGTTGCTTGGTTGAGAGAATAGTAATCACCTGGTTGTTGCCATGTTTCTGTTAGGAAAAGGAGATCAAGTGAATTGTCCAATATTAATTCTTGCAACAGATAAGATTTGTTAGTGAGCGAGCGGACATTAAGGAGGGCAAACGAGGAACTAGGGGGAACAGAGGTAAGAGGGCGTAAATTAGACAGATTAGAAAAACGTTTTGTAGAATGAGAAGGTGAGCGAGACAGTGTCCAGAAAGAGCAAATGTTACTACCATTGGAATAGTGTACATATTTATTGCGATTTAGCCTTGAGCCACGGTGAAGATAGCGTCGCCGGTTGAGTATACCAGCTCTGCAGGCAGCAACAGCAGAATGTTTGGAAAGACAGTGAGAATACCTATGTTTACGTAGTTCATCAGCCGTATAACTAACAAACAGTGAGTTGAACAGGGGGTCGGGGTTCATGTGGGGGCAATAAAGGACGGGAAAAAGTGGAATAGCCAGCAATAGAGTCATAGCAAATAGCAGGTGCATTGTCAATGGGTTGGAGCAAAGTAATTGCATAGCCGCAGTGCTAGCAGACACTGTAGGCGGGAACCGCAGATTTGGGGCAGGGCAGTAACGAAGCTAACCGGGACAGTAGCCGGGATCCGAAAAGTTGGAGCAGGACAACAGCGAAGCCAGCCGGAACAGCAGCCGGGATCCGCGAGGTTGGAGCAGGACAGCGGCGAAGCTAACCGGCCGGAATCCACAGAGCTAGGGCAGGACAGCCTCGGTGCAAGCCGGCCTGAATCCGCAGGGTTGGGGAAGACAGTCGAATAACCGCGAAGATTACAACCGGGAATCCACAAAGTCAAACAAAACAAAACATACGGGGAGAAGCGTCAGTCAACAGAGCGACGCCAGCGTACTCTAACCCGAGAAGCAGACAGGAGACAGGAGACGGCAGTCAACGATCTCATGGACAACTCTGGGTTTGATAGTTGCCAGGAGAATGGTACGAATGGCATAACACTGTCTCTAACAGGAACCAAGTGTTTCTGAAACCACTGCAATGAAGATGGTAATGTTGAGTGTTGTTAATTTAATGTGTATTTGTGTGTTTTGGTTTTTAGGATGCAACACAGTTTAGCTGTGCATCAGTTCAGACAGATCAGTCATTTTTTGTTTGTTGTTATGCCGTCCAGTTCTCGCTGGAGTCTTTTCCTGCCACCAATCCAAAGAGTATTATTGTGTGTTGTATAAAAACAAACAGATGTCTGCATTTTGTAATGATTGGCACATTTCTGTAGCTCTGCAAGGTTTATATTTTAGGTCTTTCTTGCATGGTCTATCAACACCAGTGTTAACCATGACTATCACTTGATTAATGGCCCTGGTCTTAATCCTCTTTCATTAAAACATTTGTAAAATGTATTGCAGACATCTAAACCAAGAAAAAAATGTGATTCAACTAGTGAGGTTCACTCAAATACAAAATACAAAAGGCTTTATGAAGTGAAATATTTGCAGACTTCGATTTCAGAATTTTTTTTAAAAAAGGAAGACTGGTAATGTTAAACTTTAACTAAAAACTAATTGTTCCAATTACTGAAAGTGGTTTTAGAAATTATTTTTTTTCTGCATACTGTCCTACTGAGGTGTAAATGATAGTTTAAAAACTGCGCACAAAAAGTACCTGTGCCATAGTCATTTTACATTTTGGCTACAAAAAATAAAAAATGTGAGTGGCTACTTTCCTTGAAATTAATATTTTTGACATTATTTCTCAAAAAATCATCAGGACAGTTTAAGTACCAAAATATTAACAAATTCTCAATCTCATTCTCAAATACACACCAGCAATAAATTAACAATCATTTTATTGATCATCCCTCAACACAGCCACTGCTGTTTTATTGAATATGGGAGTAAATACATAAAATCTAATTTGGTCTTAATTTAAAGCTATAATATTTCCATCACATCAGGTTAGCGCAGTAACTCTGAGCATTCCTTCTCTGCCTGCTGTGATACTGAAATATAGCTTCATGGTCAGTGGCTGTGCTGACAATAAAAAAGGAATCCAATAATGATGATGACTGCTCACTTGGAAGGTGCAGTGGGTTTAGTGGAAGAAAGAATTTGTGTGACTCAATTATGATTTTGAGAAAGGTGTGATTTTCTGGCAGTGTGTTTTCTGCTGTATTTTGTTCCTTATATAAAGGTTAATGATCAGCTATTTTGTCACTGTCAGGTCGAAACACTGTATTGCCAAAATGGCATCTTACGTTTTACAGGATAAACCATTGTTAAATATAAGTAAGCTAAGGTGAAGTGTTTTATTTGAGTTATTTTGAGGTCATTTATATTGGTCAGATTTGTAATCAGATCTATGGCAAAATATTTTTAATGGAAATAAGAGGTTTTTATTCAACAATGAGAATTCGCTACACATACGGCAGGTAGATGTTAGGCTGAGAAAGGCTGTGGTAGTCCTTTAAAGATGAGAAGATAAGAAAGAAGAACAGTCCCTCGGCCTGTAATGAACCCACTGGACACTGCATGGGATTCAATCTCAGGTGCATGTCAGGATGATTTGTTTGAGGTTGACTGTGTTGCGCAGCAGTGGAACATAGTTGAAGTGTAATATATGAACATAAGGATGCAGAGCTGGAGTGGGACAGCCCGAGGGTCTGCAGGGGGAAGAGCTAAGAAGTCGTAATATGGAGCAGAGCTGAGCAGCATAAATAAATGCTATATCATCAGAATGCCTGGCCACAGCTGGTGTCAGCTCTACTCGCGTACAGACATTTTTAGCGTGAGGGAGGTGTAGCAAACTGCAAATATATGCACAGGTTCAATTATAAAGAATCTTATTTACAGGAGCAGGCAGAGACTTTTTTAGGGGATTCTTCTGAATGTTAAGGAACAGCCATTATACTGACACCTAGAGGTCATGCTGGACCTACACTAAATTTATTTTAAATAGGGTTGCACCAGGTGGGGGACCCATTCTATGTAGAATAAATTGGTTCATTCAGACACTAAACGTATAAACATGGCCAAAAATCATGTTCATAAATGTTATTTATTGATCTTTAAAGGATTCCTTCACCTGATCTATGTAGTAATGAATGGACGTTAGAAAACGAGTTAGAAAATGAGGTCAGGAAGATGATCTGTATAATCCATGCTTCTTAACCTTGGGCTTGTGTCATTATTCAAGGTGTATCACAAGAGTGGTTTTATTGTAAAAATATAGAATTCAAATTTCTATAGCAGTTTTCTACAACAGGAATCACAATCAAAGTTGCGTCGCTGCATGTGCTCTGTACTCTCTTAACACAGAAGTGCTTGTGTGTATCACTCTGTATTGGCTGCATTTTGGGAATCCAGAACGTCATGGGAGGAGGCTGTGTCTGATTGGCTGTAGATGTTTTCTTCTGCAGACGCTCCTCTGTACCTGGGGCTGTTGTATGGACTAATCTCCCATAGATCTGTCTCCTCATATTCTTTTTACTTTTTCTTCCCTGTCATAATTATTTGATTGAAATGTTTGTTCTATCTCTGGCTAAGATTTTTCATATAGTATTTCCCCCCCTTTATTGCAGTCCTAATAAAATGCCTGTGATATGGTCAGTTGCTGAGCCGTGTACTCACACACAATGGTTATTTCTGCTGTAGAACTACAAAAGCAGATTCAACAGCTCCCATTTATGTTATTGAGTGAGTTAGGGGTTGTGAAATTCTTGTTACACCATAAAGGGCTCACATTGTGAAAAAGCTAAAGGAACTCTGGGCTAAGCTCCCTATAGTGGCACTGTGGGTTTCCCTATCACTTGGCGATGACAAGTTCAAACACAAATGATGCCTAAGCCATCTGAAGTAGAAAGCAGGAGTTTAACTGAACACCTAGTATGTATTATCTTCATTTAAATGCTTTAAAAAGGGTTTGCAACACTAGAAGAGTCACACATGAACCTATGCTCAATATGTCCAATTGTAAGTGTCTAAAGGTGGAGCAAAGACTTATTTGTGACCATCATTTAGCTTTTAGCTGACATGCTAATAGTAGCTGCTAATGTATGTACTGTAACAGAAGTGTCTGATGAGGATTTAAGGATTCCAAGCTTGCTTTGTACATGAAAGCAGTGAAGGTGTGGAATGATTATCCATGATTAAGTTAATGGTTCTTATTTTTCTGTCTTGAAAAGTTCTGAGATCTCGTTACTCCCATTGGAGAAATGACACGGCCGTCTCATAATGGATCCGAAATGCAAATCTGTTCCCCCTGAAATTGAGGAAATGACTGTTTTCCAGGAGGAAAATTATTCTAACAAGCTACACCTCAGATAATGCACGTAGTGAGCTCCAAATGATGGGCTCTTTTTTTTCATTTTTTCATCAGCAAACACGGTGGCTTGAGGTTCAAAAACATGACTAAAACCTGATTTATAATCAGTGCTCTTATCCCCTTTGATGCATTTTTGTCCCTCTACAAAAAAATGAATTGGCTCTCCCTCTTTCTTTGGAAACAGTGTTCCCGTCTCAGGCAGGGGTGCTTCACGGTGTCCTAAAACAAGCATGAATCACAGCCAATTTGCTAGCTTTTAGAAGAGTGGAGTGAATGAGTAAATGAAGACTGTAATGTTGTATTCTGTAGCTGTTTTAGCAGTGAGATGGGAATAACCCACAGCTCTTCAGCGCAGGGAGAAAAAGAGAAAGAAAATGGCCTGGCTGTGGTGACATGCTTCAGACATACGAGCTCCTTGAGGTTGGAAGTGAGAGGGGAGGGCATGGTGACTTTCCTAATAACCCTACAGTGCATCAGCCGTTGAGTTTGAGTTATTACCTGTCAAAGACCCCTAGCCCCCTCCAGGTTAGAGCTGCACTCTTCTGGGATTGCTTGGCTGTCTGTGGAAGGAATGAAAAAAGCACACACTCTATCCACACTGGTCTTGTAGAAGATAGGGTGTGGATGTTATTGTTGCTGTCATGAAAAAAAAAAAAAAAAATAAAATAGACCTTGTATCTCTGTGACTTTGTAGAAAATATGGAGAAATGTACATAATGTACATCAATGTTAAAGGACTTCACTTAATTCATTTTCCATTGAACCTGTGGTTGCTAGGTATATCCTCTGGTTGCTAAGCTACTTGTGCAAAGGCATTTATTGGAAGTTTCTGTGGTATACCAGGAGGTTAATAAAGTGGTTGCTGTTGTATGTTAGGTCCTTGTTAAGGTGTTCCAGGTGGTTGCTAAAGTGTGGAAAAATGGGTGTTATAAAAGGAACAAGGCGCTTTGCTTCTAAAATTTGATTGACTGAGCCACAACCAAAGCTGTGCCCCACTGTATTAAACCCAGTCAATATTATTCAGTTCTTCACAGTGTGTGATATTGGGACATAAAACATTGCTATACGAGGCTACACTCACTGTTAACATTATGTGGCAGAGGTATAGTTTACTGAACAGATATGAATTTGCATCCGGCCGGATTTCTAAATCGCCAGAAATTTCCAGGATTTTGCTGTCCACAGTCTTTCCCTGTCTCAGTTATTCCTATAGGCCCTAAACCCTTTCTTGAAACGTAAACTTTGATGAGGTGAGCCATAGGGGCGCAAGGGTTCAAGTGATCAAGGGGTCGGGGGCTGAGAGCAGAATTGGGACAAACTTTCAGCCGAGCTCCGCTCAACATTACAGTGTTTTACTGGAGCCTCGAACGAGAAGTGTTGAAAGATATTAAGGTAGTTTTTTATAGTCTCTTCTTCGTGTTTAAAAATGTTTCTGTGACTCACATGCCTTACGTTTTGTGTTCTATAATTTACAAAACTGACAGTCATCTCGTCAGTCCCTATAATGACAAAACACAGACACAGTTGACTGTTACTACTGGATCCCAGCGATGCTCTTATCAAGTAGCCTATATTACTTTTGGTTGATTAAAATGTGCTGATTGCCTTTAGTTAGGTTTAAAAAACATCGTTCAAATGTAAACTTGTCAGTTTCTGCCATGATGAGTTTTCTGGTTTCAATACAGTGCTTCAGTTTTGTAGTTTGGAATGAACAGAAAACAACAGGTTTTTCATGAACACAAATGGTGAAGAAATGACAAAATGTTAGTTTGTATATTATATATCCATCCATCCATTATCTGTAACCGCTTATCCAATTCAGGGTCATTGTGGGTCCAGAGCCTACATGGAATCACTGGGCGCAAGGCGGGAATACACCCTGGAGGGGGCGCCAGTCCTTCACAGGGCAACACACACTCACACATTCACTCACACACTCACACCTACGGACACTTTTTGAGTCGCCAATCCACCTATATGTTTAGGGCTAAATGTGGAATGGAATCTGTCCATAAAGGCATTCGTTATTTGTCTTGTTAAAGTGTATATGTTTATGAAGTACAATTCAGCAACATATTTGCATGGTTATAGATGCATTTGTCAAGTTTTACATCCCCACCTCCTACACCCCAGGACCCATGCTGACAACCTGCCCCATGTGTCCTCTGTTTAAAAAAAACAAATATGGTCACCCTACTTTTATAAAAACTATACACCACTTGAGACCATGCGTGATTTTATCCCAGCGAAGGAAGTTTTAAGCATTTATGCATTTATGACTCTTTTGGCTTATTGCTTTACTATAGTGTTGCTAAGAGGTTCCTAGGTGGTTGCTGCTGTGGTATTCCAGATAGTTGCTCTTTGTTGCCAGTTGCTATGATAGAAATCCCCTCAGATATCATAGAAACTAAGTGTGTACTGTATTATTTCTAAGGTTACTTGATGCTTTGTATGGTATCTCGGGTGGTTGCTAGGATTGTTGGTGTTTTTGGCAGTTGTCATTGCAGGTATTGGCTATGGCAGTTGCTGGGGTATTTCATGTGGTTGCTCAGCTGTCCCACTTGGTTGAATATCTTTGCTAAATGTGTGCAATGGTGTTGCATGAAGGAAACAAGACATATAATTTTAATAATACTGTATTAACTTTGCGGTGCACTGCGCAGTCCCTAATAGTAAAAGTCAAATTGACTCTCTTGGATGTACGGTCCATATATGGAAGCTTAATGCAAAAGCAGCCTACTCAATGTATGATTTGTTCAATGTCACAATAACCAAATCATTTACAAGATGAAAGGTATATGGAAAATGGGACATTTTACAACTGTGCAAGACCTGGTAGACTACAAAACTGCCCTTCTTAGATTAGCAACATTTAAAGCTTTCATCTTTTGAAGAGAGAGGGAAACAAGGTCCACTCTTGCTTCAGATCTGGACACATCATGTCTGTCTTTGCCTGAAGACAATTCAGTGCTATGGGTCTGAAAGGATGCGGAGCAGTTAATAAGCACTTACTGAGAAAAAGAAAACAGGCACAAAAGAAGAAAACTTGCATTTCAATTGAATAAGCTGCTGGTGTTCTGAGATCTGGCTGCAGTTTTCTGTTAAATGTGTTTTTTTGAAAAGTGATGAACTTGCATTTCATGGCTGTATTTATAGGAAATTAAATAAACAAGGGGTGTCCTCTGACTGTAAATTTAAAGAAAAGCATTTAAGCTATAGGACGTGCGATCTTTAAGAGTCACAAGCCGGTGTTGTATTTACAGCAGCATTTGTGTTTAAATATTCGTGCATTTGGAAAGAGAGTTTTGTTTGTAATATACAGTAAGCTCATAACACTGTGCATGAATATTTTAGCCTACAGTAGTGTAGTCTAATTTACCTTTGCTGCCTTTTCAGTGACCCATTACCCAAAGTACAGCCTGTTATTAGTGGTAGATATTTTGTTATTTTCACCTCATTGACGAACAGTTCTCAGCATGAACAGGAGAGGAACAGCAGAGTGTAATTTCAGCTTTTGTTGTGATGTCTATTCACGAGGGGCTTGAAGCTTGTCAAGGCTACAATTGACAAACTACAGCTGACTCAGTTCCTTGCAGACAATCGCGCAAGGTGAAGCCTTTTCCAGAGACTTTCATGTGGTGTGATTTGTGGCAGATTCACCTGGTTGATTCACAAATGCTTGAAAGAAAAAAATAAAGGCTGAGAGAAGATTTTACAGGATGAGAGGAGGCCGTTAAAGATTCAGAATGAAATGTTAGCTGTGTAGGCCATAACATCCCTATATGGAAACTCAAAACAGCCTGCTGTTGTATGGTCACAAAATGTATGGTCATTTTGTGTTGTAATAAATGCATTGTAATTTTGTGACATCACACATATTTTTAATATATGCACACATGGCTTATATAGTTGCTGTAAATGCCCAACTGTAGGTAAGACATTAACTTTCAATGGAAGTCAATGTAAAAATAAATAAATAAATAAATTAAAAGTATTTCCAATGGTTTATTCATCACTGCTCTGTTTTAGTGATGTTTTTGACAAGTCAATGATGACATTTACTTTTTGGACAATAATTTTTTGTGTGTGTGTATATAGGGTGGACCATTTATATGGATACACCTTAATAAAATGGGAATGGTTGGTGATATTAACTTCCTGTTTGTGGCACATTAGTATATGGGAGTGGGGGGAACTTTTCAAGATGGGTGGTGACCATAGTGGCCATTTTAAAGTCGGCCACTTTGGATCCAAGTTTTTTTTTTTCAATGCGAAGAGGGTCATGTGACACATCAGACTTATTGAAAGGAAGACAATTGTGTGCTTGGTTTTAATGTAACTTTGTTCTTTCATGAGTTATTTTCAAGTTTCTGACCACTTATTAAATGTGTTCAAAGTGCTGCCCATTGTGTTGGATTGTCAATGCAAAACTCTTCTCCCACTCTTCACACACTGATAGCAACACCACAGGAGAAATGCTAGCACAGGCTTCCAGTATCCGTAGTTATCCAAGCACACCATTGTTTTTCTTGTGAAGTTCCCAATACGTTTGATGTGTCACATGACCCACTTCCCATTGAAAAAACAAAAGTTGGATCCAAAATGGCCAACTTCAAAATAGCCGCCATGGTCACCACCCATCTTGAAAATTCCCCCCCCCCTCCCATATACTAATGTGCCACAAACAGGAAGTTACTATCACCAACCATTCACATTTTATTAAGGTGTATCCATATAAATGGCCCACCCTGTACATATATATTTCCACTTGTGTAAGAAAGGAGCCATCAGAAAGGTGATAAAACAGAGTCCTAACAGCAGGGCTGGAAAGATGGGTTTTTGGTCCAACTTTCCACAGTGAGAAGACAACTCAGTGCACTGTGTCTGAAAGCATGTTTATCTGCCAAGAATATTGCACTAAGAAAATAAAAAACAAAGAAATATTCAAAAAAAGAAGGTAAAAAGTTTGGATCATTGAGCACAGTGAAATGAAGTCTGATCCGACTCACTGAATCCGGCCTCTTTCATTTTTCCCTCAAATGTGGCAGAGATTACAGTCCAGATGGAGCTTTCCCAAGAACTTCAGCGGCCCAGTGTAACGCCACAATATTTGTTTACGACTTGCTTCATGCATAATTTAGTATTAGTTGCAATTCTCTGCATTCCACTCTCTATAGAGGACGGAGAAACTGGAGCATCGTCTGAATTCTAATTGATTTAAGGGTGACTTCCTCACAGAGTCTCTCTCTTACACTCACACACACACACACACACACATAAAGAAAGCACAACCGAAGAAGTTCTTTTTGCAACAGCTGAAGAAATCCATGTTGAGACTGGCCACTGTTCTGTTCTGGTCCAGTTTTTTACGCAACCGCCATCGAGTCACTCACTTCCTCAGTAAACATCTTATTTGAATCGTCCACTTCTGAGCCACCACCCAACTCCAGAACAGTCAGGACAGGGAAAGCGGATCATTGTCTTAATGTAGTAGTCTGCAAACGCTTCAGGACATTTACAACAGCAGGGTCACAAATCACACTGGCAAGATTATAGCCCACCCCTTTCATCCTGGACATCAGTCCTCTCAGCCACTTCCATCTGGTAGAAGACTCAGGGCCGTCAAGGCCAGCTCCACAAGACATACCAAGAGCTTTCTCCCGCAAAGTAGTGGCTCATTAACTGCAGTGGACACTGTGCACATTAACTGAACCTCACTGAACTCTCTTATTGTGGGTCAGCTCTCATTAACTTAATACACAACTGTGTAAAGTTCATATAATTCTGTAATATACTGTAAGTAAGAGATTTTATTGTGTATCTTCTGGTCAAAAATGCAATCTTGGCTCTTTCGCAGTGGTCCTCATTCATTGTAAAGTGAGCACATACAACTTTAACCACTTGTTTCAGCTTTGGTGTATCACTACAATCAAATTCATATCCAATACAAGTTTATAGATATGAGTGTATAACTGTCTTAAAAACACTTGATTTGCAATTACATCATTTTTAATTAAAAAACTGCAAATAATTAAAAGTATTTTACTACTTCTAATAATAATAATAATAATAATGATAATAATAATAGCAAAAAAAAGTAAATAGCTCTAATAATCTGTTCACATAGCGATTCAATATAAAAATGATATGGTTATTTTTACTGTACCACTTCCATGTTTAGCTTTTAAAACCATTATCCACCATGCTTTTATTTTATAAACTGATAACACACATGATATAAATCATCAAATCCATCTGAGATCAATCACTTTTCTACTCATTGTTATTTTAACACTATAATGTTTGATCAAAAAGAGAACAGAGCCTTTTTATCCATTGGCTCACTTCTGTATCAACTACATGAATTAGGGTCTGCTTCATGAAGATGGTAGGTAAACGAGGCCTGGGTGGCTGACATGATTTCACAAACTGAAGCTGATGTATCATACATGTATGAATGAATGCGTAAAAGAATAAATCTGAACTCGTCTTTACACATCTTTGATGAATTAAGGCTTCCTTTCCACATTTTGTATGTTTTCCTTGTCTCTTCCTCTCCCCTCTCCTGAGACACACCCACTTCCTCTCATGTGACTCACACAGGTGTTCTTTGTTTGTTATAATGTATAAGGCCTGTCCCTTGTCTCTGTGTGTCTGGCCAGCTCCATGTTAGTTCATGGTTTGTTTTCCTGTGTCCTTCAGTCTGTGTCTTTGCCTGATGTCTGTATTACTCTACTCTCTGGCTCAGTTAGAGCTGGGCTATATGGCCAAAAATGTTATCATGATAAAATTTTCTATATTCTCTGTACATCTCGATATTTAGCGTAATATTAACATTATGTCACAGCGGACAAAGGACATCCTTCTAAACTTGTAAAGTAAATACACCAAATGTTCATGTTAATGCACAGTGTGCACATTACTCCAATTCACAAGGAAAGATTTCACTGAAACAATAACTTACCAGAAAAAATAATGATATCTATGTCTTGTGCGCAGCAGGTTAGTGTCGCAGTCACAAAGCTCCAAGGGCCTGGAGGTTGTGGGTTCAATTCCCGCTCCGGGTGACTGTCTGTGAGGAGTGGGGTGTTCTCCCTGTGTCTGCGTGGGTTTCCTCCGGGTGCTCCGGTTTCCTCCCACAGTCCAAAAACACACGTTGCAGGTGGATTGGTGACTCAAAAGTGTCCGTGAGTGTGTGTGTGTGTTGCCCTGTGAAGGACTTGCGCCCCCTCCAGGGTGTATTCCCGCCTTGCGCCCAATGATTCCAGGTAGGCCCTAGACCCACCGCGACCCTGAACTGGATAAGGGTTACAGACAATGAATGAATGAATGTCTTGTGTCATGAAAACATTCTTAGAGCATTACCCCTTCAAGTGTTTTAAGGAGAAGAATGAGTAAAAAATTAATAAGAGTTTAAAGTAATGAATTAATAAATAAATATAAATTCCCGAGTGCTGAGCTGTAAACATATTACACTTAACCCATTAGAGGCTTAGAACAGTGGACGGCTTTTAACGGTGGGAAATCTAGAATGTTTTCAGTTTTGCACGATTATTCATTAATTGCCTTTAACTGTTTATCCAGTTCAGGGTCACTGTGGGTCCAGAGCCGACCCAGAATCACTGAGTTCATGGAGGGAAAAGTTCCGCTCTTGGGAGTATTTATTTAAGAGAAGCATCCTGACCTGTGCCATTGGGTCCAATTCTAAATTTACCAACAGAGAAAATAATTTTGTGTGAGGAATAGTGCTCTCACAAACGGAAAAACATTTCCTGGGAGGAAAATACACCTTGAGTGAAGAAAAACCCAACAGGTTCTCCCTGCGCTTGTGTTCAGACAGGGAGTCATCATAAGAAAAATACGCACAAGCACTTGAATTAGACGTATTATAGTCTTGTTTATGGGCAGCACGGTGGTGCAGAAGGTAGTGTCGCAGTCACATTGTTTCAGGGACCTGGAGGTTGTGGGTTCGTTTCCCACTCCGGGTGACTGTCTGTGAGGAGATGTATGTTCTCCCTGTGTCCGTGTGGGTTTGCTCCGGTTTCCTCCCACAGTCCAAAAACACACATTGGTAGGTGAATTGGCAACTCAAAAGTGTCCGTAGGTGTGAGTGTGTGGGTGTTGCCCTGTGAAGGACTGGTGCCCCCCCAGGGTTTATTCCTGCCTTGCGCCCAATGATCCCAGGCTCTGGACCCACCGCGACCCTGAACTGGATAAGCGGTTACAGATAATGAATGA
Organism: Hoplias malabaricus; assembly: GCF_029633855.1. Classification (NCBI taxonomy): domain Eukaryota; kingdom Metazoa; phylum Chordata; class Actinopteri; order Characiformes; family Erythrinidae; genus Hoplias; species Hoplias malabaricus. The sequence continues at coordinate 21,460,761 of NC_089820.1, forward strand.
ATAGTCTTCTTTATGTTCTCACGTTCATGCGGTCTCCTGTTCATGTACCGTAATAGCAGGAGTATACGGGCCTGTTAGCATGCAGCTGGCTGTGCTAAGCGGGAATAGAAACGAATGTTTATTGAGCTCTGTTACACAAAGCTTATCATCTTTATCGAGCAAATAATTTATCACAGAACATATCAATATTGTTCTATCGCCCAGCACTAGACTCTGTTCCTTTGTGGTTCTTGGCTTTCTTGGCTTTTTCCTGTCTATGTTTTCATATTGGTTTTCTTCAGTGTTTTCATAGGCTACGATGCTTTGTGAAAGTTTAAGATGCCAGATAATGAGACGTAAAAAGCTATATTTAATACTCTTATTACTTTTGCTGTGTTTATTGTAATCATATATGATTTTATACAAGCACAACACTTATTGAGAAGATGAATTGTTTCAATTTATAATTTTCATCGCATTAGATTTTGCACTCTATTATTTTATTATATTTATTATTATTATTATTATTTATTATTATATTTATATAATAATCACTATATTATTATTATAATCTCTATTATTTTTAGATTTTGTAATGTTTGTTTTTAGTCCTGTGTAGTTAGTCTCATTGTTCATTCTTTAATTGTGTGCATTGTTGATTATGTTTGACTTGTTTACTTGTGTTTACATCCTCTTCAGGTTAGTGTATATCTTCTCTTTATATTTCTTTCTCTTTGCTCTCCCCTCTCATGACAAAGGGCCATTGATTCTCTAGATTTATTCTATTATCTGACTTTATTCCTAATGTGATTCTTTCCTTAGATTGCGCTACTTTCTCTCGACTGTGAGTTTGACTGGTCTGTTTAGCCTTTTAAATCTAATACATGTGTGCATGCACCAAGACAAAAAACCTGGTATATGTAACACACTTGGTGAAACCAATTCTGTCTCACTGTGTATCTCTCTCTCTCTCTTTCTCTCTCTCTCTCTCTCTCTCTCTCTCTCTCTCACAGCCTCACAATAACACTGTCTTACTCACTGGTATGCAACTAATTGTATTGTGTTTATGGCTTGTTTGATATCTGACGACATTAATGAGAAAAGCAGAGCCGTGACTTCAGCGCACGGGGCCATGGATTCCTCTAAACTCAGCTCTCACCACATTTTTATATTGGTTTAAAATGTCTTTGTGAAGCTAGGCCCTTTTTTTAATGTAATATTTTGTTATGGTGTGTAAACACTGTTAATGTTTCAGAACCCATAAAGGTATCTTAGATCCAAAGATTGGTGGTTTTAATTTCAATGTTTGTGTGATGTCATGGAAACACATTTACATATGCACCAATCAGCGATTACATTACCTTCTTCTGTTTGCACTTATTGCACATTTTATCAGCTCCACCAACCATAAAGCAGCACTTTGTAGTTCTACAATTACACACTGTAGTCCATCGGTTCCTCTGCATAATTACACTCCCCCCACCGTTTCACCCTGTTCTTCAGTAGTCAGGACCACTACTGAGGTATTATTTGGATGTTGGAGCATTCTCAGTGCTACAGTGACACTGACGTGGTGATGTGTTACACTGTAAAAAAACTGCTGTAAATTTACAGCACGTCTGCTACAGTATTTTATTGTAAATCACAGTATTTACAGTAAATTATTGTATTACTCAATTACAGTAATATGCTGTAAATTTGAAATACAGTAGTGTTCCTGTAAAAATACGGTAAATGCTTGGGAACTCTGCTGCCAGTATTTTACTGTAAAGTTTACAACAATTTTTTTACAGTGTAGTGTGTATTGCGCAGGTACGAGTGGATCAGACACAGCAGTGATGCTGTCATTTTTAAGCAGTGGTTCCTACTAACTGTCCACTCCGTTAGACACACACACCTTGTTGGTAAACCTTGTAAATGTAAGGTCAGAGACAGTAGCTCTATTGGTGCTGCAGTTTTTGTTAGTTTTCTTCCATTTCTGGGGCTGTACAGAAGTCTTAAAGACTCAGTTATAAGAAGATTCAATTCAATGTGATAGAGAGTTTGGAAAATATTTATCTGTAAATGAATGCTGGCAGTTTTTAAAAAAATAAAACCACACAAGTGTGGCATGGAGCTCTTTTAAGTAACTTTCTCGTCTGAGAAACGAAAAACAGACCAACAACATTAGAAAAGAATAGATAAGAGGCTCCTCCAAATCTCTCCATCCATCTGCTGTCAGATATAGCTCTTTGATATCAATCAGACTCTTCAGCTCCCTTTTCAGGCCAGTGATATTAATCAATCATCCTCCGCCAAAGACAGAGCCACCACTGAGATGAATAACCACAGGCAGAATTACACAGTGGAGTTCAGTAGGAGGGAGACACTATGAAATACAAGCTGAAGTTCCAAACTCATGCAAGGGACCCCGATAAATATTAACATATTTCATTCATTCATTTTCTGTAAACGTTTCATCTTGATCAAGTTGGTCAAGTGCCCCCTGTGGTGTGATGAGGCTCAAGGCAGGAACCGACCCTGCGCAGGGCACAGGGCACCAGTCCCTCGCAGGGCATCATGCATTCACACAATCATTCACACACCTGTGGACAAATTCAAACATTCACCCAGTCTCTTATGGACAGTTTCACTCAGCAATTTGGTTGTTTATTATTTAAAGGAAGAATACAAAGGTGATGATTTTTTTTCAAGTCCAGCTCAGATGAGGAGTCTAATTGCATTGTAGTATCTGAATGAACCAATTTATCCTCCATAGAGTGGGTCCTCCACTTTAAAATCGTTGTACTACAGAATCTCTGACACCTTTTAACCACAAGGTGTCAGTATAATAGCTGTTTCGTTACAGTCCTAGTCCATTGTCAGCATGGTGGGTGAAGCACTTGCCCACCGTGATGTTAAAACAGTATCTGTGTTTCTCTTTGGCAGATATTTCAGGTCAGGTGCTCCACCCGTGATCAACCCTCTCAACACACACTTCCCACGGGACACCATCATCCCAGGGTCATTCGCTGTCACTCTGACGTGGACGTTGCCCAACCGGACCACCGGAGTGTTCAATGTCACCAGCCCACTCCCTGGAGATTGGTTCCTGGCCGCACACCTGCCAAAGGACGAAGGGAAAATCTCAGTCAAGGTGAGACTGGCCTGTCAGAGTCAAATGTACTTCACTGAATTCAGTCTAATGTGTCATTTGCAAAAGGGTCCTCCATAAAAGTTTGGGTACACCTGCTCAAAACACAGACATTGGTGTTGTTTTGATAAGAAAATCATTGTTTCATAAAATATGAATTATTACTCTTTTAAATCTAGAACAAGTGGACAGCAAGTGTAGCTGCTGAAAGTTTTACACATGTACGACGCTAAGTAGAAGAAAACAGGAACATGAGGATGATATTTACACATATATGGAGTGTTTCAAAACCCTGAAAGTACTTTATAAAAAAGTGACCACAGTGGAAGCTTTAGCAGGAAGTCAGGATCACACCCAATTCTTTTTCCCTGGATCTTTTATGACCTAAGAGAGTCAGGGTCTCGGTTTAATGTCTGCTCTGAAGGACAATGCCATTTATTCAGTACATAGTCCCTGACACTGCGCTCAGGCATTGGGATACAGACAAATTCATTATCAAAGTGAATTCCACCAACTTTTCCAAGGTTCGGCATCATTTAGTTATTATGATTTAAAGTAAATTCAGAGCTCTCCATGTAGAAAGCACTTATTGTATAAAAAATTTGTATAACAGAACCATACAGAGTCTTAATAGTGTTCAGTGTTAGGGAATGGAACCAGATGTCTGAAGTATTGGACACCTGGTCCCCATGAGTACCATTACAAAATTTTCTGAGATGGTACGTTTCTAATGCACCGTAACTTTAGGACACACCTCTTTAGCTATGGTTTTTACGTCTTAACTTTTAATTTAACCAAAACTTTTGAAAAACTCTTGGCATCCCTCTTGTGTGCATATAATTTGCACCTTAATTAACTGAGTACTGCATGTCCATGCATGATAAAATGGAAGCATCTGATTGGATAAAATAAGTAATTTAAAACAGCCACCAGCTTTTTCTTACTGATGAACTTCAGATGCATTCGTCCATGTTCCAGAATCATAGCAGTCCCCTTTCTATTTCCTCTGGAGAAAAACAGCCAATAAAATGCATTTACTTCTTGAAAGAACACAATTATTGGGGTTACAGTCTGGGTCAATCATGCATCATGGGATATGCTTAAATTATAACGTGTCAGCAGTTGCTAAATTAGGGCCTCGTAATGGCTTTCTGCAAGTCAACACAAACGTACAGCAGGCTGGACCACTCTGTTCCTATTGTTCCCCTCAGGGGAAATTGAAATGACGAGAGAGAGAGAGAGAGAGAGAGAGAGAGAGAGAGAGAGAGAGAGAGAGAGAGAGAGAGAGAGAGAGAGAGAGAGAGAGAGAGAGAGAGAGAGAGAGAGAGAGAGAGAGAGAGAGAGAGAGAGAGCAGTAAATTGAAAGCGTTTAAAAGAGTCATGTTCTTGAGACTCAGACCTGGATTCATGCGTTAATATTCTACATATAATCTCACGTAAATTAGCAAGTGATTTGCACTTAGGACCACCATTATCCCCCCTCTAATGGATATAGGACTAATTTCATTGCGGCACATAAACATTTTCAACCAAATGCACTTTTCGTTGTTTGTTGAGTCAACATTTTTTTACTGCGCTGAAAAAGGCTGTGAAATATGGGGGTTAAATTGCTACAATGGAATAATGGTCTGACAGCAATCAACAGATAGCAGGGATTACATGATGTACATCACGGACAAACTGAAATATGAGCCAATCCTACAACCTTTTTTAAAACCTAATCTGTACAGAAATGCTGAAGCTTACTTCTATAAGGTGTACTTCTTTTAGGCATATTATTATTTTTAATAAAACATAGCAATTGCCATAAAATGACCAAAGGTAGAACAATTGAATTTTAAATTACAATTATATGTCACACAAACACTTTTAAACATGTGTACACCTAATACTTAGAGCAAGAACAGAAATCCCAGTCATTTGAAACAACTTAAGCTTCTGCCCATTGACTTCTGTTGTGTATTTTGTGTTTATAAAAGGGTTTTCTGTTACTTCTGTTACTTGTCCTACACAATCATCAGTTAAATCATCTCTCCATCCAGGAAATGAAAATGTCTCAGAAATTCACAGGGCCACATTAGTCCCAAACTCTAAGAAAAACAGGTACAGTAGAGGTACATTGTTATTCATAAAGGTACAAACAGTGCAAATGTACTTTTAAAGGTACAACAGTGGGTTTAAAGTCCAGTCTTGCTTCTTGGTTGAGTAATACCAAGCCTGGTCTTAATATGAATTTGTACATTTAATATTAGGAGTGTGTGTAAAACATTGTGTACACAATATATTATTCTCTTTGACGTACTACAGTGTGAAGACTTAACCCTGCCCCTAACCTTAAAACTAATCCCTGTGCCTAACCCTAATCCTAACCTTATGCATACTTCTATGCCATCCTTCTGTGTAACGTTTTCCCACAACAGTTTTTCAGGCACATTTTTGTGATTCCTACAAGAAACCATAAAAAATCATAATGTAGAAATGTCATGAAAATCTGGGGTCATCATCTCAACAGATCTTGAGTTGTGAGGTCACCATGCTAAGTGCCAAGTGTGGGTGAGAGGTGTAAATCTACCCAGCACTGGATTGTGGAGCAGTTGAACTTCTTATGTGTTGGGCAAAAATGACCCATCTGAGATAATCACTCAGCACAATTCAAACAGAGCTTAAAGCAACATTCGGTAAAATAAAATTGTATTTTGCTCCCTTTAAAGTCGGAGAGTGTACTTTGCCTATACAGAACTGTCCTGAAATCAGGGGCATGGGATTATTTCCTGTCCACCTCAAAGTTCCATAGTACAGTTTCTGCACTGCTGAGACAGGAGTAGCAATATCAGAGACTCTGTTCTCCCTATTACAAGTCAGTGAAGCTTCAAAATAAATTTGAAGTAAAATATTAAGTAGAGTTGCTTTAAGCTGATGTTTATCACAGTTCGAAACATTCCAGTTTCACATGGAAGTTCAGAAATGTGAATCATATAGATAATATAATTAAGTACGATTCCTTGAAACTCTAATGTTCATGTGAGATCATTAAAACACAGCTGCAAAATCAAAGCATATGTGGCTATCAACAGCTGAGAAAAAAAAAAAAGTAGACGTTTGCCATGTGTGAGCGGTACAAGCAGAGGCCAATCTGCGGTAAGTAGCCAATTAAAAATGTTCTGTGGTTGGGGGAATGAGCAGAGTCTGTGCATATTAATGCAGGCATAAAGCACATCCCTTTCAGGAATGAGATTTATGTGGGCACCAATATTATGTACGTATAAGATTTTTTTTTGTTCCCCTAGAAAAAAAGTTCACACTTCACTGGTTTGATCACCAGCCATTTAGCTCAAGTCATCTATTATGTCTGGGTAATTGCCTATACTGTGTGCGCAGCCAAAACTGGGGTTTTGGATGAAAGCAATAGGGTGGAAGTCTTTTTTGGAGACTCTTAAAAGAATACTCCAGCATTTTGTTGAACTAATCTCTTGTGGATACTGGCCATGGGAGACAGTAATTATTTGCCTTCACAGGTAATTACATATTTCAGGGAGTTAATATTTTTAAACCTCATGAGTGTTTAGGTCACACACAGAGCCCTGGAGTAACAGGTAGCCACCAAAAGCTAGGTTCATATTACAAGTCTCATTAATCAAATCCGATTCCAGATTTGGCGATCTTGACATTCATACAAGTAAGGGACCTGTTTCTGTGTGAAATGTGAACAAATCAGTCCCTGAAACGGCATGTGCAATCACATTGATAAATGTAATTGGGAGAAGAGAGCTTCTGTTGCCACCACCCCTTCCTCCCCCTCCCCACTGATTCCAGCACAGAGCTATAAATTAATTATGCAGAAAAATGCAAATCTAATGTGTTTCTTTAAGTAACTTTAGTCTGGTAACGTGAACATAGCCTTAGTGTGTCAGGCGTTAGGTGCCTTGCTCAAGGGCACATCAGCTATGAATGTTTATGTAAACGAAAGGACTACTATAGACCTTGTTCATTCTGATTTCCTGCCAGTATATTCTACAGCTTTAAGCCCAGTGCTAGGGCCGGTGCTATCTCAACTGTAGATTTTCACTCTGTTGAATTTTGTATAGAAAGCTATAATCACAGCATCTTTATCCTTGCAACCTGAGTGAGTTGCCCATGTACCAATGTCATTTATTCTGTAAATCAGAAGTTAGAATACACTTCATCCATGCTAACTAGAATCTTTAGACCCAAGTATATGCCCTTGAGGTATGCCACTGTGCTGCCACCGCTCCACAAAGTCACTTTATCAAGCAATGTCCTTCTGCATGACTTCTCCCGCTCCTAGCCAGGCTTCAGCTTTTCCCTTTAATTAACTGTAGGGTTGCAGTCGGAGGGATGGCTGGATTATCAACAGTATTCTCTTCCTGGTGTGCTCTGTGGCTGTGAAGGCTGCTTCTCTCTGAGCTCTTCCTACCAGAGACCAATTATAAGTGGCTATGGGGCACACTAGAATTTCCACTGGACCTGAGGAGTGACCACACCAGACAATCGACTCCTAGCAGGAACTTGCTGGAATGGTTAATTAGTGTGGACACAAGCACAGAGCCTTGCTGTAAAAGTGAATCTTTTATTTATCAAGCACTGCACTACAGCAACATGGACTTGAAGGGTTTGGAGTGTCTGAACTTTTTCCCTGTAGTGAATATCAGAGTTTTAGCAGTGGTACAGACCTCCACTGTAAGGACAAAGTGTCCTTTGGCTGTACTTGGTCAGTGTAGTTAAGATTAGAAAGCACTGCAGCAGATGTCTCAGGAACAGTTGGACAGCTTGAGAGTCAGTGTGTATGCTATCTGACCAAACAAGTTTGATATTACAAAGTGTAATTAATCCTGGCTCTTAATAACTCAGTGCCCTACAGTCTAAATACACTTGAGCACACAGAACCACTGATCACTTTAAACCTTTGGACCTTTAGACAGTGTTTTACTTTTTAAGAATTTGAGGGGCAGGGCTTTAGACTAGGTGTTGGAATATTGCTGTGAGTATATGATAGCAATCAGCCCCTGAAATTTTAGTGAGTTCAGGTACTCTTATTGGGCGATCCAACAACACATACACCGTGAAACATGACCTCCAGCCATTTTTGCGGGCTGCTTTAATATGAGAACATAGTGCAAAACAACGAGGTCTAACTTTGTGATCCATCATTAGTAAAGTGCAGACTCCTCTGAGACTCTCCAATCAAAGCTCTAGATCCATGTTTACACGTGAGAGCATAGGCATAGTTAAATTGAGCAGAACAAACACACGTTCAGAGAAATAAAAGCACTAATGAAATGTGGAGAAAATGAGAATGAAAAAGAAGAGCCCTGGCACCTCATTCTTCAGTCCTGGGTTCTCGCACTAAACTGAGCTGTGGATCATTCTGATTTAAAGGAATAGGTGTTGAGATTGATCATTCTTAACAGGGCTTTTTAAACAGGGTAGAACAAAGCTCTCATTTTAAACACACTGTTCTAGAACGGTTCACTTATGGAAAAGGATTAGAATTCAGACCCCTTTAGAAGTACAGTAGTGGTTTTAAAATCTAGCTATTTATTAACTGTACAGTATATTTTTGTAATTGTAATTCAAAATTCTCCTGCATTTTGTCATTTTTTACTAACTGTTTTGTAGCATAAAAATGACCATTCTTATTATATTCAACAAAATATAAATTTAAAATTAAATAGTTGGAAAATGGCAAGCAAGATGGAATTTTTTCTTCACTGCATTCATTATGAGTGCTGTCAAAGAAGAAGTGCCGGACAAAGCATATGCATCGATTTGTTCTGTTCTTGTTTCAGTTTTGATGATTTAAAGATGGTGATTTTGATGTTAGTGAAAGTAAACATAACATATTAATACATAACATTTTTAATACTACGCAATGGTTACCATAAAATTACAAAAAACAAGAGAATTTGAATTCATGAACGATTTATATTATATAAAAAAAACTTTAAAACATTATTGTGCACCTAATAGACACACATGAACAAGATGTATGCAATCAATGCACCATAAAATCTACAGTGAATATAGAAAATGGTACAGAAGTAGAAGGTATCAGATGGAGCTCCATCACTACAGGGAATGGTGTGATCTACTGTCCAGTGTTGGGGGCTCTATTCATTGGTTGGCACTGAGCATGAAGATTGTTAAAGCTGTTAGAACTTATAATTGAATGTGTGTGCCTTAAAGTATTGAAATTCTCTAATTATAACAGGCGTCTACGGACAGTAGGGCTGCATACAAGCCCTTGCAGTTTAAGAGGTTAATAGAATATACTCGAGGAAATATCCGGCGTGTTATTGTGGTAAATCTGTCCCTCCCTGGCCAGTGTTGCTCGAGTAACTCTGTGACAAACAACAGCTTGCACTGTGGCAGCTGCACTGATGCAGGGTACAATGGTGCACGGAGGTGAATCATTACAGCAGCACGAGAGAGTGCTAGTTTCTGCTGATGAGCTCCATGCGAGTCTCTGGGCGGCTAATCAAGGGGCAGCTCGGCAGGCAGACGGTCACACGAGCAGATGGCTGTGGATGGTCAGGGAGGTGGGAGGGCGAGAAAACGGTGGGGGTTGAAACGAAGGAAATTGCGGCAGCATGGATAAGCTAGCCGTCTCTTTAGGCTAGAGCCGCTGTGGGAATTTAGCAGCGACCACAAGCTCTGTGGACTGACAGTTTGTCTCCTGCGAACCAGACTCTGAGTCTGAATCAGTGGCTAATTGGGAGCTGTCAGCAGCGTAGAGATATGATTTCAACCCAGAGCGTCCGTTGTTTTTGGGCAGATGCCATACAAAAGAAGGGAAACTGTCAGTTTAGTGTCGATTTGTTTCTTAATTAGCTGCTACTGAGATGCTGAATTTTGCCCTGCTACTTGTGCCCAAAGTAGAGGCATTATTAACTCCAAATGGATTCCAAACAAATTAACTATTTCTGCCCTTTTTGTTGATCTAATATGAGGATCTATACCTTTACAACCCAAAGTTTATATCAAGCCTATGTTCAGGATTACACTCAGAGGTTAGAAGAGCATAGGTCTAAGCTGAACATAAGGAAAGCAAGATAGGAAGCAAATCTGAAAAAATATAGTCAGAGCAGGCAAGCACAAGGCAATGATAATGCAAGACCAGCAGGGAACATTCATTTTCTGTAACCACTTCCTTCTGATCAGAGTTACGTTGACTCTGGAGCTTACCCAGAATCACTGACTGTAAGGCAGGAACACACCCTGTGCAGGGCATCAGTCCATCATAAGGCATCGCACATTCACACACTCATACCAGATGGAGTTTCTCAAAGCGAGTCAGTCTACCTACTTTGGATTGTGGAAGGAAACCAATCTATGCAAAGAAAACACACACAGACACTTTAAGGACACACTAAACTCCTCCACCATAGGAGGGAACTGAACCCCAGAGCTGTGTGGCAGTGCTAGTGTCTTCAATTCTACTGTGCCATGCACAGGCAAGAAACTCTGAAACAAAACTAAAAAAAAAGACTGCATCCAGCATTAAAAGCAGCATTGCGCTTCTTTAACACAGTGATAGGAAACACAATAGAACAAACAGTGTGCTCCTCATATATCCAAGGGAGTTGGTAACGAATTATAGGGGGCAAAGTCAAAGTCTTTTCACAGGTGATAGGTTCAGTGGAAAAGAGACAGGATTTGATGAAGCAGAGATGGTGTTTGATCAGCGTGCAAAGTCTGGTCTAAGCCCTTGCGTCCCTCGAGCCTTGGCTGGTTCAGAGCATGCTCTAATAGTGTTTTTGCGAAGAGGAGGCAGCAGGGAAAGCATCACCATTACAGGACCCAGGTTGCAGGGCAATAAAATTTAATAAGGTGGCACTTAGGCTAATGCAGTCAGAGCTTCCCCCAAAAAATAAATAAATAAATAAATAAAACAGGCAACCAACAAAGTAGCAAAGTGAGAAGCCCCAGATTTCTCATTCTGGCAAGTGGAACTGCAGTAGGCCTTGGAGATTGCGACTGTCAGCCAGGTCATTACTACATTGATGTGACTCTGATGGAGGTGGGGAGACATAATGCATGGATGAATAGAGTTGGTTGCTCCAATAATGACATTGTAGATTAGACAAAAGCAGAACTTTGGTTTGAATGCTGGATGCATTGAGCAGGATTTTCCTTTGGGGTTCCAGAAGGCCTCTAGACATATATAATGGCACTTTGCCACTGCATGGTACCTACTCTACTTGACTGTACACTGCTGCATTCACTGTTTGGTCCCTGGGGCCTGTTAAGTTTTCCATCCAAAATTTTGTCTGTGATGTTGCATCGGTAACATCAGATCAGGGACAGATCAGTAGAGTTTTTCATTCCTTGTTGCTCTGTCCAGCTCTCGCTGGCTTCTTTTGTTGACTACTGAGTTGCCGTTGTGAGTCGGATAAAAATAAATGTGATTTGTGCTGTAGCTTGGAGATTTTATAGATGCAGAGTTTGTGTGGATTTTAGTGTTTAGTCAAACAGTGATGTAGAAAAATGGACATTTGTATGGCCATCTCAACTGTTTTTTTTTTCTAGAAAAAAGATACCCCATGGTTAATTACTTTTTCAATGTTAAAAATCTAAAGTTAAGTACAGTTTCATAAATAAAACATTTTCTCTACGTTTTCTACAAGTGAGTTCTGGGGTCATAATGAATGGTCTGTCACCTGCTTTGGTCAAAATACGACAAGGATCACACACCACAGCAGCACATTCCCCAAACATCCCTGTTCAAAGCAACCTGTTGCTTTAAATGAGAGTGAGCCACTGTTTATACCAGTCTGAGAGCACAGCAGGTTGGAGCAAGGAGCAGAAGCTCTGTTGTTTAGCTGTTTTTGCTCAGTTCTCTTTTTTCTCCATTGTCATTTTCTCCATATTTTATCAGTGCTTTTATTTCTCTGAGCTACTTGTGTTGGTTTTCCTCTTTAACCTTGTCATTGTGCTCTCACATAAACATACTTCCAGCAATGTGACTCTGAGGAGGAGGTGGGACAATTCAAACAATTCTAAGACATGAGTGGAGAAAAATCAGATCAGCTCATTTTATCCCATGTTTTTTGACATATGCAGACCACATAAAAACTGGCTGGGTGGGCTTGTTACACAGTGTGTAGGTTGGTGGCATCCAGATCCCCATTCCCACAATCCACAGAAAAGTCTGATTTAAGATCTGTTTTTTAAACTGTATGTCCAAGTCAACATTTCTGGAAGATCCTATCCACTAGGGGTGGCCAATATGGCCCTACAATGATATCACAATATTTCAGGGTATTTTGGCAGTAATGATGTTCTTAGCAATATGACAAAACACTGAAAAATTCATTCATTCATTCATTCTCTGTAACTGCTTATCCAATTCAGGGTCGCGGTGGGTCTAGGGCCTACCTGGAATCATTGGGCGCAAGGCGGGGAATACACACTGAAGGGGGCGCCAGTCCTGCACAGGGCAACACACACATTCACTCACACATTCACACCTACGGACACTTTTGAGTCACCAATTCACCTACCAACGTGTGTTTTTGGACTGTGGGAGGAAACCGGAGCACCCGGACACAGGGAGAACACACCACACTCCTCACAGACAGTCACCCGGAGCGGGAATCAAACCCACAACTTCCAGGTCCCTGGAGCTGTGTGACTGCGACACTACCTGCTGCACCACCGTGCCGCCCCACACTGAAAAATACTTTTAATAATTTCAAGAACACACTATTGCAACAAAAATATTTAAATATAAACCACATTGAATTAATTATATTTAAAATGTATAAAAGTTTTATTTTACTAAAGATGTAACAGGTTCAAATATTTAGAAGAAGCGACAAAAAATCTGTAAATATATGCTTAATTTGTAAGCATCGGTAACTTACTAAGATACTGATATTTTATGAACAAAAATAATGTAGCATATAAATCTTCCATTCATTCATTCATTCATTCATTTATTGTCTGTAAGGGATTATCCAGTTCAGGGTCGCGGTGGGTCCGGAGCCTACCTGGAATCATTGGGCACAAGGCGGCAACACACCCTGGAGGGGGCGCCAGTCCTTCACAGGGTTATAAATCTACCACACAACCATTAATTTCTTACATAGCACCATGGTTTATTGTACATCAAATGTTCTATAACCACCCCCCCCCCTCTTTTTGGAGTCACTTTCCAACGTAAATGCAAAAAACTTATACCATATTGTGTAACTTCATGACATCATTAAATAAACAAGTCAGAATATCATGATTATCACAATGCTGATTTTTAAAATAATTTTAAAAATTATGACGATATAATCGTGAATGATACACTTTTACAGTGTGGTAAATACAGCTGTGCAAAGACATTTCAGATCCCACACTTGGGTACCTACTAGATCCCATTTCAGGTACATCTGATGATTTGAGAAATGCTACTCTCTATGAGCTTGCTTTTCCTGGACAGCTGAATCACTTTGTTTCCAAAAAGCAGCATCAGCAAAAGAGCAGAGATGAAGCGCTGGGACATAAGCAGCAGCATATGGATGACTCCTCATTCAGCCAGTTATTGGTTTCTTTTCTGTCCCTCGTTCTCTCTGTCTCACTCTAGCGTCGTTGTCTTCTTGACACAGTTGAGCTGCCTGATCACAGAATTGAACCAAGATTTTCTGAAGATGCTCCGCTGGCCTAGCTGACATATTTCTGGCCTTAGAGACGACGCCAGTGAGAGGACAGGGGTCTGCTGGGTGGGGGAGAGGGAAACATGGTGGCTATGTCTGCTTTCTTCAGCACCAGCTGTGCCTGTACTCTATGCATGCAGCCATGCACAAACAACAGATGGAGCTCCTTCTCCAGTTTGTTATTTAATGGTGCCAGTGGTTTTTGCTATTCCTTCCAATCCTTATTATCCTGCCATCAGTGCCGTTACACCATTTTGATTCAAGGAGTGATGCTTTTTTTAATTTTTTAATTTTTATTTTTTTCCTGTTTGCTTAGTGGGAAGCACATCAGAAATCAACCATCTCTGTAATAGAGGAAGGGTGGGAGACAGGGAACTGTCTAAAAGGAGCTTTGTCACACTGTTAAAAAGAGCCCAAATAAACAAATAATGCTTAGAAATCTGAGGTTACTTTGGCATGCTGTATATCACATTGTAAGTATATAATTTACACAAACTTGTAAACAAAGCTGATATTCCTGTGCTATACATTTTATGAAGGTTCTGGTCCTTACCTTAAATCTGGACCCCCCTGCAAATTAAGTTTCTATAATGTGCATTTATTTGTCATTGTACATCATGCAACGAAATGTATCTCCCACATTTAACCCATCTGTGGCAGTAAACTAGTGCACTAGGAGTTGTGAACACAGTCATCCCAGGGAGCAGCTGTGGGTTCAGTGTCTTGCTCATGGGCACTTCAGCCGTGGATGTTCCCACCGGCCTTGGGGATTGAACCGGCAAGACTAGTCCTTTGACCATTAGGCCACGCCCCATAAAACACTGTCTACATCAGAAAACAGGGCATTCTAAACAGGGCTGTTTAGACAGAGAGAAGAGTGACCTAGGTGTTTAACCCTAAGGCACCAGATTTATGTTCACTTGTGGATAATGGGTAAAATATATCCCCTCCAGGATCTATTCACTTAATTTTAAAGAAGGCAAAAACATGTTACAGTTGTAAAGGACGAGTTTTGCTTTAGCTGAAGAGGACCATCCTCATAAAAATAATTTTCCATGAAGTTCTGTAAAATGAAATAAAAAATAAAGCACTATGGTCATATATTATTTCTTATGAAATTAAGGTTATTGATAAGCTGTTTTATCAGTGACTGCCATGATAGCTAGTAAGCTCAGGTGCTGATGATGGATCCTGGAACATAGTGACCAATCCAATACCATTGCATCCATTGCATGCTACAGTAGCTGAACTTACTAACAATGAGGGGTGTTAAATAATGGTCAGACTTGTACACACGTGGTATCAGTCGAAGCATCTGTGATTGTGGCAAAATATCTCCACTTGATTCAATATCGAATTACACCCTGCTTTTGTTGTTGCTGGCAATGACATGCCAATTAGCAGTGCTGCAATACGGAAATGAACAAGGCGCTAACAGGAAGCTCGCTCAATTGTGGTCCTGCTGACAGTAAATTGTCCTCTGTGTGTCCAGACACGAGGTCTCAGTCATTATCCAGTAGACAGATCCCACATGGTGAGACTATTTTAGTTCGGTGCCTGGCAGGATAAGTGATTGCTGGACGGCTAGTAGCCAAATGAATGAGGCCGCTAATCAAGCCGAGAGCGAATTAGACCTTGATAATACACGGGAGATAATGAGCAATGCACGGCTCCACAAACGGCCCGGGCAACGACACCTGCCCAGCCAAGCGCATCCACAAAATAGGCCATAATGAAATGAGAATGTGTTTCATCACCATTAGCATGGACGCCCTCCAGCATGCCAAGGCGACCGGAGCTATGAGTTGAAGGAGCTTATATGCTAAAGTGCCTTTACAATGGGCTTGTGTGTATGAACATGACACTGTAATACTCTTGGAGGCAGTATCCATAAGGCAGATAGAAGATGGATTCTTACATTGTGGAAGATGAGGTCGTATACTTGATGGGTGAAGCAGAGGTAATGTATTATACAGGGTATGATTCTCACAGACTCTGAATGATGAGTGTATTCTGTTTTCACTGCTAGAAAAAAGGGTTCTAGTTTTATATATATATAAAAAGTTTTTATTTATTTATTAAAATTGCAAACATTGATTTTAACTGCTCACTGGGTGCTGAGGTGGCTGCGCACCACTCTGGGCGCCTGCGTGTTCACACAGCCTAATCACTCATTAGTGTGTGTGGGTTACTGTAGAGACTGACTTTGGTTGCAGTGCTGTGCAATGATGATCAAAGTACATTTTCACTTTTCTATATTTCTGTAGTTGGTGAAAGTCATTGAAAGAATCAGACGCATGAATCATTCAGGGCCTGTTTAACACCTGAAGTCCCCATGATGAAGCTAATGGACCTAGTGAACACCCAGCGCCAATAGCGGGGGTGTAATCGCAGAGAAACAGGTACTCAGCCATTGTTAAGCAGGTTCTCCACAACAGCAGGGAACAATAGCGCATGTTCCCGCTTTCTGTACAAACACAATCGCCTTTGTTGATCTCTTGCTTTTTCCCCCCTTCTTCTAAAAAATACATTCGACATGCTTTTGTGTTGAAGAATTAATGAAGATCTAATTATGAGATAACCACCGAGGCAGTGAAAAGCCTCGTATAATTAACTGCACAGCACCGCAAGCCAATTAGCTTTTTCTTCTCTTGCTTTGTGGATTGGCATTTCAGCTGTGGAAGTAGTTGGCAAGAGTTGCCAGGGACTGACACTCTGTGCGTTATTGTTTTAGCGCTGGAGTTGACAGGAGCGTGGCGATAAATCAGCTGCTCGTTCGCTACCTTATGCAGTAATAACATGGCTGAGTGACCTCCACGGGAAACCGCAGGTGATTTGCAGCAAGGTCTTTGACAGGACCGCCGCAAGGTATGGAGTATATTAGAATCAACCCCACCAACATTCTCCCGTCATCTGAGGTGGAAAGTACAGTACGCCAGATTAGAACAACAAAGATGAGGACAAAAAAATAAAAAAACAAACTGTGGTACATTGAACTGTCCTCTGAACCGTGACAGTGGGAGTCAATGGAAAAATAGATAGGTGCTCTTTCTTTTCTGCTGGGGCACTGGATTGCTTGCTAGTGGAGATTCTGGGTAATTGTGTTTCGGAGAATTTCCGTTCTTGGAAAGGAGACCAAATACTGCCTGGCTTGGAGGTAGCTCTAACAGACAGAAAGAAGGTGGAAGAGGAAAAGGACAGAGGGAGGAGGAGGAGGTGGAAAACCAAGAGGAAAGTGGGAGGTGGTTGCTAGCTGCTCGACAGTGATGAATGTCTTTGAGGGCAGGGGTACCTGCGAGAGAGAGGCCAGGGGGTGAATGATGAAATGCTGCATTGTAATTTGGCAGGGTGTACCGTAATAAATAACACAAGCTCCCAGGCACCCCCCCCAGTACCCCCCACCCGTCCCTCTTTCCTTCGCCTCCAACCTCCTTCTCTCTTCTCCTTCCAACCTCATCCCGCTTTGCAATCTCCCTGTGAAAATTTGTCCTTGCAAATCTATAGAGCTCATCTGCTCTTTAATTGGGCCCCGCAACACCTTTGGCTTCTGTCGAAATGAACGTGCCTTTTACCGCTCATGCAACTAATATAGATCTCCCAGCATCCTGGGCCCACACTGATCTCCCGCCACTAGCTCCAACAAAAGCCCAGCATCAGTGGCGGATCTTGTTTCTTGTAGTCACAGGACTGGTGCAGCTAGTCCTGGAGTGGGAACTGAAAGTGTTTCTTGGCAGCGTTAACACTTGTTCCCTTTTCTGTATGTGTTTGAAACATGAAAGGATGGGGAGGTTTGATTTTACAAGCGCTAAGCCTTGTTACACAACTGAGGACATTCAGTATCTAGAGTATTGATTAGGTGTAGGATTGCTGGATTTAAGGCACATTTCTCAGAAGAAAACATTTATAAAACTGTAAAATTACTTCAGGGTGCTGTATGTAGAATGCTGTATGTTAGCTTCAAGGCATAGCTAGCAAAGCAGAGCTTTAAGATTATCTGAAACATGGGATTAAAGGTCAGAGTGTGGAGTAAATCTGGAAAAGTGTGGTGTGCCACAAGGTTCCATGATAGGACAGCTTGTTTGCAAAAGGGATTAGCTGTGTCTAAAACAATGAAAGAAACACAAATTGCCATCATTATGTACAGTAAAAAACTCCATAAAGCAATGCAGCTTTCAGTGAGAGCAGGAATGAAACCTGGGACTTGATTCTGTGCTTAAACAACAGATTTAGCAAGATAAAAATAACACCTTATTAACATATTTTTGTTCTCGTTCATACTCTTGTTTAATGGCCCACGATTTCTAGTCCTTGTAGCTGGCTTCACGTCATTGTACAATAAATATCATACGTGTCAGTTGCTGCAAGTCTTTTGTTTGATCTCTTTCCACAGTGCGAGGTGTGAGCTGCCAAAGCAGAATCAGGCAAAGGTGTCACACAACAGAGTGATGGATGGCAGTTATGGAATGTGATGCTTCCGTGATAACTCTTTATAGTTACCACAGTAACTGGGTCTCGGCAGGAGACCCTATCTTTTCTTAGTAATTTTATCATCTCATTTTTCAGCCAAGCGTAGGGTGACACTGGCGATTAGATTTTGCTCAATGCTGAGCTGAGATTCATCATTTTATATCAAACTGCGGCTTGGAAGAATGCAGTTTTCAAACAGCCATCATTGTGATTTTACATAAAGCATATGCTATCAGCAGTGTTTGATATATTTAACATGAAATTAAGTTTCAATAAAGCACAAGGTTAAGACACCACAGCACCATTTTTCTCCTGTACAATCAGCCTGTTCAGAAAGGCCAGTTCCAGTGTCTCTTCCTGTTTACCCCACCCAGAGATGCACAGCAATGAGAAGCAAGGTACATGAACTCTAGGTTTCGGACTTTTTGCCTAGTTCTCATAATCCTCTAATTACATTTTCACTGTTTTAACTCTGTTCTCTTATTTCTCTGCCGCCAAGTTTTTCTTGGTTCTCTCAATTCACATCTATAGTCATGGAATTTTTACATGGTTTAACCTGGCCTTTGCACTCTGGCATACCCGCAAGCCTGAAATTCTGATTGGAGATACTCAGTTGAGGCGGAGGTACAATTCTAATCATTTCCATTATTAGATGGGAATGTAATGTAAGAAAGGCAGTGAAATTACAACAGCAATATACTTTATGAATTCTGACAATGGGAGTCTGCAGGAAAACCAACTGGGTGTTATTTAAGTTTGTTGGCTGGATAAATATTCACAATTACTGAAATGTATATGGTATATGTTCCCCAAATAATCTTCCTTTAATTAAAAAAAAAAAACATAAATCAAATGTATATCACATTTGAAGTTTGAAATATTGTGTTATAAATTTACAGCCATGGTTTAGCGTGTTTAATCTGATTTCTTGATTCTTTGTTTTACAGGGTCTTCATGAAGAATGCCAATACCTCTTCCAGCCTCAGCTCATAGTCCAGAGGCTCATTGGGATTTCAGTGCTGTATCCTGGCTACTTCATAGACCAGATGATCCCAGTTCACAACAGATCAGTTCTCTACAAGTGAGTGGACTTTTTTGTTATTGCACTTAACCACAGGCAGCGCATCAATGCTGTCCTGAGAAAACCTTGTAGGTGAAAGCCATAGCTTCATAAGAGTAATATTCATTAAACCAATCTGCCCCTTGCCCACATGTTTATGGGATAATTTTATTACTCAGAAATGTATTAATAACTGAAAACCACAGGACCGGATTACTGGTTCGTATCCAGCTGTTCCTCTTGACATTTTAATACAATACAGAAGACAACCGGAGAGTTGCAGTGCTTTGTTCTCAGAGGGAGTACATGACATTTGCTCTGACATGTTTATAGCACAGCTCTCACAGTGTTATATAGCAGGGTTTAGGTTGAGGTTTCCGGTCCACATAGAGGCACACACAGCCACAGTGCACAAATACACTTAGACAGGAGCTCAGCTGGGAGGGATTGATTCCGTTCCGATTTGATGATGTGGAGGGGCTCATTTTTTTTTTCCTCAGGTGCTCTCTACAAACATTGGTCTGATGTCTATTTTAAGAGCTGTAGCTTCAACGAGGCTGATTAGGATGCTTTACCATTTGCTGCACGGCTCAGCATACTAACAGCAGTCTGTCTCTACCACTCAGACTGTCTCTCTATCCCTCACACAGACACACACTCACACACACACTTAACCTCATCCTCTTCCTCTCTGCTCTGGAGTGAGCCACAGTTGTTGTGATTCTCAAATATTAATTCACTTCTCAATTAGCAAGCAGTGCATCCTTAGAAGAACAGCTTGGAGGATGCAGAGGCATGAAATGAGCACAGTCCTCCACATATTCTTGGAAATGGAACAGAGTGTGAAATTCTCTTTCTGGCACCTTCACATGAATCAATGTGGAATAGTCATGGGAGAATTACCCTAGCGCCATATGCTGTATCTGTCCTCACTACAGGCCAGACGTACACAAGCAGAGCTTTTTTTAAATATACATTTATATAATCAAACAATTCAAACCCTTCTGTGCATGAATCTGTATCTGACTTTATTTGTATAGGATTATTTAAAAAAATATTTTATTCTGTGCATTTTAAGATGATTTTACTGTGAAAATGTTAAGAATGTGTGTCTAGGACATCTCTCTCTTAGCTAGGATGCAGGTCTTCCAGCTGATTTTAAATATCTGGGCAGTTTGCATTCCCCTCTGACACATGAACCTTCGTGCTGTATTAGTGGTGTTAGTGGTAGTTCAAAAAGAAGTAGTGGGTTGTCCCCACATGTCTTACAGGAAGTTGACTCTATACATCGAGCCCCATGTGAGACCCATATGTAAAGAGCTATTTGGCTGTCCCCCAGGTAGGAATCTCTCCAGTCTACCAACCCATAACTTTCTTGAACCACAGCTAGCCATTGTTCCACCCATGTGGTCCCTGATAAGATGAGCTGGCTGGAACAACAGTCAAAATATTTTGATGCCAATGAAATTACTCTACAAACAGTTTAACTGTTTATTTAAGCTCCCTTTTCAGTATATATTCTCCACTCTTTTATTAAAATATGCTCATTTTCATGTCTCACTTATTGCCTGTGAGTCTTCCCGATCCCACACCCTGCCACCAGCCTTGGGAGGGTGGAGGTGAAAACATGCTTCCCTCGATGCACTTCAGGCCAGCTTCTTTTCTCACTGTGTAACACCATGTAACACATTGGAAGAGAAAGCAAACTGTCTCGATCTGTCACATCAGCTGACAGATGACTCTGCTAGCTAGCACCATGCGCAAGGGGGCATCCTACACACCCAGAGAATGCATCCAATTGTGTGCTCTAGGACCCTCAGCCTTGGGCAGCTGAAGAATCACCTGGATTTGCACCCGTTATCTCCAGGTGATCGGGCCAATGCTGAGACCTCTTGACCACTTGGGAGCCCCCCTGCAGGCCGTAATGACCTTTCATATAATGATATGTTCAGTTCTATCGACCTACAGTATGTGATTCCCTGAGATTTCCAGCTCCTGATTGTATCCCTGCATTGTCCATGTTCGCTTTATTGGTCGAGCTCTTTATAAAAGTCTTTATTAAACCTTAATATAACAGCCTTGCACACACAGCCTGCACTTACTTATCCTTACAGGCTTGTCAGATTCACACATGCTCGGTGGACAATTAAATAACATTTTTATTGGGATAAGTTTTACTCTAAATCTGTGCTTATTTAATCAGTTGTGAAATAAACATAATGGCGCAGAAAATTGGGAAATAAGGAAACATCATTACGCCTGAACAGTTCTTTCTTTTGGGGCCGATTCCAGCGAGACCATTCCAATTCCGAGGAACCTGTTTACGGATATTCTTCATGGATGCTGTAAACAAATTTGCCGCTGTTTGATTAGGTGCCTGATGTGTTGTTCACGTTATTTAATTACCAAAGTACAAAAGAGGAGACAGAGGGAACTGTGTCATGGCTGAGGACGTGGAGAGGAGACTCACATTAGGCTTCGTAATTGCTTCATGTTTATGGAAAACACAAAATCTCTGGCCACTGAAGCAGTGTTTTTTGGGCCTCAAAATTATGTGGAAGACATCATCGTTAGTGTTGGTGATAGGAACAGATACTGCCAGAAATACACTGCATGCCCAAACATTAGCAGACACCCCTGATATTTAGCCGGGTGCAGTAAATATCAATGTGGACAGATGTTCAATTGGACACACAGTTTATTCAAATCACTATAGAAAAACACGGAATGAAATGCTTAATTTCTGGAGCAGCTCCACATCAGCTTGTGTCCACTTTGCCCAAAGCCAAGTGTTAGCAAGAGGAGTATAAAACCACCAACACTGGGCAAACTTATTCATACTTTGTTACAAGAGGTATAATTCAAACCTGAATTTGATTTGTAATGATTGCAGTGTACCATACAGTGTGGTTATGGAGATTTCAGAGCTCAGAGATTGCTGGCTGTTGGATAATGATAGTACTGGAAGTGTGAAATTAATATGTTCCTATGCCTGAGCATAGTGGTTTACACACAGCAGGATTAAGCACACTTCATCCCCACTGTTTTATACATGGACATCCATAGATAAATGGGAATGGATGGCATTGGCCAGTGTCCAAACAGCCTCCTCCATATCGCAGATCGATCACTGTGTAAAATGCACTATCACACAACCATGAGGTGGCATGAAAGGTGCCATGGGGCTACACTGGTCAGTTTTAGAAAAAAGCAGAATGCTCTTCTCTGTATTTAAACATTGAACAGTATGTTACCATTGGTAAAGATTTAGAATACACTCCTCTCAATATAAATATACTAAATATCAAAGTGGGGGGCACGGTGATGCAGCAGGTAGTGTCGCGGTCACACAGCTCCAGAGACCTGGAGGTTGTGGGTTTGAGCCCCACTCCGGGTGTCTGTCTGTGAGGAGCTTAGTGTGTTCTTCCTGTGTCCGCGTGGGTTTCCTCCGGGTGCTCCGGTTTCCTCCCACAGTCCAAAAACACACGTTGGTGACTCAAAAGTGTCCATAGGTGTGAGTGCATGTGTGAGTGTGTGTGTTGGCCTGTGAAGGACTGGCGCCCCCTCCAGGGTGAGTTCCTGCCTTGCACCCAGTGATTCTGGGTAAGCTCCGGACCCACAGCGACCCAGAACTGGACAAATGCTTACAAACAATGAATGAATGAACCAATAATAAATTGACAAAAACAGCTCATTTTGAATTTGTGATTTTTGTGATGTCATAGGCAATATAACTCCGCCCATTCACTCTGAAGTTAGAGTGAGTCAAGTATTGAAAACTTGACAATAGATGTGGGGCTGAAACTGTGTTGAGCTGAAAGGCTGAATGTTTGATTTTAAAATGGTGTTTGTGTGTGTAAAGCCTGAGAGCCAACTCTACTCCTGTGTTTTTCACCACAGAGGTATAGTCTACAGAAGCCAGAGAAGAGAGATCATTTGCATGTGTTCTTTAAGGCCTTTTTAAAGAAGCAATCAGCAACTTTCTTTAAAGATTTGTACACAGCGGTTCTGTTGACACCTATTGGTCTGGATGTGTCACAGATTTAAAATGACCCTATGGACCAGTTCATTCAGAAACTCTCAAACAGTGCTAATCTACATACCTTGTGAGCTGTACTTCACAGTAAATATGATAAATAATATATTTCATAACTTGTTTGCTACTTTTGTGATGGTGATGTGAAATGTATTATGACATCTTTCTGTAAGAAAAAAAATCCTCACCAATGCTATAACATGGCCTCACTGAAAACATAAAATGATCAAATACCATAAAATACATCCATGGTCTTAGACAGGACACTGCTGGTTGGAGTCTGGAGACAAAATGTCTCTTTGTCTGGCTGCTGTGGATCTTGAAATGTCAGCTGTGGACCCCATAGTGTAAGAAGATGGATAATTTAGCAACAAAGTCCAAAGGAGTCCAAATGAAAAGCACAGGACACATTTGCCTGGGTCCTCTCCACTACAGCTTTAAAGCAGTTTATAGAATTTAAGTGTTACACTACAGTAAACAAACCATCTGGAGCCTGTAACCTTGTAGCCTCATTCATTCATGCATTCATTCATTCATTGTACTGTATCTGCTTCATCCTGTTCAGGGTTGCTGTGGGCCCAGAGCCCGTCTGGACTCGCAAGGCAGAAACACGACACAGGGCATCACACACTCAAACCTGTGGACAGTGTCATACACTCATCCATTCTCATTTTACAGACACTGTGAAAATAATAGATTATTATTATTTTTTTTTTTTTTACTCAAACTAAATGTCTGGCACTGCCAGAGTTGGATGCACCACTGACCAGACGTCCAATTCGGCTCGGTTAATAATTTGGAATATCTTTGTTTTTTTGGATGCACCAACAGTCTTTCCTCTTTCCTCTCCAGAGTCTTCATTCCCAGCTACATTTCTGTGGTGAAGGTCCAGCTGGTGGACTGCAGCAGCAGGAACAGGAGTGGGGACAATTGTCCGGTGGTGCTGAAGATGAGGGCCAGGGCTCCTCCGGTCCACAACTCCAGCGCAGTGGACTGCAGGGATAATGTGCCCTGTGAGCTGCAGCTGCCTCTGCTGTCCTGGGAGCAGTGGTACTACATCCTGGTGGAGCGCTACCTCAGCACCTCAGATGTGTACTTCCGCATCGGCGTTCAGGTCAAAGGTATGGCCCTGAGGTCTAAATACTTTGACATGACGTTGAAATACAAGACATGTTTGAAGATCTCCTCTTTGGGGTCATAAGAGCTCTAAGCATGTTAGTGGTGGAATGGGATAGTGGCTAACACGACTGCTTTCACACAACAGACCCATACAGGAGTGATGATACTAACCAGGTCAGTGACTAAAATTTAATAAGTTAAAGGCTAGGCACCAGATACATGAAAGTGTCAAACAAATAAATACAGTGGAATTTGAGTTCCTAACTTGTGTTTATTGATAGTCAGAAAACATGTTATTTCTTACTAATTGAAGGAATAAGATTTAAAAGACTGTTAGTCCCCCCCCCCAACGGTGTTGGGAAACTAATAGGCGTCTTGCCTGTGACGTAGATGGTGGACAACTCTAGAAGTTGCACTTAATTTAATACAAAATGATGAAAAGGTGTGTTGTTTTTGGCTGCAATAATTCAATGTACAGTGGGACATCTGTGCACAAATGGCCACCATAAAGCCAGATTCTGAGAAATATAATACAGACCACAGAAACTACATGGAACAAATAATTTGTCCAGATTTTCTGTATTTATGTTTGGGTTAAAATCCTCATGCAACATAAATATCACAAGAACCATTTTGTAATTTGTATTTCAACATTTTGTTGAAATTGTATCAGGATGCCCCGTGTCCGCGTGGGTTTCCTCCGGGTGCTCCGGGTTTCCTCCCACAGTCCAAAACCACACGTTGGTAGGTGGATTGGTGACTCCAAAGTGTCCGTAGGTGTGTATGTGGGACTGTGTGTGTTGCCCTGTGAAGGACTGGCGCCCCCTCCAGGGTGTATTCCCGCCTTGCGCCCAATGATTCCAGGTAGGCTCTGGACCCACCGCAACCCTGAACTGGATAAGCGGTTACAGATAATGAATGAATGAATGAATGTATCAGGATGGGTCGCATTAATGTAACGTAGGACATGTCACTAAAGTATCTAAATTGTTAAAAATGTTGGAACACACTTTTTAGAAAAATAATGGTCTCACCAAGCACCAATGCACTCACCAAGCACCCTGTCTTCCTGTAAATGAGGTCCACAAATTCACACACTGTCATGTGACTGCATCCAGGGTGTTCAGTAAATGTCACTTAGGGACCTGGTGATTTAAAGTGAAGGACAAAGCTGTGGAGGGAACTTTCCAGACCTTTGTTTGACACACATGTCACCATGAGCTCTTATGGGCTATGTTTGTTTGGCTGAGATGGCTTTTCCTGGTGAATACGGCTGTGTGAGTGCCATACGAGTTCAATGTGTCTGTTAAAAGCCTCCTACTTTGAAAACTAACAAAAATATATTTGACGCGGTAAAAGCTGTTGTTGATTTTAATAAATAGACGGAGGTGTAGCTGTATGCTGCTCTTTAGATGTTATGAAAGTTGGACTTTGGGATTTTGTACCCTGTAATATGTGAGTATACTTTACATGTTTGACAAATACAGGTCTTTATTTGATATATTTCACCAATGGAAATGGCTTCACACCCAAAAAATGGAAATTATCCTGGAAAGAAGGATACAATCTCAGTTTGTCGACAGGGAGAAGGGAAGTGGGAGTTGTGGTTCTTATCTATGTGCACACCATAATGCAGATCTACAACTCTGCCTTGACACTATTTTTTTGAGATGATTCTTCTCATTTTTCCAAGCTATGCTCCTCACTAGAAACACAAGGCAAGGGCAGAACTTCTGCAGTAGACCGTAGGCAAGCTATGATGTCACATATTCCTGTTAAACCAATTAAATACAAGGTGTTCTTTCTGACATGTGCACAAGCTTTAAAAAAAAAAAAAAAAAACTTGCTCCAAAGAAGGAGGACCTGCCCTTCGAAAGCTGCATGGTGGGCCATCCTATAAACAGCATATATGTGTGTGTGTGTGTGTGTGTGTGTGTGTGTGTGTGGTGGCATGTCTTTTGTTACATTCTCACCCACATAATTAAGTTGTTTTTGTGTCAGTATTTTCTAACCTAAGTGTGTTTATCTCTGCTCTGAAAACTGCCGTGGTCCTATTATTATGAACATTAGCATGAATTAGCAGTGTGTGATATAAGAAACGGCTCAAAGACATCAGTCCCTCGTGGAGTGGCCTCTTAATGCCCTTCTGATGGCGGCTGTTGTGGCGCGGATTCTCGGCTGAGCTCTTTGATGTAGACACGCTGTCATGTCGTGGAGAGAGAGAGAGAGAGAGAGAGAGGCTTATTACAGCAGGAAATCCTTCAGATGCCCGAAGAGCATGGCAGAAAATAGCTGTGTGTGAATGGCTCTGCCCACTGCCATTTACACTTCAGCTGAGAGCGGGAGAGCACTTCTCCTCACACCAGAAACCCACCCTAATGCCACGGGAGCCTGATACTTGCCAGGAGGACTCTTACGACAGATTGTGCCAGAGCTGGTGGCTACTTTTGGTGTTGCTGCTGTTGGCTGATTAACCAGGACGACCAACACAAACTGCAACAACAGATGAACTACAGTTTCTGATTTTATTTCTAGCTCTGCAGAGTGGGCCAATGAGGTAGGAGTGTCTAATAGAGTGGACAGTGAGTGAACAGTGTTTAATCCACTGGTACCAGCACAACACACACATACACACCACCACCAGGTCAGTGTCACACTGATCTGTGGTGGTCCTGATCATTAAAGAACAGGGTGAAACGGGGGTAAGAATGTACCCAGAGAAACTGTAATTGTAGAACCACAAAGTGCTCCTTTGTGATCAGTGGAGCTGATAAATTGGGAAATAAGTGTAGATGCAAGGTAGGTGTTTCTAATCCAGTGATCCTTCAGTGTATATGTTACACATTCATTTAATTGCCATAATGGTCCACCTAAATAGTTCAAAGAACCACATCCTAGTAAGACCTTTGAGTAGAACTGTGTTCTCTGGAGCAATTAAACCCATCCATCATCTTTGTGCTAATCATTCATCAGTACCATGACCTCAATAATGGGTTGATGGCTGAATGCCATCAAACCTTCACTGAAATGTTTCACAGCAAACTGGAGTTCAACCCCCCACCCCGTGACTGCCCTAGATTACAGATGAAAGCCTGGGAGAAATGGTGTGTGGATTAGGTAACGGAGGCTTGGTCCTGGACTGGAGTCTGTGTTATTTTTGCCACTTGTTGCTACAATGAAGTGTCAATGAATTCCTCCATTTCTCTGTGTCTTTACTGAACATGATAAATACAGCAATTGGCTTGTGCGGAAAGTGTGAAATAGACGAGAGATTCAATTCAATCACCTGCGCTGTACTCTCGCAGGGGACCGTGGAGCAGTGCACCCACTCTAACAACACCTCGAGGAATTTAAGCACAAAATGCTTCACTTTCAAACCTGTTTTCCAAACAAATCAGAGCAATTCCAAAAGCATGTACCGAAAAAACGTGCTGCGACTAGTTTCGAGCATTTCTTGTTGGTTTTGAAAGGCTTTTTATTCTCTGCAGAAATAGAAGGGGGGTTACAGCGATGGGCAAATGGGATCAAAACTGTTCAGCTTTACTTTCCACGGTCTGTGATTATTTGTTGTCCCCTACCGTCTCCAACATAAACACTAACTGAGTGTGTAGACAAGTGTGCAGACGTGCCAGGCTTTAGTCTGGAATTTTGTGGACTAAAGGTTTGAGAAGTAGGTTTGGGGGAGTGAAAGAACAGGGTTTTAGTCTCAATTAGCCTCCAGGCACCTAACCCCTTAACTTCTCCCCGGACTCTGAGGTGGATGAAAGCCACCCCCGGGTGTGTGTACATTTACTGCACCTAGTCATGTGTGTTTGTGTTTAATTGCCAGGCAGAATGATAATTAACGGCAAGTAATTCACTGTTCAGGAGATCTGCTTGTGTTAAGAGGGAGAAGTTCATCAAAAAACAACTAAACCGACTCCAAACTGAACTTACCAAAACTGTAGAATAGGACCTGGTGGAGCATCATCAGGTAAACCATGTTTAAAGATCAATAAAGCTACGTTTACACTACAAGCCTTGTGATGAGGTCAGTGAATTGGCCTCATCACCAAGACTGGAATATACATTAAGGAATATATGCCGGTATTATTACTTACCTTGTGTTTCAGGTCCTGTTCCTAGGGGAATGGCGGCAAATTTCCTGTCTCTCTTTGTGCTAGCTGAAGGGCCCACCGTGAGGTATAGAGAGGGGGAGGGAAGAGCTGGATTCGGGAACCTGTGAAAGGGAAAAAGCAAATAAGTAAAAATACTAACAAACTATGTACATAGATAAATACTCACCAGTGAAGCCGGAATAAGATGTGCTGGGGATATCAGTTATTGGTTATATTGTAGGGAATAAATATCTTCCTGTAAGTAACTTTGTTACCCCTTTGCCAGAGTTGGTTTAGTCCAATTAAGGGAGGGGTGGGGCTAAGTTCCTAAAAGGAAGGGGATTTGGCTGCATTAGCCAGTGAAGCTAGAAGGGACTGCAGTATGGACAATCTAGGTCTGTTTAGTTCTAACTCGCTGTTTTATTTTCTTTTCTTTATTTATACTTCTCTTATCACGTGTGCTATGTTTGAATAAATTCTCACAGAATGAGTTATTTTGAATCCTGCTTGCTCCTTGCTGAGTGAACCCACACTTCTTCAGCCGTACCCTCCACACTTCAGTTCTAACATCCTTCCCACAGCCTCATTAATCAGTTCCATGTGGACTTAGTGATTTTAATGGTTCACATTCATAAATGTATGTGAACAAATCTGTCCCTGAAACCGCACACATGCACACACTGATGACACCCAAACTCTGCGCAGTACGTTGAACACAAATACGTTTATATTCAGCTCTCGCCTGCACAGCCCCTGTGCCAACATTTTCTTCAATATTTTGGTGCAGATGCTGTAGGGTAATCACCCATGCAGTACACTATCTAGGAAGCACGGAGCCATTTGTGACACAGCCTACCTGTGGATGCGAGTGCTGGCAGATGACGTTAGCAGTAAGTGCATATGTACAGGCAAGAAGATGCATGAAATCCAATCTGACCGTTCACATTCAGGTCACATGGTCTAGAACCACATATGAATGTGACTCAAATCTGATTTGAAAAGATCGAATTTTACATGTATGCACAGCCCTGAAAAAATCAGATCAGACTCAGTTCACCTGTGGGTGTGCAAATGTTCAGAGATTTAACCAACTGCAGATTGAACATTTTAAAAATAACTGTGATACGAGCACTACACTGAATCCACGCCAGTCAAGAGAGGTGTAGCCCACCCTGCTGTAGCCTCCCACCATTTCACACATCTCCCAGCATTCGCGGTTGCAGAAGTTTTCCAATGAGTTTGGTTAATTTGCTACCTGCATTTGTACTAAACATATACAGACACTTTGTTTTTGTCCTTATTCCCTAAACAATACAGTATAACACCTTTTTACAGCATTTTCATAGTATTAAGTATTACCAGTGATCTGCAGGTGAAAGTGTAAGGCAAGATGTGTGTCGGTTATATGCAATAACTTTGCATACATAATTTTATATAAGGACTTTGAGAATCTTTGGATTTTGTTATCTGTGTGGGTCCTGGAATATGTTCCTAGTGGATAATGAGGAATAACATTACTGGAAAAGGAAATAGACACAGAAACAGATTTCGGATCTTTAAATATATTATCTATGCTTTTCCAAGTATGAAATGATCCGCTATCAGTTATTTCCTACTACTTTGGAAAGAATCTCAGTACACAGACTTTAAAAATTAAGGAGATGATTTTGCCATCAAAATTTGCCATTTGGTTTTTGGACAGCAATTATGAAATAAACTTTTTTTTTCTCTGATGTCCTCATTTTTTTTTTTTTTTCAGTGGCATCTTAAATTCCCATGTGTTATCCTTATGAAACTCAATGCGGCTCTTCAGTACCCCTGGGTATTCCTTTCTCCTCCACCTGGGAAGGTATTATATATACGGCTTTTAAACTGGGTCACCACTTACTGAGATTAGGAGAGGTTTGTTCTGACTCTGACTGAAATCTGGAGAGGTGAGACTTTGCTACACTTTCCAATTTCACACACCACTGTATTACTAATAATCAGAAAATATAACATATTAATAATAAAAAAAAAACAAAATTGGAGATTCTTTATAAAGTTAATAAAGGTTAAACAAGACACATATAAGGGAATGCGTGGATATGGGTGGGGGAAAAGTCTCAAAACTAGTCTCATAAAAAAATAGTATAACAGTTTGAGTTCTCAGGTTAAGTTCTTCTTCTTTTGTGATAGTACCAACGAGGGTTCTCTGGAGGGAACACTATGGGAACAGGGGAAGGTCACAGCCACAGGCCTTTTGGAAGCTCCTCTATCTGATTCCATGAGGGGCTCCTGAAACAGGGAAAGTTTAGCAGGCTCCTTTTCCCTGGAGATGTCTCTTTCCACGGGATGCCTCGAGGCTTTTATATTTCTTACCCCACATGCCTGTGAGGTCCCAAACACCTTGGAGAGAGTGTGACAACTCCAGGGAGGCACCTTGTCGAAGCACGCCCCACTCGCAACATCCATGAAATGAAAGACATCCGTTATCCATGGGCTTGCATCTTGTTGTTCAAGTTGATACAAGTTACATTACACATTTTTCATTGTAGAGTTTTACAGGTTTTCATTCCTCATTGATGAAATGTATGGGGATAGGTAGCAAGTTCATATCCATCTCTCTAAATTACACGTACCTCAGGAACTAGGCTCTTTGTCGCTGCCAATTTCTGAATCATATTAATGGGCTTTGGAGATGGAAGCCAGATAAGCCGGCCTGAATGATGGATCTCTGGAGAAAAACTGAGGCAGCATTAGTTAAGCCGCAACAGCGTCAGGATCTCCCCTTTCTTTCCTATAAATCTGAGCCCCCTTCTATTAAACGTGGCACGGCTGTAAATCACTACCTTAACACTGTGGTGGGTCCTCCGAAATACACCCTCCATCCTCTCCGTCTTCACTTTATCATCTCTCATACAGCACAACTCTGCATTCCCCCTTAAATACTCAGACTTATTACATCCTACAGCATATTATTCACCATGGAAAGAGTTATTGAGTTACAGGAGTGAATAATTGAACCCTAAGCTTAGTAGCTCCTGGCCATTTAGGGCTTAATGTGCATTTAAGGCAACTCAGCCAAGCGTGCTCCTCAAAGAAAACTTTTCAGTTAGCCAGATAACTTAAACTCAAAGTTCAGGTTCGTACAACAGTAAAAGTCCCCCAGCTGTCCTCCTATTGGACAGTGCGCAATTGGTGCTGGGCTGTAAGTTCTATGGCTTCAATCTATTCTTTAGGTCACTATCTGTAAGGAGTGTGGTGTGTTCTCCCTGTGTCTGTGTGGGTTTCCTCCAGATGCTTCAGCATTCTCCCACAATCTAAACACACACGCTGATGGATGGTCCATTGTCGTGTGTCTGTGAGTGTGTAAGAGTGACAGGGTGAGAGTGTGAAACTTGGCTAAGAAAGAAAGCACAATTTGTAAATAATCCAGAGTGACATTTCACACAGAGAACCTCAACATAATTTATTTCTAATAGTGTTAAAACAAGTACATCTTCTTCACTTTAAATTGGGCAAAAAGAAAGTGTGGGGAGGTTTCAGTGTGATAAGAATTAAAAACCAATTGTCTGACTTATTTGATCTTTAAATGTCCATGCACCATTTGTAATTATTTGCGGCGTTTAACAAAAAAAAAGAATAATTTATGTATAAAAAAATGCCTTAATTTTGCCATGGACATGTCATATACTAATTGTCTAAACTTTGTTTATTATACAGCTATAATCTTTAGAAAAACAAATTCTCCTGAAGCCAGACAAAGGACAGACAGCCACGTTAGTCACTCAGTTTATTCAAAACACTGAGAACCAGTAGGAATCACCTGAAAATTAGGAGGAGGTTTACAAAGCTATGAACTAAACCCAGGGAGCAGGAAAATGCAGACAGTCCAGCTTCCAACACTCACTACCAATGAGCACATTACCACACAGCTTTCCTTCATGGATGTACACATGAATTTTTGATGCATAACCAACATGAAAAATTAGCCTTAAATCTGCCCTGCTCCTAGCCCTATCCCTAAGCCTAAACCTGACTCTAGCCCTTACCCTAACCCTGGTCTCGCATTGCCAGACTCTTTAGGGAGAGTGTGGTACCTATCGCCAATTAACGTGGCCAAGTACTGCTCTATTCAAGAACTCCAGAACTACTACTGCTGGAAAAGAAATTTGACTGACACACAAAGGACCAATCACAAGTCTGCTATTTTGGCATGATGTGTGGAGGCAGTCTTTCAGGTCGGACCAGTACCAGAGCCAGTTCAAAACGATACATGGACGTGCATATATGTGGATGTACTAACAGCCAATAAGAACGCAACTTGCAAAACTGACAGTGAGGCCAGTTTAACACATAGAAATGATCAGACTTGTGTACTTGTTTACTCTGTGGCTATGACCACCCTAACCCCAATCTTAAGCATAGTTCAAAAACTGCAACAGGTTAGTAGAGGCAGGCTTTAGTCACACGTAACATTCTCCCACAGCAGTTTACGACACGTTTCTTTGAGTCCTTTTTCAGGTAGAGAACAGAGGGTTTGTGCAGATTTAGTGAAACTCCCTTAGTGATGTAAAATGAGCACAGATCATATCGAATCATAAGGTAGAAATGTCATAGGATCTTTTGTTCATCATATGTGTACTAATTGGAGATCTTGTTGTTTATAACTGGCAAGTTTCCCTGTGGTTTTGGAGATACATAAACTCATGTGCATTTTAACTGAAAGCCTTCTGGTTATATTTTGGAACTTTTTACTCCCTGTTTATAAACAGCACAGAGTTTCTAGTCTCAGCAGTACCCTGTCTGAGTGCTACTGTATCTCTATCGCCTAGAGTCAGAGCGAATAATACAAAAACACCCCACTGAGTCAACAGATGCATACATTATATTGTATCAAACAAACAAAGGCTAGTTGGATGAGCTCAAAATGAAAAGCCCTGGATAGTGAGACGGCTAGGAGAGTCTGTAGAGAAAAAACACATGACCTCTTTCCCCCCAAAGTCAAGGAAATGTAATAGAATAAATAAATAAAAAATAAAAAGATGAAAATGAATTTGAGGCCCCAGTAAATACTCCAACAGCCCAATGACAAGAAGCATATAAAAGCCAAAATGAGTTTTTGTGGGCCCTTCTCCGCCTCCATCCTTAGCCAGCACATCTGACTGTTACCTAATGGAACAGCTTTGGCAGTTAGTGTTCTCCTCCAAGTATGCTTAGCTCTCCAGGGACATTGCATTAGCAGTATAGTAGCTTTAACAGTGCCATTTCAGAGGAAACTCATGCTAAAAGCTCTGTAGCATTGTGTGGTAGGATGGTACCTATGAAGCAAACTGAAAAGTCCATCTCACTTGGAAAGAAACCTGGGTAAAATGTCTTGGAATTATACATCCAAGCCAAGGGCTATTTTGGAACATATATTTTTAGGATTCTAGTCTAACATTACTAACAGATGTAAGGGCAGCCATGCTGCACTGAGGATAGATTGCTCTCCAAGCTCTTAAACACTTTAAGGGATGCTTTTATGACGCTTATGATGAGATGTAGTTGAGCAACGTAGAAACATATCTGCTTCTTCAAACCACTTACTTAAATGTAGCTGTTTCATGGCTCTCCATACAGCTAGAGAACTTAATAAACCAAAACCAGAAGCTGCTTAGAACAGTTTTATTTCTTGTAAAATGCATCAGTGGAATCAGATTTCGATCCATTCACCACAAGCAATTTTAATGGATAAATATTTTGTGGAAATTACCCACATCTAATCTCAGACTGGCGTGCACATTTGAAAATATCTGAAAAAAAAGTCAGAGTATTTGTACAATGTGTATTAAGTATAGTTTGCCCTTTATGAGTGTGCATGTGCATTTATGATGGTTGCAAAGTGTGAAAAATCAGAGACTCTAACCAACAACATATCTTCAAACATAACATTAATGCTGACCCTAAACCTAACTTGAACCTTAACCCTAAGCCTGAATTTAAGCTCCAAAACATTATCAGCAGAATTTCTCTTGTGTAACCATCTCCCACAACAGTTTACAGCACTGCATCTGTGATTCGTCATTAGGTACATTAAAAAAATAACAATAATAAGGGACATCAGTGTAGGGGAGCTCACTTATACTGCATTTGCACTGCAGCGAAGGAACGGGGAAGTTAAACGCTTCCTTCACCATCTGCTGGCTGCTTTGGGGTGTGTCACTTAAAAAATCAAGCAGGTTTGTCTGCCCCAAGCAAGTGTGCTTAGAATTGGATTCAAATGCTGTGCGCAAGAGAGACACTTTTTTTTTTTTATATCTTTTACCTTCAATCAATGTTTTATCTCCTCCTGAATGTTCAAATGTGATTGGAATACGTTCATCATTTATTGTCTGTAACGGCTTATTCAGTTCAGGGTTGCGGTGGGTCTGGAGCCTACCCTGAATCATTGGTAGCAAGGTGGGAACACACCCTGGAGGGGACGGCAATCCTTCACAGAGCACACACACACACACACACACACACATTCACTCACACCTATGGACACTTTTGTTTCACCAATCCATCTCCCAGCGTGTGTTTTTAGACCGTGAGAGTAAAGTAAAGGATCAGTAATCAGAGGAAACCCACGCGGACACAGGGAGAACACACCAAACTCCTCACAGACATTCACCGGGAGGAAACCCACGCAGACACAGGGAGAACACACCAAACTCCTCACAGACATTCACCCGGAGGAAACCCATGCGGACACAGGGAGAACACACCAAACTCGTCACAGACAGTCACCCGGAGCGGGACTTTAACTTACAACCTCCAGGTCCATGAAGCTGTGTGACTGCAACACTACCGTGCCACCCTGATTGCAATAAAATGTTTTTCTGAACTAGTGCATGTAGTTCCTGGTGAATTAATATTTAGATTCCTAAATGGTTCCATTTCTTTCAATACATGTTTGTATCCGTTGAGAGAACAGGGAAAACAGAAAGTCTCCTCCATTTTCTTATGCTGAGTTTAGAGTTTGTGTTTCACACTGTGCTGATGGGCCACCGCCAGCAAAACATGCTTTTAATTTGCAAGTTGGAGAAATCTCAACTTTTTCCTGCATGTTCCACAGAACAGTATTCAAATGAAGGAGGCAGCGCAAACAATCCCTTGATTAGATGCAGTGTGAATGCAGATTTAGAAATTTTAAAACAACTACAAACAACAGTGAATCATAATGTATAAAAAATACATTTTATGTTTCATTGTTTATGTGCTAGGGGTGGCACGGTGGCACAGCTGGTAGTGTCGTAGTCACACAGCTCCAGGGGCCTAGAGGTTGTGGGTTCGATTCCCGCTCCGGGTGACTGTCTGTGAGCAGTTGGTGTGTTCTCCCCGTGTCCGCGTGGGTTTCCTCTGGGTGCTCCGGTTTCCTCCCACAGTCCAAAAATACACGTTGGTAGGTGGATTGGTGACTAAAAAGTGTCCGTGAGTGTGTGTGTGTTGCCCTGTGAAGGACTGGCGCCCCCTCCAGGGTGTATTCCCATCTTGCGCCCAAGGATTCCAGGTAGGCTCTGGACCCACCGCGACCCTGAACTGGATAAGGGTTACAGATAATGAATGAATGAATGAATGTTTATGTGCTCGTTTTTCAGGATCAGAAATACTTTATTTATCCCAGAGGGAAATTGCAGTTATTACAGTTGCAACATTCATTCATTCATTCATTGTCTGTAACCCTTATCCAGTTCAGGGTCACGGTGGGTCCAGAGCCTACCTGGAATCATTGGCCGCAAGGCGGGGAATACACCCTGGAGGGGGCACCAGTCCTTCACAGGACAATAAAGACACCCTCACACACATACAGATTCACTTGCACACTCACACCTACGGACACTTTGGAGTCACCAATCCACCTACCAACATGTGTTTTTGGACTGTGGGAGGAAACCGGAGCACCCGGAGGAAACCTACACGGACACGGGGAGAACACACCAACTCCTCACAGACAGTCACCCGGAGCGGGAATATGTAAAAGAATAAACACTTTAATAATAATTTAAAACAACAAAAAGAGAAATTTGCAATATGTACAATTTTAACTTCTTAAAAATACAGTAAAGTGGCAGTGGCTGTGATAATAAATATGGAATGTACTGTATAAAGCAGTACAAATTATCGCACCTCTGAATTATTGCACACATAATTAAGTGAAATGGATTACATTATTATTGGTATTACACATATGAACAATATTATTTGGTATTGAGTATTGCACGTATGAGGGAGGAGTTACAAAATTTGATGGTCACAGGTAGGAATGGCGCTTTGTAGTGCATTTTGG
This sequence comes from Hoplias malabaricus, assembly GCF_029633855.1. NCBI lineage: Eukaryota > Metazoa > Chordata > Actinopteri > Characiformes > Erythrinidae > Hoplias > Hoplias malabaricus. Next base: position 21,497,609 of record NC_089820.1, read on the forward strand.
TGGAATGAGTCTTGTACCGAATGTGCTCCTGGGTTTCATCACTGTGTCGTATAGTGGGTGGAAGCCATTGTCCATAACGGCCTGCAGCTTAGACAGCATCCTCCTCTCAGACACTGCCATCAGCGAGTCCAGCTCCACAGCCACAACATCACCAGCCTTGCGGATTAGTTTGTTGAGTCTGTTTGCATCTGCCACCCTCAGCCTGCTGCCCCAGCTTGCAATGACATATAGGATAGCAATCACCACCATAGATTCGGCAGGTTTTGAAGGACCTCAGGTGCCTCAGAACATAGAGATGTATTGGCCCTTCCTGTAGGGGGCATCAGTGTAGACCAGTCCAGTTTATTGTGAATGTGCACTCTCAAGTATTTGTAGTTTTAGAGATCTTGTTGCTGATGCTTACGAAATGGAGGGTGTAAACCAATTCTAACAAGACATTAAAAGTGAGCAGGTCAGTGTTTTTCCGCAACATATGCGTACACTGCCTGACAGTTGTTTTGACTGCACACAACAACCACCTTCAATATTTTAATAGGAAACAAAATATTTGAGGAGCAGGATTTACCTCGCTGCTTTAATTAGAAGCTCAGTTGCTGAAATGTTAAGCTAATTCTTTAAGTAGCCCATTGGGCTTAGGGCCAACCAAGAAATAAAACACACATTCTTTCATCTCTTATCACACAGGATCCAGCTGAACATGTATCTGCAGCTCTGTTCTACTCAACTGTGAACACATGAGGCTCACATGAAGAACACATGAGGCTCAGCCACATTTTAGAGCTCATTGGTTTCTTCTCTGAATGCTGGCATTTGCCATAATATTCAAAACAACAATGGCCATTGATTCCTGAGCACCTTCCTTTACACAACATGGCACCTTCTGGATTAGGATTTCCTCTGAAATTAAATAACGTCTACTCTTTGATTACATGATGGAACATAACTGGCATTCAGAACATTTTGTTCATTTCGGTCTGGTACTGCTGTCGAACGATGAGTTCTGGGTAAGGAATATTTGTTACACTTATTTCAAATATTCAAGTATATTTGGATGGTAGGTGTTTCCAATATACTGGCCACAGACTGCAGAATTCTTGCCTTTGTTCTTGCCATGCTTGATGCCGTCGACACTCATGGAAGGTAAGCGGGGATCAGGAGAGGCCCATTGATGTTCAATGAGGCTGAAAAGGTCTTAGACCAGCTGAGATGAAGCACACACAAGGGAAACAATTGGCTATGATGGGCTAGTCCACCTATGGAGCGTATTATTGCTCTGGGGTGAGGAGAAACCGGCGCCGAAAAAGTGTCTACCTCTCAAATTGCATTGTGTACCGAGCCATTAATAAATCGAGTGTGGAGTTACTGCCGTGTGGTTTATGGCTCTCCAGGCTGAGAGTCCGGTCTGCTCCGTCACACCCAGTTCTGAAACATGAGCTGTAATGGGCTTTCTGATACATTTATACATCATGTGGCACATTGAAATAGGGCTTGGTGTTCTATTGCTAGCATGTCTTCCAGAGTATGCCAACGGAAGACAATGTGCATTTTTGGAGAGATACTTCAGGTTACGCAGAAAAAAAAGACACTTTGAATTTGCTTTTTTTTTTTTTACATCAAAGTTCTGCGTGAAATTAAATCATCTGCATGCAGATATAGAATTTGAGCATCATGTATTAATTTCTTGCAACTTTTTATTTAACGTTTATAAAATAAAATTGTAATTACAAGAAACAGGATCTGGGGCCCCATTTTTTATTGTGTGGGTAATAAATGTGTTGCTAAACTAATGTTTTATGCTATAACAATATGAGATTTGGCAATGTATTCGTTGCTATAGATGAAATATTGTTGTAAGCACATAAACATTTGGTGTACAATTGTGTAATTGCATGTAATAACATAGTAACTATCAAGTAAAAGGTGAAATAGCTTTTCTGACTTATAATCTGTAGTTCAATATTGGAGAGCTATAGACCACTTGTTAACTTTAGTACTCCTGGAATCATACAGCTAAGGCATCACAGAGGATCTATCTGACAACCTCCTGGTGATAGGTCCCATGCTGAGACCACTATGCTGCTCTGGGACACTTATAGACACTGTATACATCTGGATGTATACACACAAATACACACAAACAAGTCTATGTCAAGTTTTTCTGTGAAAGCAGTTTATTTTGCCAGTTATATCACATGAGATTACAGGATTACCCTGGCTTTTTACAGCATGCACATATACTGAGATATATTTTATAAGCAAAAGGGAGGGTGAGCAATTTCCTTTTTCACAATCAAAGGCCTCATTAGCGCTGCCTGGTTCTGTTTGAATGACGAAAAGTGAAACATGGGGATGGAAGAGTTAATTTTTAAAGAAATATATAGATGAAAAAAGAGCTGTTAAATACATGAAGCAAGCCACCACATTGTAGCCAGGACAGGGAGCTGCGTTCCCACAGCTAGGTTATAGTCATCGCTGCTGTACACTCAGTGCCAAGCATTGGCTAGAGGGGTATAAAACCCCAGACATTGTACTGTGAAACTGTGGTAAGTAATGCGCCATCTAAAAGCTTTGGGATAAGTTAGAGTACCATCAGATTCTCACAGAAATGTTCCAACAGCTAATCTAAAAGCTTGGTATAATATAGATTCTCTTCTTGAAGCAAGGGGTTGGGAAACCCCTCCATATTAATACCTTTCATTTCAGAAGGAATGTGTTTGATGGTAATTGAATACAATGAAGGAATGTTTCATTTTATCTGTGGATAAATAATTAGGGGGTGTACACCGAGTTCCTAGTGGCTGTTTAGATTGAGTTGTTTCAGCTGAATTCTTTATATAGAAGCATCATTAGTCAGTTACAATCATTGGCGCCAATAGACAGGGAAATCTCTTTGCACCATCGATTAATCACTGTTGTTTATTTATGAGGTTTACACTCTCACAAAAACTGGCGCTGCGGTGGTACCCTCAAAGGAATCTATTCAGAAGTTAGGGTACATAACCAAATATTATTTTTCAATTGCAATTATTTTATACACCTCCTTTTAACATCAGGATTTTTTCTATTAGAGTTTTTTTTTTGTTAACAAAACCTGCAAATATTCACCTTTCTTTCTGGAGAAGAGAAAGTAATGTACCATAGGGAAGACAGCTGGTCTTTAAAAACCACTGCTGTATTTTGAAAGGTACGTTTAATCTGTCTGTACATTTAGTGAACCATAATGTACCTGATGGTGTAATTTGTAAACAAGCATGGCGCCATAGATGTAAATAAAAAAGTGAGCAGTCTAGTTGTTTATATGATTGTATATATAAAAAAAAAATTCCTCATAAAAATATCCACAATCTGTGGAACATTCAGCAAAGAAGACATGCCCTGATGTATGCAGCTAGCTGATGAAAACAACTGCAAGTTTATGCTGGGAGATATAATCTTTTTGTCAGCAATAAAAAATTGAAAGCTTGGGAAATGTTCACTGATAAGCAAGAGTACATCTAAACAATGTGATTTTTAGAGCCTATGCAGAGCTGAAGTACAAATAGGAAAAGAAAAACCAAAACTATAACTACACATGCAGGAGAATTACAGGCGAAATGCATGTAAAGCCAAAAACATGGACAGAGGACCAGGATCCTTTATATCAGTGGTGCACAACTCCAGTCCTGGAGGGCCAGTATCCAGTAATGTTTGGTGATTCCTTTGCTCACACACACCTGATTCAACTCATCTGTTAATTGACAGGTTTAAGGGTTGTGTTTTAGCAGAGGAATCACCAAACTTTGCTAGATACCGGCCCTCCAGGACTGGAGTTGTGCACACCTGCTTTATATTAATATCACTTACCATTGTTAAAAAAAAAGACACACTGCGGAATTGGACAGAAACCACATTTCAATAAAACATTGGTTTAATCCTGTGTATGGTTCTCTTGGATAAGCAAATAATAAATGTCATTTTGTATAATTATGTAGTTAATTGTGTAATAAATGTCAAAGATAATTTGAGGAAATCCTGTTATAAGTTCGTACAGTACATTGAGGTCATTAAGTTAGAGAAGGTTAAAAATATATGCGTATGATTTGACAACTACTACATCCACGTCATGTAAGGAAAACATTCCTGAATTTTGTGGAATGTTTATTGTAATACATTCGTGTTGTAGCTTTTGTTAAATTTGTACATTTAAATCCTTTGGTAAAAGTGTGTTTTGATTATAGAAATTCATTAAGAGAGGGACAGTATGTACTCAGAGACAAGCATCAAGACACAAGTGTTAGCGACAAAAAAGAGAGTGAATCTTAGACATATGTATCATTTTGACATAATGGGGACATATGATAAATATCATCCAATAAACACTTACGATAAGTAAATCAACCAAACGTAAGATAAAATTCTAAAGTACTCATAGATCTGAGAGACATGGTGGAGGAAGTGCCACACATTCAGGAGATATTATTGGACACATGGGTATTTTTTAAAGATTGCCACAGGGAAAAAAATAAAATAAAAAATCCCTTCAGAGTCACCTTTACCCAGATGTTTGTCAAAAACTCTAACTAATAGCTGCATTCATCTTCTTTAATGTGCACTCACTGTCAACAGATACACACAGCTTTTGGCTCTATAGTCACAATAGAAAAGCATGAGAAAAAAAAGAAATGACCCACTTTAAAGGACCCCATACTCAATCTCTATTGTCCTTTAGAGGGTGTATAGCCTGGAGGCATTGGGCTTTGGAGCAGTGAGAGAGCAAACGCACGGTTACTAAAGATATGGTGGATGTGCAGGTGTCCACAATGTGTGTGAGTGTGTGTGTGTGAAGTATCCAATAAAGTCTAAAAAATAATAACAAATATATATGGTCCTAACAGTTTGGGATGCCACTTTTCTCCTCACCTGCTCTTTATCACATGACCTTGTAGCAGCGCTGTTCCTCGGATCGAACTTTTTGGTCAGCGCTTTTGTCAAATTTAATTCTATTACCCTGCGTCCCACTCCCCCTTCACAGACCAATTTCAGCTAACAGCACACACTGGCACTGGGCCAGGATTCTCAGCTCTCTCTCCTGAAGCTGGCCACCCCCCAGCCCACTCCTCATCCTCCTGCCCTCCTTCCCTCAGCACTCACACTCCTTAATTAGTAATATACTCAGGGTCAGTGGAGAGGAAAGATCATCAGCGGGTTCAACCCAAAGCTTCCTGGACTTTTCGAAGTGTTTTTCATAGAGAGAGAGTGTGTGTGTGTGTGTGTGTGTGTGTGTGTGGGTGTGTGTTTGAGCTCTAATTTCCTGTGTCACATTATTTTCTGTGATTTTTAAATGGTAATTCATTACTGATGATTAGTTAAAACAAATGCCCACCTGGCAGAAAAGAAATGAAAGGACACTTCATTAACATTCAGTGTGTGTGATGAACTGACCTCTGGCTTTTTATTGAATTTGACTCTCTGTTAATTGTAATCAGTGCCATCGCTGTTTCAGTGAATGTGCTCAGTCATTTGGGGATCTGGATCCCACCAACCCACACACTATGAAACAAGACCACCCAGTCTTATTTTTGTGATCTGCCTCATTTAGAAAACATGGGATAAGACAAGGTGTTCTGACATAGCTCAGCTTCTGATGTCAAAGAGGAGGACTTTATAAATGTACCGCCCCCTTGTTGTAATCTCTCCTATCACTGCACTCAACCTGTGTGCAACAATGTGGTTAATCCATGTGAAAAACAGACACAGCAAGAGTGGAGACAGAACTGAGAAAGAAATGACGAATATGAGAGAGTTAAAAGAAGAGAACCGAACTAAACCGGCTAAAACAAGAGCTGATCTGATTCTCTACTCGCTTCTGCTCACTTGGGGGTGAGTTGTTTGTAGCTTGTTCTCATCTCAAGGTACAGGCTCTTGCTAAAACCAGCCCATCTCAATGGGGCTGATTAGACGGGGAGAACTTGATTGACCCCAGATCTGTGTTCACTTGTTTGTTCTTCAGCCTCTTTGTATATTAAACATAAAACATTACATAACATTAAACATTTTTTAAACATTTTTAACATTTGTTATAGAGGTCCCTCAGTTGATCAGTGTAGGATTAGGACTCACCGCAACCCTGAACAGAATGAAGAAAATGAATAGATTAATGAGTAATCCAAGCAATGCTTACACTCCCAATAGCATTGCAGTCTGGATTCAATAATATTGCAGACAGTCCTGGTGATCTGCCAGGTCTTGCATCATTGTTAGGACTCCTGTTTTTCTAATTTCTGGAGTATCTTAGACTTAATTCAACAGTTATGCATTTTTGTATTTATTATTTTCTCCACACATCACCTCCTCACAGGCAGACACTGTTTCCTCTTTCTTCTCCTGGTTGCCGTTAGTAACACTGCAGTCGTCTTCTTGATGGTTCCTTTAATTGTGATCATCGCTCATTAGCTCCAGGCTTCAGGGAGCTCTTGTTTCTCCTCTTTGTTTGAGTGACATTCAGAACGGAAAATTGAAGCTGGCAGTGGTGGGATATCAGAAGCTGTTTCCAAGACAATGAGCCGCGGCTTTCAAACGTGTAACGAGTGCACTTTGTCACACGGCTGTAATTGAAACATCAGCCCTGGAGATGAAGGGTTTCACTAGATGTCATGTATGCAAGCGCTAGTTTGCTTCTGTTTGAGACTTTTTCTCACATTGCTCACTAGCAGCTCTACACACACTCACACGATTTGAGCCAATGAACAACATACTGGTAGCACTTTTTCTAAACAACATGCCTGTAAGGCTTTAATAACAATTTTAAAACTTGTAATAAAACATGTGTAAGGGATATGTATCATGGCTTTAAATATTATTAATATTTTCAATAATGTTGTGTATGTCTGTTAATATCACATTATAACCCAGATTATATGAATTATAATGTATATCTGTGAGCTATAAGTAAAAATGTAGACAGATTGTAAACAACAGATTGTAGACAAAAAATAAATGCGAATGTGCGCTATTGAAAGCGGTATGCATTACCATCTTTAAATGCGACTATAAATGAAACATCATCCCCAGAGATGAAAGGTCTTGCTCGGTGTTACACATATATGAGAACTATTTTCCTTATGTATGTTAGAATTGCTTCTAACAAGAGCACCAGTGCAAGTGTGAGTTCCCTTGCAATTATCATATTACTGTAGCCTTCCCCAGCATGTATATACAAACTGCTCTAATTAGATCTGTGTGAGTTGGTAACCTCTTCACATTCCTGTGAAAAGATGTTGAAGGAAACTTTATTAAGAGCAAAGCAATCCCTATTCCATCAGCAAGGAGAGAAAGACTTTTAATGTTTATCATACTATACAGGGCCCACTCTCAAAAAGGCATTTTAATACTATCTTAACTAGGCATTGTTCAAAGCAAAGCTCAAATGTTGTACTATAACCCTTCTGTGAGACTCTCCCTAGACACTTCTTGCAACAGAATACAGCTCGAGAGCTTGAATACAGATGCAGGAGCTTGAATACAGATACAGAATCTTTTTCTCAAACAACAGGTAGAAATGCGGTTAAAAACAAGGCAACATAACCTTATTTTGAACATATTAAGACCAATAGAGAGAAATACGTTTTACTCTTCTCACATGAAATGGACCCTTTATAAAAATTAAATTATGGATGTAATTGTTCTTTGGATAGAGACAAAAAAAGAAATGACTCATACCTTTTCCACCAAAATTACTTTTCAAAAGTATTTTTCGAACAGTTGCTGTCCAGTGGATTGGCTGACATGTCCTCCAGTTTTGATGGGACCTCAGGATACGTAATCAGCGTGGGTCATTGCATTGCTGTGACTGAATGTTTACAGCAGAATCAGATCATAGTTGAGATTATAGAGCTGGGTTCTGTCTGTTAGAGTTTGAGTATTTCAGAGTGTTTCCAGAGCCATCCTGCTGAGCTTGTGAATAGTGAGGAAAAATAGCCTGAACAGTGGAGAAAAATAGCCTAAAGGGAACACACCCCAGGATGTGCTGACCGCAGCCACAGAAAGCACACATACGCAGCATTTTCCTGTTTTTATTTCCTTGTGATTTCTTTATAAAGAAATAATGGGTTATTTCCAGACTTAGAGAGGGAGGAGAGATTGTGTCGTCAGTGTAATTCAAACTCATATCTGTGGTGGTCGGTTTCTATTGACAGAGGGAGAACTGATAGGTTGTGAAAAGGCAGGGTGAGTGGGACACAGTAAATATGAATCTACAAAGTACAGTTTTATGGTAGTTGTACCCAATAAACTAAAATCGCAACCTTCTGCTCCAAATGTATCACTCTGTTTGTGTTGTTTACACTGTGTCTGATCACTTGTTATAGATTCATTACACACAGCTTATTTACTATCAATATTACAACACCAAAAGCCCTTTAATAAAGGAGAACAACCATATCTAAAGATGGGTAAAGAATGACGTGACCAAGATGTCATTTGTGTGTCTAATTTTCAAGAATTTTCTCCATTTAACCAGCAGTGTCCTTTTACCTGAGGCCAGCAATGCTGGGCTATATTGGGTGGAAATAGCCATGACTTTGCAATGACCAACCTTCATGGGACCATGAAATTTCACATGGCCGGGTTGCGTTTTTATTGACTCTCAGCACTCTCCTCAAATTGGACGAGAAGCACTTCAGGAGAAAAAGGGAGGGCCCAAATGCAGGGGCTGAAGGCCTGAATTGGATTCATAAATTTCAATGTGTGGAGAAAATGTGTCCATGGATAGTGGAAGCTCAAGAAAGTGTCCACAGTCTGACCTGGCCCTAGATGACACTTTTTATCTGAGCTGTCAGTTTATCTGTAAATACACTATAACCTACACTCAACTGTGTACTAGTAAGTTACATTGTACTTACATTCAAGTACACTCACGAACCTGAACTCAGTTACTTTATAACACACACACACACACACACACACACACACAATGAACTAAACTCAGTTGCTCTGTAGTCAATTACTTAATACCTACAATCAACTACTATTTATTCAGTTATCTAATACCTACTCTCAAAAACCCTGTAGTCAATTGCTTGCCTAAAACCAATTATCTTGTACATATTTATACTGTATATACACTTTACCCTATTTTATTACCTTGTATCTGTTGTTAACTGTGTTGTACTTGATTACCTTCTTCCTTGAAGGCAACATTTCTATTATTAAAAATATTTCAACATACTATTCTCACAGAAGAAAACAAAACCTCCCTGTATCTTTTAAGCTGGAACACTACACTTGAGAAATAAGCTGACTGTAGCTTGTTTGATGCTGAGTTTACTTTGTAAGTAATGTAACTTAATGCATCTTTTAGGGTGGAATGATATGTTTGAGTAAAAAGCTGACTGTAGATTGTTTGTGTTTGAAGTTGAACTTGTCTGTAAATTTCATTCACTATTTGAATTGCCATGATAACTCACCTGTAAGTCAAGCTGTTTTGAAGTACACACTGTCTGCATTTAGTTGTCATGCAGTTAGCAGTCTCCTGAATTCAGAGTCAGTTACTTCTTAAGTGATGTAAGTGTAATAACATAAATAAGTAAATATTGCCCAATTATTAAGCAGGAACAGAGCAACATCCTCATCTCTGTTCATGCTTTTCAACATTCTGAGTTCTCTTCACCTTCCAAACAACTCCAGAGGCTGTCTCCTGAGCCAGCTCAGACTGAGACACTTAGTTTGTTTTCCATTTACCAAGCCAGAGCTGTGAACAAACACCGGACATTTGTGTTGTATTGGATTATAATCATTAACATTGCCTTTAGCCTTTTACCTTGAACCAACAACTTAGCAACTAGTCGTTTACCCTGTGCCCAAATGCATCAACCTTGTAGCTGATTACTTTCTACATACACTCAGTTACCTGCCATTTAATTGCATTGTACCTTAACTCAATAACCTTGATTTAATTACTTTGGACTTACAATGAACTACCATGTAATCAGTTACCTTGTACCAACTGTCAACTAAGCTACACTCAGTTACCCTACCAAAGGAACATACTTGGGAATGTTTCTGAAATTAAAAAATTGATTATTGTTTTCATACGTGAGAAGTCAAAATTTCAGTTAATTATTTATGGATTGGATTTAAAGGATTTTTGATTTCAGAAAAATGGCACTGTTTTGCTTTTTTTGTAATCATGGCCATATCCCGTGGGAAAACATTATTTTTTTTATGATAATTTTCACAGCAGGGTGACATTTTATTTGATCATATTAATTCTAATTGTCAGAGTCAGTAGCCATTAGACAGAGCAGGCACTAGGGGGCTACAGAAGGATGTTACACATTCATGTAAGTGTCAAAGGGTTTGGAGCCTGCATTTTAAAACCTACAAGTAGCACTTACATGATATGTGCACCCAACAACATGAAAGGTTCACACCTTAACACAAGACAGGCAGAAGTCTTATGATGGTCCTTATTCTTGGTAAAGGGAGTAGAAGGCAGTAACCGAGAGTCTACAAGGTGCAATAATACGGTAGGTGTACCTTCTAAACTAGCCACAGAGTTTCTATTTAACGGTCACTTATTGACTATTCCCTATTCTTGTGGATGCCATCCTAAATCTAAACACAAAGCCAGATCGAGTGAGTATGGTGTCAGCTGAGAGATTAGCCACCTGTGAGGGAAGACAAAGCAGCATTGGGCTTGATGTTGACACACTGATAGGAGCTAATGGCGGCCGATAATGAGACGCTGACATGTTTGAAAGTTGCTGCTGTGATTGATGCATGAGTGCCAAGGCAGTTTCAGCTGCTTCTTTCTCCACTAAGTCTCCACTAAGAACAGAATCACTGGCTTCAAACTACAGCACAGTTGCTTATTCACTGCTAATCTTCTGGCTGTTTGCATATTGAACAGCGCTGATGGAATATCTGTTGACTCGGAACGGTGCATGCCATCGGGGAGCGTTCCCACCAGGCTGGCTAAAATACAAGAATGGGCTGTGTTAGCCAAGGCTGTTAGCCCTTTCAAAAGCTGGACATGGCCACAGCCAAAAGAGCACATTTCAGTTTTTTAGACCAGGGGCTAATTGCTTCTAAATGTTATTTAAAATCAATTTAACTTAATGTTAAATAGTCATTATTCAAAAGTTTTACAGCTGGAGTTTTTGGGAAATAGTAACCCTTAAAAAATAATGCTTAACCTTAAACTTAAACTGACCCTAACACTAACCCTATGTCATATGGGTTTACTGTTACATTGGTCCACTGTGGGGCGGCACGGTGGCGCAGCAGGTAGTGTCGCAGTCACACAGCTCCAGGGGCCTGGGGGTTGTGGGTTCGATTCCAGCTCCGGGTGACTGTCTGTGAGGAGTTGGTGTGTTCTCCCCGTGTCCGTGTCCCATGGTCCAAAAACACACGTTGCAGGTGGATTGGCGACTCGAAAGTGTCCGTGTGTGTGAGTGAATGTGTGTGTGTCTGTGTTGCCCTGTGAAGGACTGGCGTCCCCTCCAGGGTGTATTCCCGCCTTGCGCCCGATGATTCCAGGTAGGCTCTGGACCCCCCGCGACCCTAAATTGGATAAGCGGTTACAGATAATGGATGGATGGATGGATGGTCCACTGTGGCAAATGTGTATTACATGCTTTATACCTGGTACCGTGTTGCATTTGGTGCACGGTTCCAGGTTTTTGAGCACTGTATTTATGTCGCTTTTACACAGGCCATATTTCATGTTCATGTAGTTGTGAATTACATTGAGTAATTGTGTTGTCTGTAGAGGATGTGTACTTAGTATTTCCTTCAGCTCTTGCAGGACTGTTGCATTTATAGTGCAGGATATTGGAAGGTGAAATGAATAAACTAATCCTGATGGTGTAATTAAAATGCATAATAGAAAACACTGAAGGTGTGGGCCAAGATCCTATGTCTGAGATGAAATGACACAAGAGTGAGTAGTGACAACTAAGAGGAATCTACTTTCCATTACAGTGTGCAAACATTACTGATAAAAAAGCTAATTATCTGTAATAAAAATTGATGATAAACACTGTAATGTTTTTTTTTAATTATCAAGAAAATGCCAGGTCATTCAATCAAGGAAATGAAAAATTCAACAATGTTACCACAGGAAATGTCCACATGAATAGCTCCTGGAAACAGTAATTATAAGCTGTTAGAATGTGTGTGTGTGTGTGTGTGTGTGTGTGTGCGTGCTTGCATTTCCATTGTTTACTTTTATATTCACAGAGGCATGGAAGGGTAATGAGTGCTTCTTAAGCCCATCACTGCAAAAAGTCTAAGGTCTCTCACAACAGCCCACTGCAAAAAAAAAAAAAATGATTAGTTCTAAGCTGCCTATTCATTAGGACATGTATAATGTATTATTGAATGGAAATGATAGGTGAGGTCAGCACTGCCAGAACCCACAGTGGTTTGAATCTGGATTAATATTTAGGTGGGAGAGGCTGATTGCAGGTCGTTGACTAAAGATACACACCTCTAATAATGTGGGAATTCAAATGCAATATTGAATGAAGCTGGACCTGCTGTGGACTGATGGTCAATTTTGCACACACAGCATGTGTAATCCCTATAGATTTAATCTCTAGAACAATGACACATGAGCCTACAATCACCATGCCCAATGCCAAATGTCAGTTAGACGTGTATAAACTCCTGTATGCTGGAGTGATAGAGCTCGATTGATTAACTTTTGCTATAATTTGGAGCTGTGATCAGAAATAATCATCCAAAATCAGAGCCTGACTTCAGTGATGCTTTTGTGGCAGTATGCAATCAAGTCCTTACAGTTGTGGTTCAACGTCTTGGGTAAAGCCTTCTCAAAAAGGTAGGATAAGCTGTCTAAAACCCTTGGGTTTGGGTTAGGGTTAGGTTTAGGATTAAAATTAAGGCCCATGATTGTATTTAGTGGTACTGTGGTAGTGAGTGGTACCAAACATGACAGTGACATATTGATGCACTACTGTGTGTATTATTCATTTTGCTGTGATACTGGGTTGCCAGATATCGACTAGACTGCATGACACACCCTGTGTGACTAAGGATGGGGGTTGCTGCGGTGTCATTATATTGTAGTGTTTCCACTGTAAGCTCGAGGGCGCATTACAGCCACAACATACAACACAATTGACATGTGAAATCAACATTAATGAGAGTCTGGAGCCTGCTTCCCAGAGACAAACTGATCATAACATGGTGCCATGTCTGTGAGTGACAAGCGCAGTGAGTTTTTGGTGTCCACTCCGTTATGAAGTGTTGTTGTGGTGTCTGTCCCTCTGAGTTTCACTTCTCTCATTCAAAATAAATAAGTGCTTGAACAGTTTTTTGGTGCTTGTGCTCAAAATGTATTTGCTTGCACTTACAGTGGAACCTCTACCTATGAACTTGATCTGTCCCGTGACCCAGTTCGTAAGTAGAAAAGTTCGTTTCTCGAGTCAATTTTCCCCATTTAAATAATGGAAAAGCAATTAATGTGTTCCAGCCCCCACCCCGATATATGTTTACAAAACTCTCAAATTAATAAAGAAAATTCATGTAGCGTTACTAAAAAAAATAAAAAAAAATACAGCGGTAACAGTAATAAAAAAATTAAGTGGTTACACATCGCTACCTTGAAGACGTGACGACTGGCTGGAGGAGTAACACAGACAATGGCTGTATGACGGGAGGGCAGGGGGGTGGGGGGAATAACGGAGAGTAGATGGGTGAATGTGGGGAGACGAAGCGTAGATACGGCTTAACTTAGCACGAATTTCGATGTCTGCTATTCACACTAATGCTAAATTGCTAAAGCTACAATTTGCTAATCTTAAAAGCTCACTCAAGTCTGGGCGCTGGGAGACTCGCCTATTGGGGTCAGTGGCCATCTCCAGCTGCCGGATCGGCGGAGGCTCGGGTTCGTTTCTAGAGTCATGGTTCGTTGGTGGAGGCAAAAAATATTCAAATGCCCAGTTCGTATCTTGGAAAGTTTGTTAGTATAGGCGTTCATTCGTATTTGTATATGCTGCTTGATTTTCAAAGCTGTTTTACAAACCTTTCCTTAAATATTAATACATTCATTGTCTGTAAGCGCAGAGTTCAGGGTTGTGGTGGGTCCAGAGCCTACCCGGCATCACTGGTCACAAGGCGGGAACACAGTGGAGAGGGTCCTAGTCCTTTGCAGGGTGACACACACTCACAGTTTCACTCAAACCTAGGGACACCTTTGAGTCGTCAATCCACATGTGTTTTTGGATCATTGGGGGAAACCCGGAGGAAATCCACACAGACACGAGAAGGGCATTACATAAATATTACTCTTAGTTGACTAAGTCCAGTTCTCATCACCAGATTAACTCATCAGTATTGTGGTAAAAGTGGTGAAGTTTGCTGTATACAGCAATAACAGTACTGTCACTGTCCAAGGGAAAACATGTAACTCAGTTTTTGTGTTGAGTTTTAGTTTAATACATCATTTGAACACAGCAGCTTCATTTCATAATGCATGGGCCAATAGAAATACTCCAGAATGACTTGGAATATATACATGAACTTCCATTGAATGTTTAATAAGGTCTCTTTCCTTCCCCTGTGAAGTTATTACATTTGTGACCATGATGATATGCTCTGATTCAGATCTAAAATCATGTTACAGACGTAGACTCGTGCAACATTAAGAGTCTTGCTCAGTGACTCTTAATGATGTAACATGACTTCTGCCTGAGCTGGTGATTAATCTGTGGTAGGTGTGATGGTTACTGCTCTATACCAGATACTTCACTAAGGCCATGGACACGGTTTTACAAAGAAGATTAAAAAAAAACCTTTGCATAAAGCCAGATTTATAGAAGCATTCTAAAACACCATGGCCATTATCTCCCTGTTAATGGCCTGAATGCACTTGGTCAGCACTTGTGTTGATATGACTGCAGACCACTGGTTAAATTGTGCAGTCAATTAGTGAAGTGACGCGAGGCAAGGCCAGGCACGGGACACTGGCCTCAGTAAACTCATTACCTGCAGTGTGTCCATGCAACAAGCCAAACAAACACCGATGGAGCCGTGGGATGGTGTCACCGAGCTTATTTAAACCTGCGGAGGAAAGCGTGGAGGATTGATCACAAAGCTGTTCAATCACAGGCGTAAAAACGCTGAGCTTTCAATTGAAGAATATTGTCTTGATGAAAGCACATTGCTTTAGTTTTTATTGCTCCTTCTCTCATTTCAGGCCGTTTTGTCACAGCATCATGACGGCCACATCTCCACATCCCCGTTTCATTTTAGTGTCAATTGTTTTAAGAGCAGGAGCGTGAAGTATAAACGCTATGCCACTTAAAACAGAGGCCATGCTGCATTTTTAATAACACTGCTGTGAAAAAAGGTTATGACAATACATTTTTAATGAGACAATGTGCCAAATATGAGGTTGTAAGAAGGTTGTAAGATATCAAACACTCTTTCTAACACACTAAGCCAAAGCTGTCAGACGTCCAAGACTGGGCTTAAAAAGTCCCAGCGTTAAAAGAGCAAGACGTAATTATGATGTTATTTACATCAGAAACATTTTACAAATAATTTTTATGAAAGTGTTTTTTTATTTTTTTTTTATTTTATAATTATTATGTTTTACATGGTGCCTATTAGGGGCGGCATGGTGGTGCAGCAGGTTAGTGTCGCAGTCACACAGCTCAAGACACCTGTAGGTTGTGGGTTCGATTCCCGCTCCGGGTGACTGTCTGTGAGGAGTTGGTGTGTTCTCCCTGTGTCGGTGTGGGTTTCCTCCGGGTGACTGTCTGTGAGGAGTTGGTGTGTTCTCCCCGTGTCCGCGTGGGTTTCCTCCGGGTGCTCCGGTTTCCTCCCACAGTCCAAAAACACACATTGCAGGTGGATTGGCGACTCAAAAAGTGTCCGTAGGTGTGAGTGTGTGAGTGAATGTGTGTGTGTCTGTGTTGCCCTGTGAAGGACTGGTGTCCCCTCCAGGGTGTATTCCCGCCTTGCGCCCGATGATTCCAGGTAGGCTCTGGACCTCCCGCGACCCTAAATTGGATAAGCGGTTACAGATAATGGATGGATGGATGGATGTTTTGCATGGTGCCTATTAGGGGCGGCATGGCGGTGCAGCAGGTTAGTGTCGCAGTCACACAGCTCAAGACACCTGTAGGTTGTGGGTTCGATTCCCGCTCCGGGTGACTGTCTGTGAGGAGTTGGTGTGTTCTCCCTGTGTCCGCGTGGGTTTCCTCCGGGTGACTGTCTGTGAAGAGTTGGTGTGTTCTCCCTGTGTCCGCGTGGGTTTCCTCCGGGTGCTCCAGTTTCCTCCCACAGTCCAAAAAAACACACGTTGGTAGGTGAATTGGTGACTCAAAAGTGTCTGTAGGTGTGTGTGTGTGTGAGTGAATGTGTGTGTGTTGCCCTGTGAAGGACTGGCGCCCCCTCCAGGGTGTATTCCCGCCTTGCGCCCAATGATTTCAGGTAGGCTCTGGACCCACTGCGACCCTGAAGTGGATAAGCGGTTACAGATAATGAATGAATGAATGAATGAATGGTGTCTATTAGTATGAAGGAGTTTTAGAGCCATGGCATTGAAAAAAAAAATAGATTCAGAGAATAAAGTCAGAATTCTGAGATTAATATGGGAATTATTCTGAGAATAATGTCTGAATATTTCACTGCATGTGTAATGGGGCAGACACAATCACAGTGTAATTGTGGAATGCAGTGTGTTGCTTAAGTCATACTATGGTATAGATTTCAGGAATAAAGTTCTATTCCACATCAGAACCAGACTGTGATTAGTATTTAAACCCTGAATCGGGACAAGAGCCCATTTATTCAGAAGAGGGCATGTTTCACACTATCCAATTAATGATCATAAAAATGATTAATCCAGAGCGAGTGGAACACAGGCAATTTTTCTGTTGTGATATAAAATGTTATTCAAAACAAATATCAAAAAACTCAGTGTATTCAAGATTGGAGTTAAATAAATGGATAGATACTGTCTGCCTCTGGTAGATACGTCAGGGCAAATGAAAACAGCATGAATTTTCTTTTTCTGTCAAAAGTTGTAAATTACAGTATTTACAATTATTTAAATCAAAAAGTGTTATCATGGCGGTTGAGGCACTGCAGTGCCTCAAAACAGTCTGCTCACACAGTAAGACACAGGATGTGAGTGTGTGTGTGTGTCTTTCTCTCAGTTAGTCTCAGTTTTTCTGTCAGCTATTCTCCGCTCCACCCTCCTCCTTCCACTGTGAAGCCCTAGTCTCTATGAAGTGCAGCTATCTTGAGATGGAGTTTCAGATTGTTTATAATCTCCTGAACACACCAGTCTATGCTCAACCGCACATTGGGGCTGCCATGTTTAAAATAAATATGAGCGAGGAGTAGAGAATCTCTGACTCCTCCAGGCCTCAGTTAGGTGTTAGTGTAGTTGTGGATTTAGAACATGATTGAGAGAAATGACTGATTACTCCTTTAATACAATTAATAGCATTATGCATTATTGCTGATAGTAGAAGCTGATTGTATTAGTACTGAAGGTGGGCAGAGCGGTGTGTCAGAATGCTACCTTTATATGATAAATGATGTTGTATGTGATGGCCACCAGATACAATCAAAAATGTGGGTGCTTTCAAGTGAGCACCGTATACTGTCCATTGAACAGTTGTTTCTATTAAGTGAGGAAAAGATACTATTGACTTAGCACCAGATAATGTTGAGTGAGCCGCGTATTCTTTCAGCTGAGCACCAGAAACCTTAAGTGTGTGAGCTTTACTTGGACGTCCAGAGCTCGATGGATCCCGGGCATGTGGTTGTGAATGGACAATGGATTTGTTCGTTTGTTTTTCCAGTCTCTGAAGCTCTGAGCTTAGTGCCAGATGAGGCTAGTGCTCTCTTGTTGGTGGAGTTACTGCTCTCAGAGCTTTCATCTCCATGAAAAATGCATCTGAAAGTATTCTCCCACTCCACGTTTCTTTACTCAGTCGGGACCCTAGGATCCCATGGAAATTTCACCTCTCTGATACCGGCACGGATGATTCCCAGCAACGTTTTTCACTGGACCGTCGCTTCTCTTTCATCTGTCACTTTGCTCACATTTACACGGGGAACGTCTTGTTCCACTTCACTTTGTAGTTGGCACAAAGGGAAAGATAAAGGCACTTGGGCACGACACCTCTCTCCCCTAACCACTCGCAAATGGAACTTCACGCTTAGTTTACTGAGTAATTCACATTCAGAGGGGGATAAGGGCTCTCTGAAATCACGCTGTGATCGTCCCGAGGTGCACTGATGTAAAACATTCAACTTTCAGCTTTTCAAGCAGTCCATGTGTGTAATATTAAAGATGGACACTCAATTCTTTGGGTTCTTTGTAGCAATGCCACAGAAGAACTTTTTTGAGTCTCTGAAGGATGATGCTTGTTAATGAGATGCATGAATGTGAAGAACTTCAAGATTATAAAGACTCCGTGTGTGCCTGCGAGTGATGCCTCTGTCCAAGGAATGTTTATGCCCTGCGCCAGGATTCCAGATTGACTTTGGATCCACCATGACCCTGATGGAGCAGTTACAGAAGATGAATGATTGAATAAACATAGAACGCTCACATACTTATTTATTCCATAATCCTGAGATTGTCCAGTGTCTTACAGGGCAGGCAGAGTTGTCCCACCTCCTTATCTAAGTCTTTCCAGTCACTGCAATGGCCCCGTGTTTATGTGAGAGAACAAAGCAAAGGTGGCATTAGACCCAATTTACTGGAGGATGTGCCCCAGTAAAATGTTGCTGTGTCTCACTAAAATTGTGGTAAAAATTTAATTTTACTACAGCACACACAGTGCAAAATTCACTTCAGAAGCTACATTTCCCATAATGCTCCAGTGTATTCCCTAAGCTTGAATAGATAACGCTTTTAGTCATGGCCAGTTTTGTTTGGACTTCTTGCCCAGATAAAATGACATTTGTAAATATTAAGTAAGTAATACATGCATAGTACAAGCTCATATAATTATATTTTGGTTATATACACTTATAGCCATATAATCTACCAAAATATATAATACACCACTAAATCAAACACTCAGAAATTCCCTGCCCTCAGAAAATAAATGTAAGAGCATGTTAAACCACGCAACATAAGCTTCTCATGGGAATGTTCATTTTAAAGACTAATCATTCTAAAATCGTTCAGTTCTATACAATGTCATATAAAATTAGGTCTCTAATTACATCGTTCTCACATTAAGTGTTCGCAAATTAACAATCTGAGTAGAATTTATAAAAGTGTTTAGTGTTAATTAGTCATTCTTTTCTCACCCAGGGCAGGTAGAATTCAGTTTTGTTATAAATCACTTAAAAACTGTGGTGGTACCTTTTGCTGTCACTGTGGTGGTACCCTCAAGGGTACATTTCAGTACCTTTAATTAGGGAACACAATTGTACCTTATTCCATATAAAATATAGATTTTAAAATTGTGATGATTTCATACTCCCCATTTCATCTCCAGGACTTTTATTATGTTTTATATATCACACAGTTCTATAACGAATTCTTACAGATTTTAACCCCTCCTTCTGGAGAAGAGAATGTAATTAAGGAACACAACTGGTCTTTAACAGCACTGTTGTACCTTTAAAGGTATATTTACACTGTTTGTACCTTTAGTGACCAGTAATGTACTTGTTTTCTGAGTGTGTATTACATTGAAACTTGCTTTTTAATAAATGCACATTACTGCGCCTATATGTGATTGGCAGGCAGGGGTGTACAGCTGTGTCCCTCTAAACTCCACATGAAGATTAGTCTAACTAAAGCAAACATACAATAAATGAGAGCAAATCAAGAACGAATAAAAAAAAAATGATTAAAATCTACCGTTTCTGCATCTCACTCCAAACTGCTGGTCGCCTCACATTTGGAGAAAACAGAGGCTCACTCTCAAATAGGAATGGATGACATCCAATTTTTTCCATTTCATTAAGACCCCAGAATTCAGTTCACTTTTGGAAAAGGAGAACAATATCGTCACTGTCTTAAGAAAACATTACTTTCCATTTGGATGATTTTTAGTACACTACATCATTTCAACACAGCAGCATGGTGAATGGAGCAAGGGCTAGGGTTAGGGTTAGAAATGCTCCAAAGTTATTCGGAAATTAAATCTTTGTTCTCCTCTAAGAAGGTTTTCTCTTACTCTGGAGATAGATGTTGTTCTTAAGACAGGGACAATGTCCCGTTTTAAAATAGTGTCACAAAAGTATCATGGTAGGTCTTTTCTGTAGGTCCTCATTCATTTTGCTTCATGACACCTAACTTAACCATAAAAAACATTTAAACAAGCTTATTCCAACCTGGTACCCTAGTCAGTTTCATCCTAAAACGTGATGGAATTATCTTTTGTAGATGCAGGTTTATAGCAGTAATTATGAAAGGCTTTTTTTTCTTGAATTTTACTCTTCAGAATGTAGAGCAGTATGTTTAAATGAAGGACCACAGAAGAACCTTGATTTCTAAAACATAAACAAGGACTAACACTCCAACAACATGGTGCCAACTTCTCTCTTTTAATTGGAGCTTTAAATTAAATGTCAGTGAAGGCCATAAGTGTTCAATACACTGTACGCTGCCAAAGAGTAAGACCTCCTTTCAGAGATATAAGTCTTAATTAATGAGGCTGTTTTTTTTAAAACTTCCCTCTCTTGTATTTCCATTTGCCCCAGGCTCATTAAACTGCTTCTGAGGAACGGTGCAGATGCCAGGGTGATGAGGGACAGAATAACAGAAACACACACGTCTCTGGCAGTTGAATGGCCACCCTCACCTCTATCAAGCAGCCATTGGTCTGTATGGAAAAATAAAAGGGAAAATTACACATGCAACGAGCAGAAAAACAGGGGGAATTCAGAATGGCGGAGGCTAGAAAGGTTGAAAGGAATCAAATGTGCACTGGACTGATAAGCCTTTCACGGTGGTTGCGGCTTGGAAGGGGGGAAATGGGGGGAACAGAATAAGGTTTATCATTGGAAAGAGAGGTGAAAGAAAGAGAGTGGGACGTGAAAGGAGCCTCCTCTCTCACTCTCTCTCTGTCTCTCTCTCTCTCCCTTTCTCCACGAGAGCACTCTTCACAGCGGGGGGGTTCTGATACACTCCGCTTGCCGGAGTCTGTTGACCCATCCTTATCAGCACCCTGGGGATTCAGAGAGGCAATTAAAATGGGTTTAGTGTGTTGCGTTTTCCATGGGCTACGAAGCCAAAGAACGGCATTAAATTCATTGCGTGTACAGCAGAGACCCTGAGAAACAAGCAGAACTTCAGCAGGTAAACGTGCATTGCGTCTGCGGATTTTGGGACTCAAGACAGGCTGATTTTGATGGTTAGGAAACCCCCCAAAAAAAGGGTTTGTATTGGATATACATTTCTATGAACAAATCCTGTGGAATCTAGTAGAACCTGAATTATGTTGAGGTTCTTCACACGGACACCCCTTACTCTCAAGATGGCAGTGGTTCTAAGGAAAGCAAAGTTGGCCATTTTCTGAGAGTGGTCACCAACTCTTATACTGCCTACTACAATGGCTTACTGCCCCTGTTGGTTAAAGCTGGTATAACGTGCCATTTAATAAACAATTAATAGCCATTTACTCCTGAGTAAAATTAATAACTTTTATTAACGGTTCACCAAGGATTTTTACATGTTCCCCTCCTGGCCCACCTCTCTAAAGTAGAAAGAAAGTATGCAACTACGGCACAGTGGCGCAGCAGGTTAGTGTCGCAGTCACACAGCTCCAGGGACCTGGAGGTTGTGGGTTTGATTTCCGCTCCGGGTGACTGTCTGTGAGGAGTTGGTGTGTTCCCCCTGTGTCCACGTGGGTTTCCTCCTGGTGCTCTGGTTTCCTCCCACAGTCCAAAAACACACGTTGGTAGGTGGATTGGCGACTCAAAAAGTGTCCGTAGGTGTGAGTGAATGTGTGTGTGTGTGTCTGTAAAGGACTGGCGCCCCCTCCAGGGTGTATTCCCACCTTGTGCCCAATTATTCCAGGTAGGCTCTGGACCCACCGTGATCCTAAACTGGATAAGCGCTTACAGATAATGAATGAATGAACTACGTAAATATTTTTTCAGCACTTTTTGGTATTTTACACACAATAATCTAAACCCATGGTTTATATCGATTTCTAAACTGTACCTATTTATTATCAGCACAAAGAGATTTGTGAACTGCATTCTCAGTTTAGCAAACCATCCTGTTTGGGTTGAGAGGGTTGATAACATTTAATTAATTTAGTTATTCATTCATTTTTTCATTCACTCGTTCATTCATTGTCTGTAACGTTTTATCCAGCTCATGATTGCGGTGGGACCGGAGCCTACCTACTTTAGCCTCACTGGGCACTAGGCAAAAACACACCCTGGAGGGGGCGCCAGTCCATCACAGGGCTGATCATATCTATGTGATTTTTACTTTCTGAATAACACAGTATGTGTTAGGGTCCTTTATAAAGGTTATAACGCATGTTTTATTTTAGATGTACTCATTTGCTGAATTTGATCACTGCGGTATTGGTTTGAAACCATTTCCTTTGGGTTACAGCAGCTGCATTAAGCAGCTTCCCACCCAAGAAAGGCTCCCGTAATACAGGCTATACACGTGCACTAATATACTTTTTAGCAGATAGCACAAGCTAGTTGTGCAGATGGCGTGTCAAATCTGTGACATGTTTGTTAAACAGAGAGCACAGTTTCTAAATCCATTATGGTTTTATAAATACTTTGGTACGGTTTTCAGTATCGATTACTGCGCTGGGTACAGATTTTCCTTTTCTCCAGATTTTCTCTTTTGTGACCTATTTAGGGCATTAGCGAGGAATAAATTGTACCGTTTGCTTTCAAATGGTTTTAGCCCAAACATAAGACGTGTGGGGACTCTAGATGTTACAATCTGGTAACTACAAGGTTTTGAATATTCACTCTACTCACACTCTGCCAAAAGACCAAAAAAAAAAAAAAAAAATGAATCACATCCCGCTAAGGTGGTGTAGGACAATGTGACAACGCCAGGTCCTCGAACACACTCAAGTCCTGGAGAAGATTCCATTCTCCTTGGGTGAATTTCCATATGCATTTTTTAGGCTGGTCGTCCTTTGCCGAAAAGCCCCTGTATTAAAGTTTTAAAGCACTTTGTGTGGACATGCATTCTGCATTAGACACTGAAGATGTTCCAGAACACCCTCATCCATCTTACAAGGTGGAGAGTGACCTTGGTTAACATGGAGCTCAGATAACAGTGGAGAACCGGGAGGAGCTTTTCATCTCCCTCCAACTCTGTGTCTAATAAAGCCTGGACAGAGGCGGCTGGGCTTTTCAGTCAGGATGAGACGTCTCATGTAATGTCTGCTGTGGAACATGCATCATCACTGAGAGCGGGTTTGTGGGGGCTGTAGAGACCCTCCGTCTGCAGTGGCCTGGCCGTGGTGTGCATCTGGAGCCCTCAGTGAGCATTTAGTGGATCAGAGCCATGCATTTGCTTATCTGTACAGAGCCCAGGGACAATGAAACAAACAGTGATTCCTCCTCAAGGAGACGCTGGCGTGGAGCCCTGGAAAACTCACAGCTCCGCTCTGTTTCACTACGGATTCCTCAACATCCTTCAGTCTCCAGCAAATTCCGCTCATGGAAAATCTCACAGTCCCAGTTCACTCATAAACTCTCTGATGTGTTACTCTTTGGCTGTAGGTGTTGTCACTGACACACAGGGGTCTCTCGGGGGTCCTGGGTTTGATCCTGACCTTGGGTCACTGACTGCGAGGGGTTTGGTGTGTTCTCACTGAATCAGTGTGGGTTTGCTCCGGGTGTTTCATTTCTCCCATAGTCGAAAAACATGTTGTTTGGTGGAGTGGTTGTCCACAGTGGGTGGATGAGTGAGTGTGTGAAACTGTCCCCAGGTGTGGGTGACTTAGTGAGTGTGTGAAACTGTCCCCAGGCGTAAGTGTGTGAGTGACTGAGTGAGTGTATTAAATTTTCCACAGTTGTGATTGTGTGGGTGACTGGGTGATTGTGTGGGTGACTGGGTGAGTGTGTGACTGACTGGGTGAGTTGCTAATGAAAGGACTTCCCTTTCAGGTCTCGGTCCAGGGAGCAGCTCCACTTCCAGCTGTTTGATGGAGATCTAGTGTGCTTTTACACTGTCCTCCAGCACCCTCCCGTTCCTTACAGCCCTTGATTGGATGAGGCTCTTGAAGCAGGTACTTGCTGGTGCAGCTATCTATTTAGTTATCACTCTATAGCTTCTTCATCTTGTTGAGATGTCTGGGAAGGGTCAGTCCTGTCGAGCTTTGGCGGAGATGAATCTTTTCTCGTGTCAGGTGAGGCTTCGCTGGATCCTGAAAATGTTCCACCTGCCAGAAATCTGGCAGCCTTCATTCTTACAGCCATTCCTTCGTGGACACCTTCGATTTGACTCCGTAATGAAGACAAAAAGCCGCTCCCCTGTGGGTTCAGCACATGGCGGCCCATCACGGTGGCCATCGCCGGCCCCCTTACAGACCTCCTGCATTTTTCGCAAGCGTTCCCCGCCCTAGTGAGCCTCCTTAATGCAGGGATCCATTGAAATCATTGAAATTCACACTGTTATCTGAGAAAGTACACACGGCTTTGCTTTTCTCCTTTCTGCCTGCTACTAGAACTTCAAGGATCTTTCAGAAAGCCACTACTCTAGTCAGTTATTCACTGACTGAAAGGCTTTTGTAAAAGCTCCGCTCTTAGCTGAGCATGTGAATACGTGGTCTTACATCACTGCCGCGAAGCCCTAGTGTGTGTTCTATTGAGGTCCAAAATCTGGAGGTCAGTAGCCAATGTTCTGAGTGGTAAACAGGTCTATGCAAAGAATGTGTGGGAGTGTGCCAAAGCTGCAAGCCTCTAGCTTTTAAACACCTGCTGAGAGCAGAGTCCATCCGTTGTGAATAATATCGCAAACAGGAAGGCTACGTATGAATGAGACAAAAACCCAGACTAGAATGGAAGGAATGTGTCTGGAAATGAAACATGGAGTATTGTCAATAAAAAGAAAGCCCTGTAAGAAGAGCAACTCCAAAATGGCATCTATGGGAAATCTGTGAGTCTCTTTTGTCATCACATATCAATTCATCTTTATTTTTTAAATGTTTGTACAATTTCCATGTCAAAAAATAGCTTTATAGAGCCCCATGTCCAAGCCCCAAACAAGCAGAACACTAGGAAGAACCATCATGGAGGTATGTATTTATGGGACATTATATAATTAAATATTATAAATAATAAATGTCATATGTGCTTCAAGTGTGTTTTACTTCATATCCATACTGGGAATTTATTGAAGGCCCCTTAAAAATTTATAGGGGTTAGACAATGAAACTGAAACACCAGGTTTTAGACCACAGTAATTTATTATATGGTGTAGGGCCTCCTTTTGCGGCCAATACAGCGTCAATTTGTCTTGGGAATGACATATACAAGTCCTGCACAGTGGTCAGAGGGATTTGAAGCCATTCTTCTTGCAGGATAGTGGCCAGGTCTCTACGTGATGCTGGTGGAGGAAAACGTTTCCTGACTCGCTCCTCCAAAACACCCCAAAGTGTCTCAATAATATTTAGATCTGGTGACTGTGCAGGCCATGGGAGATGTTCAACTTCACTTTCATGTTCATCAAACCAATATTTCACCAGTCTTGCTGTGTGTATTGGTGCTGTGTGTTGGTCCTGATACACAGCACCGCCTTCAGGACACAATGTTTGAACCATTGGATGCACATGGTCTTACTGGTGCAATGTGCAGTTAATGAAGATTGGCCACCAGGCTGCTCCAATTTAGCCATGAAACCTCCCACATTACAATAACAGGTGTTTCAGTTTCATTGTCAAATCCCTGTAGGTTTTTCCTGTGTAATCACCTTTACCTTTTAAACATTTTTAGAACTACCATTAAAATGTAACTTAATAAAATAAAAAAACACATTTTGCCTTCAGTCAATTCTAAAATTAAAAATATA
The DNA here is from genome assembly GCF_029633855.1 of Hoplias malabaricus. Classification (NCBI taxonomy): domain Eukaryota; kingdom Metazoa; phylum Chordata; class Actinopteri; order Characiformes; family Erythrinidae; genus Hoplias; species Hoplias malabaricus. Next base: position 21,523,602 of record NC_089820.1, read on the forward strand.
GAAACAAATCAAATAGAAACTACAATAATAGTATAATAAATTCTAATATTTAAAAATATTTCTTGGACTAAAAGTTATTAAACTATTTAAGAAAAAAAAGCATGAGGTTATAAATAGGTTTTCAAGTTTTACAGCTTTGGGGCAGTTGCACAGAAAAGTCAGTCATCTTTAGTCGAGAGTGAGGAGTGGCCAACAGTAACTTGAGAGTCTTACTCCAAAAATGATTGTTTATCTCTGTCATCAGAAAATTGCTTTAAGAATCACTCAAATGAAAATGAAATGAATGAAAAATGGTCACGCCCTCATCCTGTCATGTCTGTTTTCCCCGCCATGTGCTCTCTCAGCACATGGCTCTGTTTGTTGTTTTCCATGTCTCCACCTATGTCCCGCCTTTCTTCCTCCCCCTCGTTATCTGTCTCAGGTGTCTCGTCTGTGTTTAGTATTTAAGTTCCCTTGTGTCACTCCCGTTTGTCAGTCATTTGTGTTGTTGTTTCATGGTTTCCAAGTCTGTCTATCTTAGATTCGTTTCATGTCGTTTCCACCGTCATTGTAGCAAGTCTGTCTGTTTCTGTTATTCCTCGTTTTGGTTTGTTTCCTTATCTGTTTCATCTGTTACTCATTTTGTTTTTACCCAAGTCAGTCTGTCTCTGTTTTGTTATATAGTTCGCGTTAATAAAGTTCACTGTGTTTAGCATGTGTGTCCGCCTCCATCAGCCGCCCTCCGCGATCCTGACAAAAATAACCACTAATCATAACAAACCATACGTTTTTTTGTCGGTGTAGAACTGCTTGAGTAGGGAACTATGCAGAACCTACTGAATATCTCTTAAATTAAAATAAAAACAGTCCGTATTTACAGGCTCTTAGTTAAAGTCTAACACTAAAGCCCTTTACTCATAAAAAATACTGAAGCATGAGTGCCTCAAGTGTTGATTGGGGGCTTTACTATTTAGAAGAAGGGGGTCTTCAAGTGTGTGGTGGCCCTAATCTTGCTACAGAAGCAAGCCCAAATTACTGCTCATTCCCTTGTTCCCTTGCTGTGTGCCCTTTTAAGGGTTTAATATGTATTTTACCAGTGGTGCTTTGGGTAGCGTCGCTGCCACAGCTCCAGGGTCCTGAAGTCCTCGCATTGTGTTATTGTCCATGTGGAGTTTGGTGTGTTCTCCCTGTATTTGTATGGGTTTCCTCTGGCTGCAGAATTAACAAACAAAACAACAACAATAGAAAAACAGGTTGGTGGGTGGGTCGGGTGGACAAGTATTGATTGGTGTGTGTGAGAGTGTGAGTGGTTGGGTGTTTGAGTGGATGAATTTTTAGATGAACATTTTCTTAAATTTTCATGTGTAGCTAGAGCAATAGCATCTCATTTATTTCACAGCTGTGAGTGCCTACATTAGAGAAAAAGACGCTGCATAGAACAATCCTAATTTACTTGGTACTTTGAGTACAATGAATATATTGAGTGTGACAGTGAACAAGAGCTGGAGATTCAACAAAAACCTGCTGTCAGTGGAACTGGGGGTGGGTGGGGAAAAGAGGGTGGCTATTGTTCATTTTCTAAACACAAGACAGAAGTCCCTTGTACAGACGGAAAGAAACATTGAGCTGCCTCCTAAAGCATCCGTCTGCAGCCTGAGGGAGAGGGCTTTCGAGAGGCTCTTTCTCTGAGCCCAGAATGAGGCATCTTAAAAGTCAGCTCTTCATTTGCAGTTCCAACCAAAAACATTTGTCTCCAGCTAATAGCATCAGGGAGCAGCCTCCATCACTGCAATAACAACAGAGTATTTGGTATTCAGGTGATTCCATAGTCAGAGCTGGAGAGAGTGGTTTTCGAATTGCCATGCGGTCGGCACGCTAGGACTTTAGGATTCATTGTTAGCTTTAATGACGTTCACAGAACACATTCGTACAGGAGCTGTATATGGAAACTTTAACAGTGGGTTCTTTCGAATTTTACCCACTTTTCTCCTGGTTTTCAGTAAGTGCCAGGACTCTACCAAGAGGGGGATGAAGGCTAACTCATGCCTCCTCTGAGAGACGCAAAGTCCAAACTCAACACTATAGTCATCTCTTGGGCTCCTGCCCATGGAAGACCATGACATCACTTGGGGTCAAACTTGCAGTCTATATCATAGACAGATCAGCCATATGATTATGACCACCTCCTTGCTTTTGTATTCACTGTCTCACCATTCCATCCATTTCACTGACAATGAAGTCCATTTTTAACCGTTTTTGAGCAGTGACATTGACGTGGTAGCATCCGGTGTCCAGTAATGAAGGACTAGAGGACGACCAACAAAATCTGTGCAGCAACAAGATAAGCTACTGCTTTGAATTTACAACTACAAGGTGGACCAATGAAGTATGTGTGTCTAACAGCAGTCAGTGAGTGGACACAATGCTGAGAGCCAAATTGGACAACACTCAATCCAGTGTAATTATATCAGACTCACATAAAACACAAATGTTTCAAGCCCTCCTCAGCGTGCTTATGGTACGCCAGCCAACACTGCTACATAGACTCCACAAAGGTGTATACACGCCCTTAGTGACATCATCAACAGGTCACAAGTGTGACTCATCATCCTCCAAAACAACATTCCAAATAATACAAACAAAAATAAAATGAAAGAAGGGGAAAATACAAATCATGTGAGTTCCACCACATTTTGCGAGAAACATACACAGTGTTTGAAAAGTGCAGCAGCAATGCTGTCTCTGATCCACTCACATACACTAACATACCTCCACCACGTCCATTCCACTGCAGTGCTGAGAATGATCCACCGCCCAAATCATACCTGCTCTGTGGTGGTCAACTGCAGGATGAAATGGGGCAAAATAAATGCTCAGGGCAACAGGTGAACTACAGAGAGTAATGGTAGAACTACAAAGTGCTCCTGAATGGTCAATGGAGAGGACAAACAGCGAATGTAAAAACAAGGAGGTGGTCATAATGCTATGGTTGATTTGGTGTATATCAGTGTTATAGCTTCATGACTTGCAGGAAGTGGAAATAAAGTCTTTCAAAAAAGTTCTGCCATTCCCAGCTGCTCCTGTCTATGATGTGTCTGACAGCTCTAGTGTGCAGGAGAAAAAGAAAAAAACCTGTTCAACACTGGCCCTTGTTTCACCTTCACCTTCTCTTTCTGAATCTGTCTTTCCTGGAGGAAAGGTTTTAAAGCAAATCAGCTGGCATGCTTCTCCTCGGTGTGCTCCACTTCTACAGGACACGTACAGGTAGATGCCTTCAGACAGGTGTACTGCACAATGCAGTTTAAATAGCAGCTCCTTACCATACTTTGAGACCTGCAAAATATAAAAAGAAAAATGCTGGAAGGATGGGTAAGGACTGAGTAGGGGGTTGTGGTCTCCTACCTTCCTCCAAGTTACATAGTGCTGTTTCTGCCGTGCTGAATACGGAGGCTCTATTACTGTTCAGTGAAGCATCACAATGTTGAAGCTGTAATACTAAGGTAAATATGCTACCTAGTGTTCCTTTAAATAAACGTGTTCATTTTTTCATACGTTCATACATCATTTCAATTTCTGTAACCCCTGAATCTGGATCAGGGTTGTGGTAAGTCTGAAGTCGACCTGGAATCATGGGCTGAAAACATTAGAGCAAAAAAAGTATCCAAAACCCCAAAACTATTGAACTGTGGTCATCGGGGAAGTGCAAAGACCGAGATAGTAATGTCTTACAGAAATGTTAATAGGTCACATTTTAGTCACTGTGTCCAACCATAAGTGGGAACATACACAGTGTTATCACCTTCAATTGTTCCAAATCAAGTCCCCAGTGGTAAACAGACAGAGAAGAGACAAACAACTCTGACATGGTTCACAGTGACCTAATTCAAAGTATAACAGACTAAGAATAAAATATAGAATTAATATGAAATTCATCACTTTCCAACAGCAAGCATCTCATCTAAAATGAGGACATCATATTCCCTTCTAATAAGCCATCCTGGGGATGAATACATTAATGAAATTAATCATTATGCCATTACCTTCATAATCTGTGTCACTTCCTTAAATAGGAATACATGCTGTTCTTGAAAATGACTTTTATTATTATAATTTTTTTATTTTTTTATTTCAGCGACACAAAGTGGGGAGTCAATGGGGACTGTCACCTTGAACAATCAGTCTTTAGGGAATCATCGTCTCCTGCTCTCGCATGTACGCTAGGCTTTGAAATCTTAGCTCAGAAATGCGATAACAACAAAAGCAGACGTATCAAACCCTTCAAAACTGTCAAGCGCTTTCCTGCCCATCATATTTCAGACTATTGCTTCATTTGAGGTGTCACATTAGAGACTCAAAGGTGCGTTCCACTCTGAAGATGTTGAAATTCCACCAAAAATAGAAGAAAATGGGGGTGATGGGAAGAAGGCACTAACTTACGGCTGACGTTAAGCAGCTCTAACAGAAGCTGAGATCAGCTCTTATGAGAAATGTGTAGCACTCGCCGAGCACTGTTCGGCGATACATTATAAGACCTCTGCAGGGAAGAAGAAGAGACTGCGGCGCTAGCCTCATCTAATGTGCTCTTTCCCTCGCACCTTGTCCCTCGTAGTGTGCTTGGTTACCATAGCAATACAGCAGGGGCTGAGCTGTACACTCTGCCCGTGATATTTAGCTTGACCTGTGCCAGAGTAGAGCTCAGCTGAGGGCCAACACCGCCCACACTTCTGCATATGAACACTGCGTAGTGTTTCTTTACTTTCCAGCTTGCGTCTGTCAATCATCACACTGTGTCTGTATCATCATCATTACATACTGGGGCAGGGGAAGGGAGGCAGAACACGATGCATGTGCTAAAGATGCATGTGCTAATAGGGATCAGGTGTTGGAAAGGAACAGTGCTATGTCCATGAAAGACTAGACACTGGGAATATAAAGAAGAAACACTGGAGAATGATGGGAAGGACATGGCAGAAACAAGACACGGGTACAAAGAGACAATGTTTAGCAAGGGTGGAACGGAGAAGCAAGCACAAACAGGAATAGAAACCCAGCCTGTATCTCTAAACGTTTCCGGAAGCAGCTCTTTGAAGAACGAATAAAGTCCACTAACAGTTTCACTTCCAGTTCGTAAGGGGTCGTCATGGCAGACCACCCACTAACATGGTGGGCGATCTTCACAGTAGATTTGGCAGAGGTTTTAGGCCAGAACGCCGTCTTCACTCAGCCCCTCCCATTTTTTTCAGCTGGGCAACGGAACAGCACCAGGTTTGTACAAGTTCAGCCCCAGTGGCTGTGGAGCAGATGCTAGGAAAACACATCCAGCCCCACTCAGACCTGAGGGAAGGCTCGAACCAATGGACAAGGGGGTCCTGGGTGTGATCCTCGAATGACTGTCTGTGAGAAGTGTAGTGTGGGTTCCCTGAGTCTGTGTGGGATTTATCCAGATGCTCTAGTTTCCTCTAGAGTGTGTGTTTGTGTGTGTATGACAGGGTGAGAGCATGAAATATTTCACAAGTGACTCTGTGAGTGTATGAAATTATACACAATATGCTACATCTGAGATAGAAGAGAAAAGAGCATTGAAAAGCCAATGAAAACAGAAAACAAACAACAACAAAAAAAAGCAGCACAGTGGAGTCGGGCGGCTTTATTACTCGAGGGGGTGGAAGGGATGGCGGGGGTGGGTGAGTGGCGTGGGCGGAAGGCTGGAGGTGGAAGTTACTCCAGAAATGCGTGCCAACCAACCACCCACTTCTCAGCTGTCCTCTCCTCTCATTCATCTACTCCCAGAACCACTGTGGGAGTTTAATGAAAATCTCAGCTTGCACTCAGCTGTGGCTTGCACTTTCACCATCTCACCAAATTATTTGGCACTTGGTATGAGTGTTACACAACCACCAGCTTTAAAATTCATCACATCTAATTATAATTAGAAATATTTCTTTCTAATTAATAATGGAGAAACCTTTCATTATATATTATGACCTCACTGTACCATTCCACTCTGCTCTTAAAGAGTAGAGGTAGTCATTTTACTTTGAAGTAAATTCACAGGAGCAGAGGTACATTTAATAGTATTTGTTTTCATTAAAAGGGCAGCACGGTGGTGCACCAGGTAGTTGTCGCAGTCACACAGCTCCAGGGACCTAGAGGTTGTGGGTTTGATTCCCGCTCCGGGTGACTGTCTGTGAGGAGTGTGTTGTGTTCACCCTGTGTCTGCGTGGGTTTCCTCCGGGTGACTGTCTGTGAGGAGTGTGGTGTGTTCTCCCTGTGTCTGCGTGGGTTTCCTCCGGGTGACTGTCTGTGAGGAGTGTGGTGTGTTCTCCCTGTGTCTGCGTGGGTTTCCTCCGGGTGACTGTCTGTAAGGAGTGTGGTGTGTTCTCCCTGTGTCTGCGTGGGTTTCCTCCGGGTGACTGTCTGTGAGGAGTGTGGTGTGTTCTCCCTGTGTCTGCGTGGGTTTCCTCCACGTGCTCTGGTTTCCTCCCACAGTCCAAAAACACACGTTGGTAGGTGGATTGGCGACTCAAAAAGTGTCCATAGGTATGAGTGAATGTTTGTGTGTGTGTTGCCCTGTGAAGGACTGGCGCCCCCTCCAGGGTGTATTCCCGCCTTGCGCCCAATGATTCCAGGTAGGCTCTGGACCCACCGCAACCCTGAATTGGATAAGGGTTACAGATTATGAATGAATGAATTTGAATCTGAAATTCCAGTGTGACACGCAGATATCAGTTACAAAACCTTGAAAAAATGTTTTCATCCCAAAACACTTGCAGAGTAAAAAAAGAAAGTTAAAAAATAAAATTAGCATGCTTTTCAGCTACACATCTGCCCACGCTGTCACTTGGTTACCCCGCAGACCTTTTATTGCCCTGTTACTCGCTGACATTATCTCCTCTTTTCACACACGGCTTCTAAATCAATATTAGGCCCACAGCTCCTATCATTAGGACGGCAAAAGATAACGCACAACTGGCTTTTATTGGTGCCCTGTGTGAGGAGAGAATAAGCTATGAACAATAACACGGCAGACAGTGCCAGTAAATCTGCACCGAAGCACCCTTTTCTCTTCTTTGTCCACTGTCAGATGCACAGATGATGTGTCCTTACAGTAAATCAACTCCGATAAGAGGGTCATTCACTTTAAACCCACTGCCATTTGATGCTAGATGATGGGCTGTGGGTTTACTGTCATGCTGGGTTTAACTGACCATTTTGTTTTTTTTTTGCACCTGGACCCACTTATGAAGTGTGAAAACTGCGTTAGAAGAATCTGCTCCCATTATACTCACATATAAACCCACAGTATTGTGCAAACATCAGAGATCAACATTTGTTTATTTAATTCCCAATCAAAAACGACACTTTAAACTTAAACTTACATACATTTTAGATTTTAGAATGTTTCAGTTTTATTTCAATGTTTTTGGCAAGACTGAGTCAAAAGTATCAGCTAAAACACAGTGTCCTTCTGATAGTCACCCTGTAAAGCCTGAAATCATTTCACAATAGTCAGTTGTCAGGTCAGATTTGGTGGGAAATATTGGAACATGTAAGACGTCTTTATGTATTAACATCACATGCACAGTCTCAAAAAGGTAGGTTCAGCTCCAGTCGGGGTGTGGCTTGCACTGCAGATCTAAACAGCGTTAAATGTTCATAGCCTTCATTCAGAAAAGGGGAAAAACAAACAATACAAAAACATAACTCATAAATTAAACAAAGTTAATAATAAATGCAAAGTGTGGACAGAGTACAATTTTATATTCACTAGCATTTCTCTGTTATTTCATATTTAAAAGCCATTGTAGCTGGAAACTTAATGAATATATAATTTCATTTGATGTCTGCACAGTGCAGTGTATTATCACTAACCAATTATATTCCATTTTTTATGAAGTATATTGTTAGCAAGAAGATATATTAGCATTTTTTAAATGAGCCACCAGCATTCTTTATCTTTTCATGGCCTGGGCTGATTGCACACAGCATTTGACCACAAATATGAGAGCAGCAATTAGAGTGGTGTTTATTAATGATGTTTTAGACCAGAGCCTGAGCCAATCAGTGACACTTTGATCCAGCAACTTTGTGGTAACATCTGCTGATGTAAATAAACAATGTCATAAATGTCCAGAAAACACTGGGAGTTTCAAATTGTTGATGCAGGCACAAAAATTTGTTTCAGAGGATCCAAGTGTGTGTGTGTGTGTGTGTGAGTGTGTGTCTTTTTGGGTGGTCCAGAGACTTACACGTTACTTATTTTTATCTGATGGCACATTTGCCGACACATTTTTCAACACCTAGCATGGTGAAATATGTGTTCAAAGCTGAAATGTCAGCTGATAAGTAATACGAATAATCTGCAACAAGAGTGAAGCACATTGCATTGGAAGCAGATCCTGTGGAGAGAGAATGTTACAGGGTCGAGAGTTTAAGGGGCTCTGGGAGCAGCGTCTCATGAAAAATAAATGCCCTCATATCCTAGCCTCCGTCCTGCACTTATTTTTTCACTGGTAATCTTTGCTTGTTTGTGTTTTGTCTCTGCGTCTGCATACTGAACGTTTTGGCTGGAGAGAGAGAGAGAGAGTTGAAAATGTCAGAGTCTAGGAGAAGGTTCTTGCAGAAACATGTTGTTTCTGTTCATCTGTGTCTTACGGCAAGCGTTCAGAGAGAAGGTAAGAAGCTGCAGTTCCATATGGTGGGGTTTGAAGCTGCAGAGCCTCCTCAAACTGAATGCATCACACAGCCTTTGAACCTTGCTTGACTTTATTAATTGAACAAAGCAGCTCTTCCTCAAGGCGGCTTCTATGAGCACTGGGTCCCCGCAATGTGGATTGCTTTTGCTTCCACGAATACTTAGTATCCCTACATTTGGGCTGCATTAGACACTCGGAAGCATTTCTCTTTAGCTAGAATTTTAAGCCAGATCATAAAAATAAAGGTACTAATATCTAAATTCACAATAGAACAATAAAGAAGAACATTTCTCCATAGTTATTTAGTTATTTCTGCTAAATACATTTTATATAGTATGGGGTTGTTACAAAGCATTCATTCATTCATTCATTATCTGTAACCGCTTATCCACTTCAGGGTCGCGGGGGTCCAGAGCCTACCTGGAATCATTGGGTGCAAGGCAGGAATACACCCTGGAGGGGGCGGCAGTCCTTCACAGGGCAACACAGACACACACAAACATTCACTCACACACTCACACCTACGGACACTTTTCGAGTTGCCAATCCACCTACCAACGTGTGTTTTTGGACTGTGGGAGGAAACCGGAGCACACGGAGGAAACCTACGCGGACAGGGGGAGAACACACCAACTCCTCACAGTGTTACAAAGCAGCTTTACAGAAATCTGAGGTGACTGTGGAAGCTGAGGGGAGTAAACTGTAAGGTGACTGTGGAAGTGAAGTGGGGTAAACTGATTGTGATTGTAACTAAGGGAGTAAAATTTGATGTGATTTTGGGCTGAGGGAGTAAACTCTGAGTTGATTATGAGTTGAGGGGAGTAAAACCCAGTTGCATGAAGTGGTGGTTATATGTGGCGACATCATTGGTTTGTCACAAGAGCATATCTGTCCCTTTTATAAGACTGGATGTGGATTGAAATGTTGACTACTTAAACAGTTCCCTGTGTAGGCAGTAACTTATAAGGCAGCTTACAAGGAACACTCATCACAGTGCTCACAGGAAGTATCAAAGATGCTTGACTTCAAGTAGTGCCGTGTGGACTGAGGTGTCAGATGAGACATACATCTTTTTCTTACGCTAGTGTTGCAGGAGCTTCACATTACAGTTGACATTCAGGCCTTCTGCTCTGCACCTGGGGTCCCGCTGATCTCAGCTGTTTGTAAAGGAAGGAGGAAACCACACATTGACATCTACTACGCCAGACCCTCCACAACTCTGTAATAGCAGCTTAGCCCATCATCTTGCTCCGACAGCTTGAGCGGTAATGACGTTATGAGCAAAATGGCTATAATTAGAAGGGAGTTGGAAAAAAAAACTTTGATTTGATCAGACAGAGGCACCTCGTAAAGTCAGTGGCATTAACATACCAATCAAGGCTTTTTCCCAGGATGTGATAGGTCCCCACTTTCTCCCTCAGCTGTCCCGATAAACCTTGACATCTTTACTGCCCCTCTCCCAGCTCTCAGGGCTACTCTCAGGGCCGTAAACGCCCCTAACAGCAGACGGCTCTTCTCCACTCTTGATTATCATCAGTTTAGAATCATGAGTCATAAGACAGAGTTTATTAATAATCAGATATGAGTGTAAAAGCCCAGATTCTGCCCAGGCAACAGGGCAGCACTTCCACATATTTCATGCCGTTTAATCAATTGAAAGAGAGCCAAGATCAGAGAGAGGGTAAGAGCCAGGTAATGATTTTAGTTGAAAGGAGCCATATATTTGAAGGCCTTAGTTCAAGTATTGGCCTCCAATGGACAACGGCCTTGTTTTGCATATTGCTTGGCCGTTGCTTCGTGTGTGTGTAGGATTTGTGCATATTTATCAAATCTGTTAACCTGTTTGGAAACTGAATGTTAAATTACCTCATGCAGAAATTAGTTGTTGTTGCAGTGCATTAATTGATCCATAGCCCAGTACCGGTCCACAGCCATGTGGCTGGGAATCTCTGACCTAACAAACCTTTCAGTTTAAAACAGGCTCCACAGACGTTTTCAGAAGAAACCAAGACAGAAATGTTCTTTAGGGAAGCAAATGAGTTTTGTTTCTTCAGTCACTTCCTGCTTCCTTTGTTCTAAAAGTGTAGATTTAATGTACTCCAACGTAAAAAAGCAAAATCTTTGAAGGGTTTTAAAAGAAATCACAAGAAATAAACAATTCTCAATAATAAACTCAATGCATATAGACACCTGCAGAAACAAACGAGGACCTTCACTGGATGTGATTTTCTTTTTCTTCCAAGTGGAAGCTAGATTTATTTTCCCTCAGTTGTTTTAGATCTAAATTATCAATTTAAGTAAAGCATATTCCACTAAGTCATGCATGCTGGAATAAAATGAGCAAAAAAAAGTCCAAAAAAACTATTAAACAATGAAACAATTATGAGCTCATTAGGCTGGCCATTCAGAGGATGTTTTTGGGATTCGAGACATCTGTTCAAGTCTGAAAAAAGACAAAAATATTCATGAGGCTTTGTAGCATAATTTTTATTTATGTAAAGCTTGAGAAACCCAAGTGTTTCCTAGTTGAGACAATAAGTAAATACATGCTAATGAAGAAGTAGGTACTGAAAACTTTTTGAGTTATGGGTTGGGGGTGGACACAATTTATTTGTTTATCTCTTCTGTGTGAATTTACAAAGAAATAATAAAAATATACAAAAATAGAAAAAGGAGTGTGGGTAAAACGCTTGTGTGAAGTACATATAAATGAAATTAGAAGTAAACATCCACCAGAATTGAAGCTGAAACAGACAGATGGCTATGCTGAGAATCGGTGGAATAACTGCTGTAAAAAGCCGTGGGAAAAAAGGCAAGAACTGCCAAACAAAGGAGATACTAAAACGGCGTTATCAAGCAAAGGATATTTTCCTAACACAAGCAAATTCAAAATAAAGCAGCTTTGCTTTCTGAGACTAATCGTACCTGTTTTCCTTTCTCCTTTTTTTCGTTTGGATGATCTCATATACAGAGCGCAGCAGGTGTGCTCAGTCTATTCTGATTAGCGCTGAGGACTTGGGGAACTGGGGTTCTAAGAGCTAGTGGCACAGCTTAGGCCCCCTACTGGCAGTGACCACTTACAGTGTGCTTTTAGAACTAAGTGTAGAATAAATTACCTTTTTGCCCCTTATTTGTACAATTGAATGTGTTTACATAAGCTTGGCTATATTTACATATTATCTGTTTACCATTCATTATCTGAAGAATCAAGTTCAAGATTGATGCAGAAAGGGGATTAACACTGGAGACCTCAGGTTTTTTTTATGTTTTCTCAAGTCTTGTTTGTATATATTATATGATGTAAATAACAATAAAAACAGAATAAAAAAGAATAAATAAATAAATGTTTCTTTCAAGGCTCTCTGATAAAGGCAGTGGTTCCATATAGAAATGTAACGGCTGAATGAAGGTCCTCTGTATGGTTCGTTGATTCTTCATGACATAAGACCTGCTGTAAGGGCAGGCAAGTTTATTTAAATCATAAAGTATATTTTCCAAGTGCTGTACACTGTGAAGGGAAATCCAGAAGATGAGACATTAAATACAAGAGGGTTAAATTGAATTCAAATAAAAGGAAAGTGTGTTCCTGCTTTGTGCTCAGTGATTCTGAGTTGACTCTGGACTCTGGTTACAGAAAATGAATGAATGAATCTACCTCCTCAGCCCAGTGCTGGGAGGTTTTATAGGTGGCCTTAGGCTAATGGGCCTTAGGCTAACTGTCTCTGTTTGCTGTTTTATACAAGCAGTGTGCACACATTTGACCCCACTGTGTTTACAATGCTAAAGTGTGTGCACCTTACGGTACCTGATTTCACTGATTACAAGGGGTGTCTGCATTGTTTTTGACATAAAGTGTTTATCACAGTGATTCGAATGCGTGGTCCACTGCACAGTGGGTCTTTTTGAAGGTGGGAATGTAGGCAAGAGTGTAGCCCTATGATAAAGACGTAGCATATTGAAAGTGAGAGATTGTGAATGCTTTCTGCAGTGCTTTGGGCCCTGAATGCTGAAGAGGGTGACTGGTACCTCAGTGTGAGCTCTGCTGAGATACTCCAACATTCCTGCAATGATTCAGGCCGACATCTTGACAGTCCCATGCAAACTATCCTGGTAAAATTGGAATGGAAGGCTGGAGCTATTTCTGCAGTCAAAGGCTCCGAGATGCAGCTCGCTAAGCCGAGCGCTGACAGCAAGAATCTTTTAGCCTCACTGTGACCTGTGTGCTTAGATCAACCCATCACATTCAGTCTGGAGGTTCCTGAAAATTCTATATCTTCATTCCTCTTCACTCTGTCTGTCTCTCAGGAATCATCAGGTTCAGGTCACTGAGTGCACAGCTCATCAGCTATAATGAGAGTTGCACAATGGATTGTTTGGTCATTTTTATTAGTATATAGGCTTTGCAACACTGAGCTGAAGGACTGGCGTCCCCTCCAGGGTGTATTCCCGCCCGATGATTCCAGGTAGGCTCTGGACCCCCCGCGACCCTAAATTGGATAAGCGGTTACAGATAATGGATAATGGAACACTGAGCTGGCAAAAATGTACACACACACACACACACACACACACACACATACACACACACACAAACACAGTGGGTTCTATCCTCCTCTAAATTGTATATAGTGCAGTTTCTACAGTGCTGAGTCTGAAGTAGAAGTCAATGAAGCATCACAATGATTTTGAAGCTGTAATTTTAAAGTCAAAATTCTACGTAGGGTTGCTTTAAGCACCATAAATATAGAAATACTTTTCATTATTAACATTGTTGTGATTTGGTTAGAGGCATAACATGTATATCGTAGATCATCCAGATATCATTTCCTATAATATGCAGAACAATTCTGCAAAAAGAAGATATTCATTCATTCATTCATTCATTCATTGTCCGCAACCGTTTAACCAGTTCAGGGTCGCGGTGGGTCTGGAGCCTACCCGGAATAACTGGGCGCAAGATGGGGACACACGATGGAGAGGGCACCAATCCTTCACAGGGTGACACACACTCACACATTCATTCACACACTCACACCTACGGACACATTTGAGTTCCCAGTCCACTTACCAACTTGTTTATTTGGACAGTGGGAGGAAACCGGAGCACCCGGAGGAAACCCACACAGACACAGAGAATGCTGTAGGAGATATGTTATGCAAAAATATATTATTATTTGAATACTTGTGCACATATACCGTACCAGTCAAAAGTTTGGGTATATCTTACCATTCAATGATTTTTCTTTGTTTTTTTTTTTTTGTTTGTTTGTTTGTTTTCTACATTGTAAATCAATATGGAAGACATTAAAATTACAAATGAACACATATGGAATTTGGATATAGGAATATGGAAAACCAGAATGTGTTTTATACTTTAGATCTGTCAAAGTAGCCACCTTTTGCTTTGATGACAGCTTTAGACATACTCTCAGTGTTCTCTCAATCAGCTTCATGAGGTCGTTACCTGGAATGTTTTTAGTGAACAGTCGTGGCCTCGTCAAGAGTTAATTTGTAGAACTGTTCAATTTCTTAATGTGTTTGAGACCATAACATGTGATGTGCATAGGTAGGGGCTGGTACACAGTTCTCTACAGCGAATAGCGTTATTCTACCAATGGCTAATGAGATGTGTCCAAACTTTTGACTCGCACTGTATTTGTGTGTGTTGTGCATACCAACACATACACTGTGAAATAAGACCACTCCGCCTAAGTCCAGAAATGTGTGGTAAAATGCTCTGAGTTCGCTCCCCTTATCCTGAGAATTAAGAAAACTGAGCTGAAACAGAGTGGAGGAAGTAAAGAAGTGGGCAAAAATAGTGCAAACAAACATGTTAAAATAGAGAACAAAGCAAACTGGAAAAATCAAGGGGTGAAATAAGAAAAAGTTTACATCAGTCAAGCACTGTGTAAGAACCTTTACTGAGTCTAGTTTTAACTGTGAACCCTCTCCTGCTCTTCTCCTTTCAGACTGCTCAAAGCCGAGTGTCACTAAGGGCTCCTCAGCTATGAACATGCCGCAGTCTTTTGGCAGCGCTATGGGCTTCTCTCTGTCAGAAACCCTTCCAGCTGCCAGTCTGCCCACTCTGTCAAGGAACGGCTCAGACGGGGGCCCGCGGCTGTCAGCTGAAGACAGCATCACCTACTTAGCTCCCACTGCTGACACCAATAAGTGCTGGCCCATCCGCCCCACACTACGCAACGAGCTGGATACCTTCTCCGTGCACTTCTACATCTTCTTCGGCCCCAATATTTCCATCCCTCCGGACCGGGCAGCAGTGTTCGCCATCAACCTGATGCCAGTGCTGGACAGTGGAGGCGTCTTAAACATGGAGCTCAAGCTCAACGTGGTGAGTAGAGCTGGATCATATCAGTGTTTAATAACTAAAGCAGCACTTCTGTGTCTGATACTAGTACCAGCGTAATACACACCAAAACACCACCAGCATGTCAGTATCACTGCAGCACTGAGAATGAAAACCCAAAACCCAGTCATACCTGCTCTGTGGTGGTCGTGTGGTTGTCCTAACCAAAAGTATGCAGAGAAACAGATGGACTACAGTCTGTAATTTTAGAACTACAAAGTTCTCCTGATACAAGGTAGGTGTTCCTAATCCAGTGATGGTTCAGAGTAAATAGAATATTCAAAAATGGTCATACAGTCAAAAAAAAAAAAAATATATATATATATATATATAATTTATATATCATATTCCAAGATAAAGGTCAGTCAGTTGAATATTTGTGTATCACCACTAGAATATGGAGTGAGATAACTGTATTTTATGTGAGAGCGCAAAATCGACACTATATCAAACAAGTCAATCAAGAAAATCGAGCGAAAACAGTGACAGCGAGAGCAGAAAACAAGCACTGTGCTCGCTTCCTGTAGCTCCGCACTCGTTTCAGTTTTCAGTGCCCATTCCTGTTTTTTCCTCACTTCTGAAATTTGTGCTCGCTTCTCAAAAATCTGCTCGCTTCTCAGTTTTAACAGGAAATACATCACAGATTCAAGACCTGGTAACCGATTCCTAGTGATGGCACCCTTTAATCTGAAAATGGTTAATTACTCGAAGCTTCATGACACAGTGCACATAAGTGCTGTCTGGTGGCCAAAACCTCAAAGTGCTTTGTGTATCTCGCGAATACACAAATCGCGAATCCACACATCGTGTTTGGCTGCATTACAACCATGTATTTGTTGTTTAAATAAAATTAACCACTAAAATTACATTGTTGTGCATGTATTCAATATCTCTCTCACACCCCCGTCCTCTCATGTCTGTTTTTCCTGCCATGTGCTCTCTCAGGACATGGCTCTGTTTGTTGTTGCCCTAGTCCCGCCTTTGCTCCGCCTCCTTGTCTGTGTCTCATTTGTTACCCTGCCCCCTCGTTATCTGTCTCAGGTGTGTCTCGTCTGTGTTTTGTATTTAAGTCCCCTTCTCTCACTTCCTCTTGTCGGACATTTCACCTTGGTTGTGTCGTATCCAGTAGTTTCATTTCTAAATGTCATAGTTGTATCGCTCCCTTCAGTTTGTCTGTTCCTCGTTTTGTCTCGTGCGTGCCCCGCTTTGTTTCCTCTGTCATTGTTTTGTTTCTCTGTCATCATTGAGTCTCACGTCTGTCTGTTTCTGCTTTCCCTCGTTTTGGTTTTTGCCCTAGTCTCAGTCTCAGTCTCTGTTTCGTGATTCCTTTTTGTAAATAAAGTTTATCTGTGTTTTAGCGTATGCTTCCGCCTCCGTTAGTCCGCCCTCCGCGAGTCCCTGACAATCTCATTACTGATTTGCGTTGATTTGGCAGAAAACTTTAATGGATGAATAATTCATTATGTTACAATACATAGAACAGTAAAATTATTAAATAATAAACAGTAAAATTATTAAATACTTATTAAAAGTAAGTTTAGAATACACTCATAACACATCTTGATGAGGCACATTGTGAAAACTATACTGTTGTAATTACATTCACACTATTGCAGGTTGGCACTTCTTGTTGTGAAATTATTCGGTTAATATCTAAAATTCTAATATTCTTGCACAAACACTTGAGCAGGGCTTTTGACCATACATTTACATTTATCACAGCACTAATCCATTGCCTGTTTTTTCCACAGGCGAGGCTCATGTAGGCTTGCTTTATGAGGTATTTAACATGAGAGAATTTTGTGTGCATGCCTTGAAGCTTCAGATTCCAGGGTGCCATCACTAGGAATCAGTGACCAGGTCTTAAATCTGTGATGTATTTCCTGTTAAAACTGAGAAGTGAGCAGACTTTTGAGAAGCGAGCGTAAATTTCAGAAGCGAGGAAAAAACAGTGAAACAAGTGCAGAGCACAGTGCTTGTTTTTCTGGTCGCACTGTAGCTGTTTTCTTGATTCTGTGCGCTCGTTGAGTCTAACTTGTTCGATTTAGTGTCGTTTTTGCGCTCTCACGAAAGACAGTGATCTCACTCCATACTAAAAGACTAAGACAGAACGTTGTAATATCAGAGGCATTGTAGATATTCTTAATTCATACTGCTCTATGTTTACACACTGCTCTTTGTTTATTTTGCTCCAGTTTTGACCAGAGGAGGGTGGGTTCCAATTTTGAGTCCTGGTTCCCCTCAAGGTTTTGTCCTCGTGCTCTGAGGGAGTTTATCCTGTCACTGTCACAACTGCACACTCATTTGGGGCTAAGACCTGGAATTCTGTAAAGCTGCTTTGAGACAAATAATAGTATATAAATAAACCTTAATAGAAGTGAATTTAAAGTGATTATCAACACATCAGTGGAAAGGGACCTCCATTATAATTGTTTTCTTTGCTTATTTGCAGTCATTGGGATTTTCCCAGGATTTCTCTAAGCACAGATTAAATATGTGTTTAGAAAATGACATCAACAAAAGCCATTTAACCATGGAGATTTCTGTTTGGTCTAGAATGGCATTATTGTCTTGTAAAACAGGATATGCAGACATGAACTTTTGGTTCATCCCATTTAGAAATAGAAGTATATTTTGTTATAAAACATAATAACAAGTAAAACAGTAGAACCTAAAAATAGTTACCAACCTAAGAGTTATAAAGTAATACACAGAAAGTAGG
This sequence comes from Hoplias malabaricus, assembly GCF_029633855.1. Classification (NCBI taxonomy): domain Eukaryota; kingdom Metazoa; phylum Chordata; class Actinopteri; order Characiformes; family Erythrinidae; genus Hoplias; species Hoplias malabaricus. The sequence goes on from NC_089820.1 coordinate 21,541,363, forward strand.
GTCCATTGCAAAACTCTTAAAGATGTAACTGCAATTTTATTCTGCTTTAGGTTCCATAGGCTTTGAAACACCTTAGCCTTTCTCCATTCCAGAGGAGCGTACTACCTCACCCCAAACAGCTAATCTCTGTCACACCGCACAACTGACATAACATTAATACCCCAATATGTAGCTCCGTATTTTGGCCCAGAGCTATCAGAAATGGATGGGAACTCTTGCAATATGTAGGGGGAAAAAAACAAGGTTAAAGATAACTGTCATCCTGACGGAATGAAATTCATACTTTCATCTCCTATGTGTGGTTGCTAACTTCAGCAAGAACACCTTGCATGTACCAGATTACAGTCATCACGAATGCAGGAAATTCTATGTCTATTTTTACTACAAAATACTATAGTTCTACTGCTTCTTTAACATTCATGGGCTTCCGTCTGATAAGCAAAACTTAATGTAGCATTCCAGCTTCTGGGAAAATCACTAGGTTGGTGCTGGTGAAACACTTGTTAGGACAAGCATGCTCAAAAATTTCCCAAAGTTCTTGGATACAAGTGTCAGGAGGAATAATGGCTGAATAATTGAGTGGTTTTGATTCTCGCAGCTGAAGGGAACGATCTGGAAGAGTATTTTGGCATTTCAAAGATCCAAGGTTAGGTCTGTGGAGCTTTCTTTCTTTCGCTTTTTTTCTTTGGTGTGAGTCTTTATGTTCACAATGCTAATATTGTAAGCTAGGTAGAAGACACTGTTTTGAATTCCACATGCTGCAGTGCTTCATCTCATAAGTTAAACATTTATTTGACTCAGTGCATCAAATCTTAATGATGCTTTTCCGCTTCAAGTAACTCTAGCACCTTTCACAGTCAGAAATTAAGTTATCAGTTAGATCTGTTTTCTTCAAAAGGCGTCTTCTTATAGGCTGAACGCAGAGGTGGGTAGAGTGTCTTAAATTCATTAAATTCATATTAGTAATATTAGTACAATATTAGTAATATAAATTTGATAAAAGTAATTACTCATTAAATATGAAAAGGTACCAGTTCTTATTCGGATAGATGGGCAATATTTCAAAAAATTCCATGGCAGTTATAGATGTTAATCTGTACTTGAATTTCCTCTATCCATCTATCTATCTATCTATCTATCTATCTATCTATCTATCTATCTATCTATCTATCTATCTTTGTAGCACAGATTCATTTGTGCTTTTTCACATCTTTACTTTCTTTACATTTTTACATTTCATGTCAAAGCTTTGTCTTACTGGATTTCTGTGAAGCTGCTTTGTGACAACATCAGATGTAAAAAGCGCTATACACATATATTTGATTTGGTTTGATTTGTAGTTACTCTGACCTGAAATTTCCTTTTTACGTCCCCTTAAACTGTTTATTTTTATTTGTATTGTTTTGCTCAGCTACCCTTACTATAGCCATTTAATTTTAGTCTATTTTACCCATCCCTGCCAGGAGGTTAGTGCCATTGAAATGTGCTAAACTCTCAGAATACAATGTGCCATACTACTGCACATGTCTCTCTTGAGTGTTTTATTTAGAGAACAAAATCGTACCACATTCCATCAGCAAGGTCTACAAACGTTAACGTAGACAGGATGATCTTTGTAACATTTCTGATGTGGTTTATGTTCCGCAGTTATTTTAGTAATGTGAGCTCCCATCCACCAGTGGCACTGTTTAAACAGGTCCTGTCTGTTATGTACCTGCACTTTTAACCCTTGTGGGAGTATGACACAAGCAGAACATTCTGCCATTTGGACCTTTGGGTAAGGGTTATGCTTAGGTCCTAAACTTTAACCATCTGCTCCTATGGTCCTAAACCTAATTCTAACCATGGACCTAATCATAAACCTAACTCTAACCCTAATCCATTGGCACCCCCACTATAAAGTGCATCAATCCATACCTCACCCATAGCCCCCACAGCCTCCCACATACACACTCAGCCCCCATACACACCATCTGCAAAAATGTAGGGGAGGTACACCATACAATTTAAGTTTTATTATTGTGTTTAGAAATAAAAAGTACAATTCCCCCCCTACATATGGCTTGGGGCAGAATTCACCTATCCTGCCCATTCCCCATCACATACTTCTCTGTGTGTGTGAATAAATGAGGCTGCTCTTTTAAGCATATCAGCGTTTTATTACATCTGCAACGATCAAAGCACTAAACTGGATCACCGGTGAAAGGGACCATTAATACACTAAATCAAGGGCAGCGCAAACCAAGGTGGGGTTATAACATACACAGATGCACAGGGTGGGACTGACAGGAAAACAAACAATGGGGAAGTGAGGAACATGACAAAGGGCACCTACTCCAAAAAAATTGATGTGACACGCCAATGTCTCTCGCCGTGTCATGGTTGCTTATGTCGTCTGTGTAGGGGGATGTGGGGGTGATGTCAGAAATGAGTGTACATCCATGAAGGGTGAACTCTATTTTATACACACTATGTGAGTCTTGGGCAGCACGGTGGTGCAGTAGGTTAGTGTCGCAGTCACACAGCTCCAGGAACCTGGAGGTTATGGGTTCGATTCCCGCTCCTGGTGACTGTCTGTGAGGAGTTGGTGTGTTCTCCCTGTGTCCACGTGGGTTTCTTCCGGTTGCTCCGGTTTCCTCCCACAGTCCAAAAACACACAATGGTAGATGGATTGGTGACTCAAAAGTGTCCGTAGGTGTGAGTGAGTGTGTGTGTCTGTGTTGCCCTGTGAAGGACTGGCGCCCCCTCCAGGGTGTATTCCCGCCTTGCGCCCAATGATTCCAGGTAGGCTCTGGACCCACCACGACCCTGAACTGGATAAGGGTTACAGATTATGAATGAGTGAATTAACTCTTATTACTGAATTGACATTAAGTCCATTGTGTTTTTGAATGTACATTTGTTTTGCAAAAAATCGGACAGCACTTTGTTTTTGGACAACCTATGACAATCATATTCAGACACTTCACAAAGTTCCTGACACTTCACAGATGTTGGAAAGATTAAGGCTTGAATAATTCAGTTGTTGAGACTTTTCTGGCAACTGGAAGGAAAGATCTGGACGAGCTTGTTGGCATTTGAAAAACTCAAGGTTAGATCTGCAGGGATTTCCAGCACCACTGTGGTGTGGGTGGATTGAGGAGTTCTGCACTTTAGCCTGATTAATAACAAATGTTAGCAATCAAGTAAGTGCCAGCCATTTGCCGCTGCCTTGAGGGATGTAACACCTGAAGAGTGCTACCGCAAATGTCACCATCATTTCCAACTGTCGAGGCTTGAACTTCACTCGCGGGTCTTTTGTTCCTGAGAAAGAAGAAAAAGAGAGCGAGGGAGAGATTGTAAGCTGTTGGATATGATCTTTAATCACGGCTTGAATCGTGACGGATCACTTGAAGAGGTTCTGTGTGAACAACATCAGGGCGATAAGACGAAACGTAGCCTCACCTTGATTTGAATGTCAGTGGAAGGCTTAGAAAGGTCAGGCAGAATAGGGAGAAGGATCTATTAAGCAGCACTTCGATCTGGTGCCCATTCTGTCACAAAAGTGCAGCCACATCCTTCTCACCTCCATTTCCCCCTGGAGATTTCATCAGCATGCATTAATGAATATCTCCTAGAGTGGCATCGGCCAGGAAAATAAGCCGCTAGTGGCTTGGGGTTATATTCTAACGTCAAATATGGAGCTTTCAGTGGCCGAGAGGTGGAACACCGAGCACCAAGATGGAGCCCTGAAATGTGTCTGAGTGGTCCCGAATACAGAGGAGGGATATGATTGCTGGCAATGAAGGAGAAAGAGTGCTCAGTGACGGGGCTCTTCTGTCACTGTAAATGTCTGGAACGGCATATATGTGAGCAAGCATTTCTCAACGACCATATTTTCCTTTTTCCTCTCGACAGGAAAGTGCAAGACATGGAGAAAAGTGGAGCTCAGAGGAGTATAATCATACACTTATGGATGAACCTTTGAATTGAGGAGCAATTGGGGCTTGCACAGCGAATTTAGTCTCATGCCCTGTGTCGGCGAGAGAGGGCATGAGGACGCTGATGGTATTTTCAGACACGGGCAAGCGTGAGTGAGACAAATCAGCGCTGAGGCTAATGAGCAGGTATGACTTAATCTCTCCTGTAGTATGGGCTTCAACTCATAGAAACCATGCTTGGAGCAGCTCGCATGAGCCTAAATGTACCATGTTCAATGTGGACTAGAAGGGCTGCAAAGCCCTCATTCATTCACCATCCTATATCTCAGGGATGAGTTGAGGTGGTGTTTCTGAGCCAAAACTAAGCAACTAGTGTTGATTATTGGCCTCACTTCTGTTGTGGGTGAATACAATCAAATCCCCACAAATATATTCAAACACCTACAGCCTTCTAAGAACCTGTTACTGCAGCTAAAGGATCTTTTTTTTTTTTATCTGGTGCCTAAGTCAGAAAACATGGGATAAAAAAGAGCTGTTCTTATTTTGCCTCATGACTGACATCAAGAAGGTAGAGACCCAAGCAAAAATGGCTAAAAACTAGAGCTCAGTCCTGAGCTCGCTCTCTCAGCTGAACTGTAGCACATTCTCATTTAAAAGAACAGGTGCTGAATCAGGCAGCTCTTAAAAGGGCTGTTTAAACAGGAGAATGCTGCTGTGGGATTTTGACCTAAGTCTGTAACTCATGTAACTCACTGTGGTAAAGCTACAGTTGATGATTTTATAGAAACCAGTAATTGTTGAAAAAATCTAACAACAAGAATTCCACCTCCTACTTTCATCCTCCTTCTAAAACCACAGGAATTACGTGGTTTAATGAAGACTGACTTATGCTTCTGTGCTGAATCAGTGTTGAGTCTACACCTGCACACATGGCCTACGCTGTTGTGAGCTTTTATACTTGTGTGTGTGTGTGTGGCATTGTAGAGCAACCAAAACATTAGGACTGAATCTCAAATATATTCCACCCTATGTAGTGCATAATATAGGTCATAAAATAACTGTCCAATAATAAAGTCATTTAAATGTCCAATAATAAAGCTATTTATATTGGACTTTGGGCGGCACGGTGGCACAGCAGGTTAGTGTTGCAGTCACACAGCTCCAGGGACCTGGATTTTGTGGGTTCAATTCCCACTCCGGGTGACTGTCTGAGAGGAGTTGGTGTGTTCTCTCTGTGTCCACTTGGGTTTCCTCCGGGTGCTCCAGTTTCCTCCCACAGTCCAAAAGCATACGTTGAGAGGTGGATTGACGACTCAGAAGTGTCCATAGGTGTGAGTGTGCGTGTTGCCCTGTGAAGGACTGGCGCCCCCTCCAGGGTGTATTCCCGCCTTGCGCCCAATGATTCCAGGTAGGCTCTGGACCCACCGCGACCCTTAACTGGATAAGCGCTTACAGATAATGAATGAATGAATGAATGAATGAAGTGCACTATATAGGAAGTAGTGTGCTATTTGGGACAGAAAGTATTCTCATGCAGTGCCAGAGAAGAAAGTGACAGATACAATACAGGAAATGTATTTGTGTCCCTGCTCCTTGTAGTGAGGCAAAACCTTGAATTCTTCCCTCTTCATACACTCCATGATGTCCAAACTAGTGATCATGACTTCTGCTTATTTTCCATAGTGGATGGTGCTATCCCGGCTTTTGTGTTATCATAATTTCCCAATATTATCACAACCAAGGTGTAAAGTGTAGTTACTCTATTCTTGATTTTTTTTAGCCCCAGTGTTCAAGTCTAATTTGCTGAAGTGAAACAAAGTGCAATTAGAAGTGATCCTGTGTCTGTGTAGTCAAGCAGTGAGGGTGAAATGAGCTGTGTCTGTGAGTGAAAAAGTCATTTTCCTCAATCAGCACTTGGGAAGCAAGCTGGAGATTGGCTTTTCTCTTTGGCGTTTAACGGCAGCCCTGGGCACTGTAAAAAAGACCTATTTTAAAGTTGGAGTAAAGACCAGCCTCTTGAGCAGGGGCCCCAGCCGTAAAGTAAATGATTTCCACCTGCCGCCATATGCTGCCGTCTGGGAATTATCTCACAAGGACGGAGGAGTGATGGATGTCCACTCGGCTGACGTAGCACAGGTTTATGAGCAGGGCCAGTTAATGGCACCCATTTCTGCATCCAACCTTGGGCTATTGGACCCTGCTGGACTTACAGCTTGTCAGAAAGTTGGACAAAGAGAATAAGAGTCAGGGAACAGAGTGAGTAATAAAGGCCTTGTCTATATTGAATACCTGAGTCACAATTTGAACTCTGACTAAGGGCTGAGGTTCAGATTTTCAGGATTCAGTTTTGTGACCATTGATAAAAAAGTACTCTTCTCACAGATTTCAAAGATTTTTGACTCAAAACTCACTTAAAGTTGGCTTCAAATGTTTGAGTGCTCCTGGTTAAAGACACAGTGCAGTGATATTCAACTGAAAAGAAAAGTACATCCTCTAGAGCAATGTTGATTTTGGCTACGGAATGTAAATTAGATTCAGTCTTAGTCCCTTTTAATAAAATGTCTTTTAGATTTATTATAGTTTTACTCAATGAAAACTGTATGAAAAGAAATATTTTATTGTAGTTTTAGTCCGTTCACTTAAAAAAAAATCCTAAATTCAGTGCATTATTAATGTTGAACATATTTTGCAAACCAGGTCAAGTCCTTAAGTTCTAACTTTGTGAATTATTGTCCAGCAGTTCATATAAACTCCCAGATGCTCCACAAAACTATTCTTTGGTAGTCGACTTCTCTTCAATATTCAACGCTGCAGCTCTCTTTGACCTGAAATGAGCAAATGGATGTAGTGTTTTTTTCTGTTTTTATTTCCTCGTTATTTTCTGTTTTCAAATAATTAGTCATTTACCAGTCTTTCACATTCATTCATTATCTGTAACCCATATTCAGTTCAGGGTCATGGTGGGTCCAGAGCCTACCTGGAATCATTGGGCGCAAGGTGGGAATACACCCTGGAGGGGGTGCCAGTCTTTCACGGGGCAACACAGGCACACACATTCACTCACACCTACGGACACTTTTTAGTCGCCAATCCACCTACCAACGTGTGTTTTTGGACTGTGGGAGGAAACCGGAGCACCCGGAGGAAACCCACGCAGACATAGGGAGAACACACCAACTCCTTACAGACAGTCACCGGGAGGAAACCCACTCAGACACAGGGAGAACACAACACACTCCTCACAGACAGTCACCCCGAGGAAACCCACGCAAACATGGGGAGAACACACCACACTCCTCACAGACAGTCACCCGGAGCGGGAATCGAACCCACAACCTCCAGGCCCCTGGAGCTGTGTGACACTACCTGCCGCCCCAGTCTTTCACATTTTTGTTTAATTTATATTCATTTATGAAAAGTGCAAAACACTCCGTCATAGTTCTTTTATTCATATAATTACTTTTTATTCTGTTCTTGTCTCGTTTTTCTTGTGAAAAAGTATGTTTTGTCATAGGTTTTGGTAATGAAATGAACACTGCTCTACAGCAGGGTTTTTACGTAAAGTTCACTGAAGTATAGTTGCCCCCAGCTGAGGTCGGAACATTATGATCTGTGTTTGATCTCAGAGTGATGCTTCCCATTGCTGTGAACCTGTAGCTCACCAGTTGCTGTTGTTGGTCATCTTCTAGTCCTTCATCAGAGGCCACAGGATGCTGTTGGCTGGGGTTAAAAACTCAAGCAGCACTGCTGTGTCTGATCCACTAGTACTTGCTCAACACACACTAACACAGCACAAACACGTCATTATTACTGCAGTGCTGAGAATGACCCACCATCTAAATCACACCTGGTCCTATAGGGGTCCTGATCATTGAAGTACATGGGGAAAAAAAAAAGATGCAGAGCAAAAGCTGGACTCCCGTCTGTAATTATAGAACAACAAAGAGCACATGTATGGCCAGTGGAGATGTTAAAATGGGCGCTGAGTGTTTAACAGAGTGTCCTATATTAATGATTGATTTACCTCTTTTCTGACGTCCACTTTAAATATGTAATATGTCCAGTGTACATGTCAGTAAGAATCCACATGATGTGAAGACTGAACTCCTGCTGACTGACCCATCCTCCTGCTGAGCCCCAAGTGGCTTCATGCCCTTCAGAACCCGGCCTTCTCTCCTTGATTAACCTCTGCTTGCTGACATTTCAGGGCTGAGTTTCATGCCCCGCAACATTGTTATTCATGCAGAACTGCTCGGAGATGCTTTGTTAGTCCGGGACCACATGTAGCGCAGGATTCTTGTGTTTGTTTTCAGAGGAGAAGCAGAACTGTGTGTGTCCCACACACCCCCCTCACCCCAGCCCCCACCACCACCACCACCATTCTTGCTCCTGGAAGTGTTCCCCCTTCAACTCTGTAATTAATGGAAAATGACATCCATTAGAAATCTGGCAGCTTTGGTCCAGGAAGAAAGGCAATTACCTGGCACTAATGAGACTTTTTGGATGGGCTTAAAGAAGGGCGTACTTTGGTGTGTGGGTTTCAGGTCCATTCTGAGCGATAGCCTCAAACGCAGAAAATTACCAAGACTCCCGTTTTTGAGAAAATGACCAAGTGTTCTCTGCCTTCTTTCGATGAAATCAATGCGCCAATTACACTATCGGCCAATGGCTCCGGCAGCACACAAGTGGCATTACCGGCTCATTTGATGAAACATCTCAATTTTAGGACTGATATAATGCGGCTGATAGCGGCTCTGGTGAGATAATGATTTCAGATATTATGTGCCTTGAGGCACAGCTTGGTAATTTTCCCGAGCCGCGGTGCGTCTGCCAAGCCAATATGCTCTCCTCCACACAATTTAGTGTCACATATTTTATTCAGGCTCAGATATAATGAATAGCAGAGCATAGCCCAGCAACAGCAGGGGCTGCTGGCATTGTTTTCATTACAGACGTGGACAAAGGCTTCACATTTGCCAGCAGAGCTAAATTTAACTGTATAAAGTGTGCTGTCCTACGCCGGTGCCTGTGACGTGTTTGTCTTACGGGGTAATATCTTACAGGCAGTTTCACAGAGTAATGAAGGCAAAGAGAAGAAGCTTAGTCTAATTGGGACGCCAGGAAAAAAAACAAAAAATTTGTATTTTTCTTTTTATCCACACTTGGTCAAGCAGAGACAATGGCTTCAGAGGACCTTCATTCAGATGGGCAGTGAAAAGTTTGGGGACACGTCACTAGCGCTAGTGTTTTATTCATCACCTTAACAAATCAAACAGAAAGCCACAGAGCTTGGGGTTTGCCTTTAGCACAGGCTCTAAAACATAATGAACAACTGATCAGTTACTTCGTTCTTTCATTCTTTAAGTAAATATCCACATCTAATGAGTGAATTCTCCTGCTTAAATGCAATGTTCAGTTGCAGATACCGCTTGTAAAGTCCGCACTAAAAAGGGATGCTCCATATTAGCTGCATTGGGCATTAGATCACCAGTGGCCAGAAGGGTATAACACCTCCCAATGTGTAGCAGTGGAATTGTGTTCTTTGACGTGATGGAGCTTCATTCAGTATATTTTGGCATGACCTGCAGTGGATCAGTACAAGATCTCACTAATGCACTTATGGCTGAAAGCCATCGAATCCTCACAGATATATTGTGACATCTACACTAAAGCCTTGAGGGAGGAGTAGAAGCTGTGACTGCAACAAAGAAAAGGAAGGAACTGGGAATGAATGCTCTTCTTTTCAGAAGAAATATTGGGTGAATAGGTTTGTACAAACTGTAATGTGCCTTTGGGAAAATCCACAAGTTTATCCCCTGCTGTGATGCTATAAACCTCCATTCAGACATTTCCAATATGTCTGTTAACAGGTTGCTGCAATTTAACAGTAATCCTGCCCTCCGTAAGTCTTTTAAAATCTGCCCAAAATGATCTGAAAAAAGCTTGTTTTGTGTTGAAGAGAAAACACTTTTACCAATATTTTCTTACTGTCCTGAAAACCTGAGAGTAGAAAAAGAAGCAGACGCTTTTGGCAGGTCTTGTATATTATTTTCCAAACACCTGCACAAGCTCCTTTTGGGTTCACATCTGCTTTCAGCACCTTCTTTTGGGACAAAGAGAAATAAACAGATTGTGGTAAACAGTGTCCAGGTGTGAATTCTCAATCAATCACAGCACTGTCGCTTTAAAGTTTCATCCTCTTTCTGAAACAATGATCCAAGGCCTTGGGGATTCGTTCTAATAGCTGTTGAGTTAATTATTTATTATATAAATTGCTGTCTACAGGAGATGAAGACTCAAAATACTTTGCAGTCCTTTAATGAACTGGTTGATTCTCCATAGAATGGGTCCCCCTAGGGTAGCTAGACATCAGGCTTTAGGCTGGACCGTCCTGTTTAGAATGATAGGGCGACATTTAATAATCCTCTTTTTTTTAAATATATTTTTTACAAAGTCCCAGTGTCAGTAAATGAATAACAAAACAATGCGTCTCAGTCAGGTATGCTAGGCTTTCTCTCTTTCTCTCTCTCTCTCTCTCTCTCTCTCTCTCTCTCTCTCTCTTTTGTCCACTCACTAACTAGTAGCAATGTTTCCTTTGTCCTGTATCACACAGCCTCCAACATTAGATTTGACTGTGAAGCTGAATAACCTCAGGGAAAGTCTCTCAAGAGCTAGAAGAGCATGGCAACAGAGTGCCCAAGAGTGGCCGCCATATCACACCTCACTTCAGACAAGTTACTGGACACTGTCAGAGCATGCAATGTCACAGTGTCCTCAGTTCTGCAGCTCTCTTCTCAGAACAGCAGTGTCCTGCTTCTGGTACCCACTTCCTGACCATGTCCCATCACCTGCTGGGTGTGTTTCAGAGAGAAATTATCCATCCATCCATTATCTGTAACCGCTTATCCATTTCAGGGTCACGGTGGGTCCAGAGCCTACCTGGAATCATTGGGCACAAGGCGGGAATACACCCTGGAGGGGGCGCCAGTCCTTCTCAGGGCAACACACACACTCACACATTCACTCACACACTCACACCTATGGACACTTTTGAGTCGCCAATCCACCTACCAACGTGTGTTTTTGGACTGTGGGAGGAAACCGGAGCACCCGGAGGAAACCCACGCAGACACAGGGAGAGAACACACCACACTCCTCACAGACAGTCACCCGGAGCGGGAATCGAACCCACAACCTTCAGATCTCTGGAGCTGTGTGATTGTGACACTACCTGCTGCCGCCCAAGATAAATTATGATAAGAATATTCATCACTCAACACCAAATACAGAAAGAATCTGAGTGATCTACAGCATCCTATCACAGCCACACAAGATAATATCATCACTATCCAAAGAAAAACATGTACTTATGAGACTGTAATATGTAAATTACCCCTGTACTGATTGGCCATTGCAGACAGCATTCAGATGTGGGCCACTTCTGGCCGAGATGCGGCGCTGCTGGTGCGCTGTTGCTGCTGGAAAGAAGCCAGGCCACATGTATACTGCATGTGAACCAGAAATGGCCCATGTATTAAATATGCTCATTCAGCCCACACGTCACAAATCTCATCTGGCCAACTTCTGACAGATGTGGCTGTGTTGTTGGTAACAAATGTTTATGTAGCACTTATATCGAGTGGGAGGGGTCCACTCAGGTGCCGTCATTCCTGTGGCAAGTGGGCCATGACAGGAATGTGGGATGCATCCTCCTTCATCCTTATGGTCTGAATGGGTGGAGCTAAACAGTTTGAGGAGGAACAGGTGGACAAATGCCAATTGGTTGGTATTTGTGCCATCACAGATACAAAATAGATCGCTATTACTATATTAATCGAGGCATGTTGCTTTGAGACAGCAGCAGAGTTTGCATATCACGTTTAAAACTTTGACTGAAAAGAACAAGGGAAATCGTGTGGTATGAGCCCTTTAACTGCCATTGTGAAACATTTTAACGTCGAACTAGTTAGTGCTTCTCTAAAGTGAAGATCACAGCTTGTCACTACAGTCATTTCAGCATGTAATGTCTTGACCTGATCCTGACCCACCAGGACAAATCTGAAGGATCAGCTGCCCTCATGTGCTCATTAACTTTGTTGAAGCCGAGAGGTCAGCCTGGTTTCTGCTTGGGTTTGTCCTCCATCAAATAAAATTGAGCGCGTTTAACCTCTCAGTGACTTTGTGGACGAGCGGAAATGTAAATAGGGTCTTTAGCCAAGTGGCCTGGCTTCTTTTCAGTGCTAATATAAATATGATAGGGCAAATGCACGCACACACACACACACATAAATATACACATAAGCACACCATGTCCCCTTAGCTACAGAGTTTGTCCTCAAACAGACACTTGGGTTTGATGGAATGCCAGGAGGGGGGAAGAGGGGCTAATGAGCTGCGGCAAAGGCCAGAGGAAGAGATCTGTGTGTGCGTGTGTGTGTGCATGACAGAAATTGAGACCGCCCCTCTGTGAAGGTGAGTCAGTCTCTGTGTGTGTGAGTGTTTGTGTGTGTGTGTGTGTGGGGGGGGGGCAGAAATCTTCCCCCAGGGCTCTCTGAATGGCTCTTGTAGACAGTTTGAGGTCGAGTCTGATTCTGCTCGGTCGTCCAGACTTAGGTGAATTGCTTCAGGGCTCGAGAGGCCAGTGATCTCACGGTAATTATGTCCTTCAAGGTGAAGAGCAATGAAAGCATGTGATCTGCACAGCCAGCTAGAGCAAGGACCACTCAGAGAGAAGGACTGCAGTTGGATTCAGTCTTAAACAGCTGAAAGAAAAAGCTGTTGCTATGTCTTTAAAGCTGGAATAGCTGGTTTTGTAGGAAGCAGTAAATATTAGCCAGTTTTTAAAAAAAACAATCCAACTTAAATATAACCAACCCCTACTTTCAGACCTCCTTCAAAAACCATTCTGCTGTGGAAAGTCACACAGAGAGCGCAATGCCTTTTGTCTCATTCGAATGCAAGGAAATGTCTAATAGCTACCAGTGTTCACTCTGGTGTTCACTTCATCCAGCCTCTTTTAATTGGAAGCCTTCTCCCTCCGTCTGTCCTTCTTTTCTTTGTTTGACTGTTGCCCCAGTACCCTTTGGTCACAGAAAGAAAGTGGAGGCATTCTTTTTATGTGCTTTTTTGGTGCAGGTGGAAGACAGCGTCGTATAAGTAATGATTGAAATTAAAGAAATAAGCCAGAGATTGTTGGGATGTGGCCTATTGTGTGGGATGCGGGGGTCTGTGTCTGCAGGGGTCTTATAAGGGGGGCGTTAAAACCTTCCTCCTCCCTCTTGACATTTGAACTGATCCATTGTTTGAATCTCAGGGAGTGCAATTATGAGTGAAACGTAACCACTGTGTAATTCTGGTTGTGAATCGTTAGCACTATCAGAAGTCGTCATGGCTTCTGGCCTCTATGGTAATCACCATGCCACCCTGGAGAGGAGGACGCTGGAGGCAGGAGAAGTTTGGCCAGCTGGCCATTTAGTTATAAACAAACGCATGAATGAAAACTAACATGAACAGCCTTCCAGCTACACCTCAAACAAAGCAGGTCTCTCATCCTCCCTGTGCCTGAGCACTCTCAGCCCTTTCTGCCTATCAGAGCGTTTTTGCCAAGTGTTCTCATTGAGAGCACGCCAACAGGTAATCAGGGCTGAACCGAGTGAAGAGAGTTATGTGGCCGTAGCCCTCCCTGCTGCTCTGGGATTGGCTTTGAGCTCTGTCTGCTGGGTTGAAACTATTGCATGGCTCCTCCAACATTGAGTCAGTGAGAGTTTTGTGTCTGTATGGGTTTTCTCCGGCGGCTTGTTTTAGCTTTGCGTTACGTGACATCAGCACACCTCAGAAGACCTTCCGGTAAAAGGATAGACGTAAAAATGGCTGGTGGGTGCATCTGGCAATAAAGGCATCATCATGCTTTTTTTATACAGTGATAGACAACACAGTACAACACCAGACGATCCATTACATTACATGTGTACATACTTGTCTTGTGGTTCCTTCTCTCCTCCCACTCCCATTTCTTTCCTTCTTGTACCAGAAATTAAGCTTGTGGCCTTTCAGTGCCAAGCTCATTTCTCTTTTGTTTCGTCTATTGCCTGTCCCCATGATGTGAGGTAAGATGTCAGGCTAAACAAAGCTAAACCAAAAAAGTAAGCAAGACGTGACAATCCCTGAATGTTTCTACCCTGAAGGATCAGCTCAAGAGGATACTTCAGAGGTTTGTGGTCATAGCTCATCAATGAAAGGACCAGAGCTGAAGTTGAACCAGAGCCCAGAGCAAAAAACTTTTTGATTTTACAGCTGAAGAGCGAGGTCATCTACATCTGTGCCCTAATGCCATAGAGCCAGCCAGTGTTAGTGGCAGCCATGTGGGCACTGTGAAATTAATGTCATGCATTGGTTCCTCATCATTAGCTGCCCTTGATAACCTTGGCCGGCGATCAGCCACTGGTCACGTTGGCTATCTTGGGCATTTAATGGCTATGTTTGCGGTCTGAAAGCGGTTTCCCCACTTGACGGCTGGACTGGCGCTCTTTCCTGTGGTCAATCCGGTGGCGGAACACTCCTGCCGCTTGTTAATTTTGAGAGTGGTTTGAATGACAGCCAAAGCTCTGCCCTGAGCTCGGTCCTGCTAGCCATCAGTCATTGTTTGGAAGTATACTTCCCAGATTGGGGTCTGGTCCGGGGCCAGATGAACACAGGTGCTTGGCACAGTATCGACGTTTCAGCAAAACACCCTGCATACCAAGCAAGAGTGAACACAGCAAACGCCAATCTGGGTAATGGGGATTAATACAAACACACTAGCTTTGTGGCTGCTACTGTAGGAGATTCTACTTCGACAGGAGAATGACTTTATTCTCTTTCAAATATTTACAGCAGCTGTAGTAGGTATTTAACAACCCTGGCCAAACTGCATGTGTTGTTGAAAATGAGTTTGCACTTCTGTCTCAGGGAGCACACTAGGGAATTTTTATACAGTTTTTATGGATTTAACATTTTACAATGAAAGAAAATATAACAAATATATGCCACAACAGCGACAGGTCACAGGCCACAGTTGGTGTTTGTTATTAGTGCTGTCAATATTAACACATTTTTAAAAAAGATTTGTCTTTAATTCATATATATGTATGTTTTTAATTAATTTTACCAAATTTGGCCACAGCTTCCTCCCATAATTCACTTTTTTTTCCTTTTTACAGAGTCTAGTGATGTATTAGTGATTTAATCTAGCTTTGTACATAAGCATAACTACTGCTGAGTTCAAAAAGTAGATTACGTTTTTATTCTAACATAGTTCTTAATTATTGTAACTAACTTTCACACATTCTTCTCTCTCTCAATTCAATTCAATTCAATTCAAGGTGCTTTATTGACATGACAAATTAGTTACATTTGTATTGACAAAGCCTGGGTTACAATTTAAAATTTAAGGAGAACATAAACATTGAATTAAACAATAAAATATTGAATTAAATAAATACAGGGGGTCACTTTTTAGAACTTGGAAACACCCGGCAACATTCACCACAGTGACCGGAACTGGGGGAAAAGGTTATATATGAGGTGTGTGTGTTTCTGTGTGTTTGGGTGTTTGACAGGGTCACTCACTGTCCCTTTTGCGATGGCAGGCGAGGACGTATCGGGCTGCGAGAGTGCAGCTCTCTCTCTGTTCTCCCAGCAGATACGGGAGTCTGTCTGTGGGGGTCAGGGCTGTGAAGGACGGGTGTATTTCACTAAATTTAATGTAGAACTCTTTGCGGATCTCAGTGTACTTTGGGCATTCTGTGAGGAAGTGCAGCTCTGTCTCGGGTCGACTGAAGCCGCACTGCTGGCAGAGTCTCTGCTCCTGAGGCAGCCAGGTCTGTCTGTGTCTGCCCGTCTCTATGGCCAGACCGTGCTGACTGAGTCTGTACCTGGTCAGGGTGGTTCTCAGGTCTCGGTCAGTCACTGTGCTGAGGTACTGTGCCACAGTGTACTGCCGCTTTAGGGCCAGATAACATTGCATTTTACTCTGTGATTTAGTTTGAGTTTCCCAATCTCTCTCTGTCTCTCTCTCACTCTGTCTCTCTCTCTTTCTCTCTCTCTCTCTTTCTCTCTCCAGCCCACAGCTGGGCAGGAGGGTGAAGGGCCTACCACCCTTATTAGCAGAGCGGGTAGTCAAATCAAATCAAATTTATTTATATAGCGCTTTTCACAACTGATGTTGTCACAAAGCAGCTTCACAGAATTCCAGTAAGACAGTGAGACAGTAAGACAGTAGTGAGGTGGTGGCTGGTGCTCAGGAGGTAGAGGTAGTTGGTGATGGGGTAGATGTTGTTGTTAAGACTAGTGAAGAGGTGAGTTTGGGATCTGGTGGTGGTATGGATTCGGGGGTGGTTCAGATTAGTGATCACTTGGGGAGTGGAGCTGATTCTCAGGAGAACGTGGAGGTGGGAGGTGGTGTAGTCACAGGGGGTGAGTTTATTGATCAGGTGAATATGGAGATTGTTTGTGGTGTGGATGTAGGCACTGAGTCTGGTGTTGAGGTGAGCAGTAATGTAGGAACTCAGGTGAGCGGAGATGTTAATGCTCAGTTGAGCGGAGATGTTAATGCTCAGGTGAGCGGAGGTGTAGGAGCTCAAGTGAGCAGTAATGTAGGAACTCAGGTGAGCGGAGATGTTAATGCTCAGGTGAGCGGAGGTGTAGGAGCTCAAGGGAGCAGTAATGTAGGAACTCAGGTGAGCGGAGGTGTTAATGTTCAGGTGAGCGGTGACTCTGAAGAGGCTGGACCGAGTACTGCAGGTTGTAGTTTTCAGGTGCTGGTACCAGAAGGTATCAGTGAATCTCAGTCTGGTTCAGCCTTGTCTCAGGAGGAGGCTATGGAGGTGGCTATGGAGGAAGCTATGGAGGAGGACAGAATGTCTGAAGTGTCTGATTTTGGAGGGAGTCAGTCTGGAAGTGAAACGTTGTACTCTGTGGAGCAGATAAACTCGTTTTTAGATGTTACTAAGGGCAGACCTGTTGAGGTCAAGGATTTTTTCCCTGACCTGGACAAGTTTGTGTGTTCGGTTTTAATGGCACATAAGACTAATAGTTATGACATTCTCTCAAAACAAAAGCGTTTCCGTTTAAAGAAACTCGTCACTGCGATCAGGAAAGTAAAAAGTGCTAAGTCTGGTGCGTCTTGTACCGTTCGTAAAAATATCTGAACACGGAACACGTAGGAAGAGGGTCTCTCTTAATCTTTCTGCTGTTTTCCTGCTCTATTACTGTCTCTCTCTCTTTTCTATTATCATGGGTTTTCTAAGGGTGTGCTCTTTAAACGTTAATGGTTTTAGAGACAAAGATAAACAAGCCCTTTTTTATGAATTTATTTCCCTTAAGAAATTAAATATATGTTTTTTACAAGAAACACATAGTGATGCCGCCTCAGCCTCTGAGTGGGGCCTGTGGTGGAAAGGGGAATGTTTTCTAAGCCACGGTTCGAACGTTAGCGCAGGGGTTGCTATTATTTTTTCTCAGTCCACTAGAGTGGACGTACTGTCTGTAGAGGAAGTAGTAGCTGGACGACTTCTCATGGTTAAAGCCAGACTCAGTGATCATGTTTTTATTTTTATTAATGTGTATGCCCCAAACAGAGGTGCAGAAAGAGGTGAGCTGTTTGTGAGGCTGGAGCAGTTACTGCAGTCCCTACCTTCAGACGGCACTGTTGTGTTGGGCGGGGGAACTGCACCTTGGACTTTGTTAATGACAGAAACGGTGAAGAGCCTCATCCTCAGTCCGCTCAGACTTTGGCCACAGTTCTATCTGGTTTTAATTTAGTTGATGCGTGGAGGGAAAAACACCCTTCTGTCAGACAGTACTCCTGGGTCAGGGTTTTTGAAGGGGGTGTGTATGCGGCCCGTTTGGACCGTTTTTATGTTTCTGATGGTGCTTGTAACATGATCAGTCCACCATTCAGCCCACCTCTTTCTCTGATCATCATTTATGTACTGTGGTCTTTTCTGTTGCTCCTCAGACCTATGGCAGCCCAATGTGGTATTTTAATAAGACACTTTTGGCAGACAAATCATTTTGTGATCATTTTAAACTGTTTTGGGGAGAATGGGTCAGTAAAAAAGGTGACTTCATTAACCTTCTGCAATGGTGGGAAGTGGGGAAGGCCCAAATTAAAAACTTTTGTCAGGACTTCACCGCCTATTCCACCTCCAAACTGAGGGCGGCAGTGAGAAATCTGGAACAGGACATTTCTAATATACATGACTTCATGATTCTACAGAATTCAATGGATCTACGGGCCGATCTCACAGCAAAGTTACAGGAACTGAGTGATATTTTAAAGGAGAAGGCAAAGGGAGCTCTGGTACGGTCCAGGTTCATGTCGGTGCGGGACATGGATGCTCCTACTGCATTCTTTTTTAATCTAGAGAAGTCTTCTCATCCACACAAGTCTTTGGTGTCTGTCCGTAAAGCAGACGGAACCATCACGGGACTTCTACAAAGCTTTCTGGGGGATCCTCGGGAGGGACTTGTACGAGGTTCTGCTGGCCGGCCTTGATGCTGAGGTGCTCCCAAGTAGCTGTCAGCGTGCCGTTTTATCCCTCATCCCAAAAAAGGGAGGCCTCTGCTTTTTAAAAAACTGGAGACCCGTATCACTGCTATGTTCTGACTACTGTATTGCAAACAGACTCAAAGGTGTTTTAAGTACGATTGTTCATGAGGACCAGTCTTACTGTGTGCCTCGACGCTGCATCTATGACAATCTGTTTTTAATCAGGGACTTGTATGACTACGCAAAAATGTTTCATTTAGAGTTTGGCTTTTTATCGCTGGACCAAGAAAAAGCATTTGATCGTGTAGATCACGATTATCTTTTTACAGTTTTACATACTTTTGGTTTTGGTAATGTTTTTATGTCTTGGATAAAACTGCTCTACTCAGGGGCCTCGTGTCTGATTAAGGCGGGAGGGGGTTTGAGTATTCCTGTGCCTGTCAGTAGGGGGATACGGCAGGGCTGTCCTTTGTCTGGGCAGCTCTTTGTCTGGGAACCCCTTCTGATTTTAATTAGAAAGAGACTCTCAGGCTTAAATATTATGAACGTTTTATATAAAGTCTCTGCTTATGCTGATGACATAACAGTAATTGTTAAAAATGACCAGGATGTTATGTCCCTAAAAAACACGCTAAATGTTTACAGTAAGGCCACCTCTGCCAAACTTAACTGGGACAAAACTGAGGCTTTGTGGTGTGGCTCTCAGACTCGCAACAGTATGTTGCCATCACTCCCGGGGGGGATTCGGTGGAGCAGGCACGGCGTTAAGTTTTTAGGGGTTTGGCTGGGCACTGACGCAGCAATAGCAATGAACTGGGAAGGTGTTGTGGAGAAAGTTCATGCCAGGTTGTCTTCATGGTCCTGGATGCTCCCCCAGTTATCGTACAGGGGTCGAGTGTTGGTCGTGAACAACCTCGTTGCATCAGCTTTGTGGCACAGGTTCACTGTTCTGAACCCACCCAGACAACTGATCGATGAAATCCAGAAAATACTGGTGAACTTCTTCTGGTCGGGACAACACTGGCTCAGAGCAGCGGTCCTGTCTCTGCCTGTGCAGGAGGGGGGACAGGGACTTATTGACATCCGGTCCAGAATCGCAACCTTGCGTCTGCAGGCTGTGCAGCGGTTGCTGTACGGAGGAGAGCGGGGCTGGAAGGTCGTGGCCGGTGCTCCTTTGCGGCGCGCTGGTGGTCTGGGGCTGGACCGACACCTGTTCTCCCTTTTGCAGGAAGGGGTGGATTTGATGGAGCTGACTCCATTTTACACAGCAGCGCTGGAGGCATGGCACCTGTTATCTTTTTCAAGGGACACTTTCACGGAGCCTTCAGCCTGGATCTTCGAGGAGCCACTGTTCCACAACACCTCTTTTCCTTCGTTGCAACTGGTCTCAGGAGCTTTGAGGACTGCCCTGCTGGAAAGCGGACTTGTTAAGGTTCGTGACCTGCGGAGGGGTGGAGACCGGGTGCCTGCGGAGCGGTTGGCTGAGATGGTCGGTCTGAGGTCGGTGCGGTTAGCTCAGCAGCTGCTGGACCGGCTGAGGACTGACCTCTCTGCTGCTGCCTGTGAGTACCCCTGTGGAACAACATCTGAGTCAGCAGGTCACGTTCCCTGAGCTGGTGATGGACATGAACCGGGAGGAATGGCAAGAGGGGCAGGGGACACTCCTGTCTTTAGACACCCCTTCTCTTGGGATTTTTAGTGTTCTACACAAGCGGACCCTGTACCAGGCCTGTGTCAAGACAATCCATCTCCGCAGCCTGAGGGACGTGAAGGAGTCTGGGTGGGCCGAGGTTGTTTCGACTGATGCCTCCCCTAAACGTAGCTGGCGGTCCCTGTACAAACGACCCATCGAGAAGAGGGTGGGTGACCTCCAGTGGAGGATTGTGCATGGGATTATAGCCACAAACAGACACGTGGCACGGATTGATCCCGCACTTGGGGACGGCTGTCCTTTCTGTGGTGAGACCGAGACCTTGTCCCACTTGTTCTTGCTGTGTGCCCGGCTACACCCCATCCTGGGTGTGGTTAAAGAGTGGGGCATGAAATTTTTAGGCTCTTTTACTGATTGTCTTTTCTTTTATGGTCCTGAGTACTTGGCTTCAAATAAGGACAGAGTAGTGATTTTAAATTTTCTATACGGTGCCACGAAACTGGCCATCTGGTGCACCAGAAAAAATAAAATGAAAAATACTGGGGGTACTGACCCCGTCATGATGGTCAGGGGTTTGATTTTAAAGAGGCTCACTGTAGAGTACAGCTACTACTCTGTGACTGATAATGTGGACTGTTTCTTTGCTGTGTGGGGGGCTGGGGGCTTGCTCTGTGAACCCGATGGACTGGCTGGTTTCATGTTGAATCTGTGACTGGATGGTTTTATTTATTTATTTTCTATTTTCTTTTATTTCAGTTAATTGAGTCTTTGAACTTGGTTACTGTTTTCATTTGTAAATAAGTTTGAATTAAAGGTGTGTTGAACGTCTCTCTCTCTCTGTCTGCCTGTCTCTCTCTCTCTCTCGCTCTCTCTCTCTCTCTCTCTCTCTCTCTGTCTGCCTGTCTCTCTCTCACTCTCCCTCCCTCTCTCCCTCTCTCTCTCTCTCTCTCTCTCTCTCATTCACCGTGTATATCCAGAACTTATATCCAGAACAGGATTATGTTACAGTCGCAATGCATTCATATATTGTGTGTTGATCATTTCCTTTTTAAACAGAAAGTGAACACAAATATCTCTCTCTCTCTCTCTCTCTCTCTCTCTCTCTCTCTCTCTTTCTCTCTCTCTCTCACACACACACACACACACACATTTTCTGTTTTTTGTAAACCCCGTTTATCTTTAAAAATTCGTTGAATTTGGAAAACGAAGGTGACTATAGTTTGAGCCATGATTGATATACAAAACAGCACCACCAGTGGACGGGAGCTCGCTTAGAGCTTGTAAAATAAATACAGATTATAACCACCATCATAATATAGTAATAATCTACAGCACGTGCTGTTTTGACTCCTCCAGCTTGGTAACATGGTGTGATCAGGGGAGACCTAACTAATGACTGGAATCAGAAATGATGAAAAACTGGGGAGAAAACTGGGTAAAAAAAAATAAATAAAAAAACAACAGCATCTCTCAAGGCCCAATTATCAACGGAGTGCTGAGTGGGTTTAAATCTGGGGGTGTGTACTGCTTGCTGTAAGCCAGTGAGGGATGATTTTAAAGCCCGATTCGGAATAGAAGCTGTCAGACAGTGGGATATGTGTGAAAGCTATAAGCCTTTAAGAGCCTTTAAGATCAGTGAGAGAATTCAATTTTGAGAAGTCTATTGTAAAGGAAACAGATAGTGTGTGAGGTGTAAAGCAGGTGTAATACACTCTTTATTTCTGCTATGTGTCGGTAACCTCACTCAGGCTTTTCCAGGAAAACTGCAGTGTGCTGTGATTATACGTAATGCAGCAATGAACCCGTTTCCCTGCTGTAAGTGAACAAAGATAAAAATGAAGATTACTGACCATTAGAAGTTAGGGTTAGAGATATATTTCTATATGTGTTAATATCTATTTCGATATTTAATTGTCTGTGAGGAGTGTGGTGTGTTCTGCCTGTGTCTGCGTGGGTTTTCTCCGGGTGACTGCCTGTGAGGAGTGTGGTGTGTTCTCTCTGTGTCTGCGTGGGTTTCCTCCGGGTGACTGTCTATGAGGAGTGTGGTGTGTTCTCCCTGTGTCTGCGTGGGTTTCCTCCGGGTGACTGTCTGTGAGGAGTGTGGTGTGTTCTCCCTTTGTCCCTGTGTCTCCCTTTCCTCCGGGTGCTCCGGTTTCCTCCCACGGTCCAAAAACACACATTTGTAGGTGGATTGGTGATTCAAAAGTGTCTGTAGGTGTGAGTGTGTGTGTCTGTGTTGTCCTGTGAAGGACTGGCGCCCCCTCCAGGGTGTATTCCCGCCTTGCGCCCAATGATTCCGGGTAGGCTCTGGACCCACCGCGACCCTGAACTGGATAAGGATTACAGATAATGAATGAATGAATGAATCTGCTCATCCAACATTTGTTCTGAAATTAAGGATCTCAGTAAGGAGTTTGTGCCCACTTTGCTGCAGTATCAGTATTCTACTCTTCACAGTTTTGTACCGATTTGATGGCATTCAGCCACAATAAATAAGTGAGGTCTGGTACTGATGTTGGAGGATGTATCTGAATCACAAAATCCAGTCCTCAGAACAAAGCTCCACTGCTCTGGAACCCAACTGTAAGAGGGGGCTTTATATCCCTCTGGCAGATTCTTGGCATTGAACAGGTCATTGGTGACCTCCGACTCCCGTTTGGCACCTTCAGTGCATCCCATTCTTGTTCCAGTGCTTTTCAGTGGGTGTGTACAGTATATACACTATTGAATGCCTAGGACAGCAATGGGGGTGTCCACAAACCTTTGGTGACATATCTCCCACAACAAACTTACACTAATCAATCACAGCATTATGACCACCTCCATGTTTCTACATGTATTCTCTCAGCTTCATTGACCCTACAGGAGGACTTTGTTGTTTTGCAATTACAGTCCACGTGTGGCTCTGCATACGTTGTTTGCCCCCTTTTCACCCTCTTCTTCAATGGTCAAGACCCCCAGAAGACCACCACAGAGCAGGGATGATTTGGGTGGTGGTTCATTCTCAGCACTGCAATGACACTGACGTGGTGGTTGTGCGTTAGTGTGTTTCGTGCTGGTACGAGTGGATCAGACAGAGCGGTATCCGTGCCTAAAGAGTATGCTGTGTTTACAAACTATGCAGAGCAACAGCTGGACTACAGTTTGTAATTGTAGAACTACAAAGTGCTGCTGTGAACATTGAGAGAATGGACAGTGAGTGTAGAAAACAATTGAAATAATAATAGAATATAATGTTATGCCTGATCAGTATATATATTTGGTATCATGCAAAAGTTCATGATGTGCACTTTTGACCTATGAGGCCCTGTCCACACAAATCCAAATATTTTTAAAAACTGAGATGTCCCTGGGCGGCACGATGGCGCAGCAGGTAGTGTTGCAGTCACACAGCTCCAGAGGCCTGGAGGTTGTGGGTTCAATTCCTGCTCCGGGTGACTGTCTTGGAGGAGTGTGGTCTGTTCTCCCTGTGTCTGCGTGGGTTTCCTCCCACAGTCCAAAAACACACGTTGGTCGGTGGATTGGCGACTCAAAAGTGTCCATAGGTGTATGTGTTGCCCTGTGAAGGACTGGCGTCCCCTCCAGGGTGTATTCCCGCCTTGCGCCCAATGATTCCAGGTAGGCTCTGGACCCACCGTGACCCTGAACTGGATAAACACTTATAGATAATGAATGAATGACTGAATGACATGTCCCTCTGTTTTTGAAAACATCCCCATACAGGCCAATATGAAAATGGCTGTATTATCATGCCAGTCCAGTAAGGGGCCATAATACCTTTTTAAGAGAGACAACAAAACACCACTAAGTATGAGAGAAACACCATGCTTTAATCCCAAATCACTCCATGCTCCATGTGTAGTGCACTACGAGGAACTGTTTTCAGACATGCTGTGTGACGTCAATGTTTGAACAGTGTTTTAGCAAACCTCAGATTTCAGTGATGTTTCAGTAAAATGTCATTTTCGTGTGGACGGGAGGCCAAAACGCAGACAAAAACCTTCATTTTTAAACATATCCAGATCCATGTGAGTTTGTACCTGAGCTACAGTGAGGAGCGGTGTTAACACTGGAGCATGATTTCAAGAGTAACACGGGGTTTAAGTCCAGGCGTGGAGCCTTGGCTGCGGAATGGAAGCTGAGTTTTCAGACTTGCTCTGAAAGCCAGGGGCAAATGTGGCTTCTTTGGGGTCAGTCATGTCTTGTTGAGCTTTAATGAGGCAGCAGCAACAACACAAGTCACTCAATTATTAAACTGCATTACCCAGAGAGCTTAGCGGCCCACACCATCAGCCTAACAAGTCTGATTAAGCAAAAAGAACATGACACTGTCTGTTAGAGTTCTCTCTTTCTCTCTCTCTCTCTCTCTCTCTCTCTCTCTCTCTCTCTCTCACTCCTAATCTCCCCCGTCCCCACACATACACAGTCACACACACATTGTTTCTCTCACATTGCCTCACAGTGTTTTTCTTTCTCTGTCTTTCTATTTCTTTTTCTTTCCCCTTCTCCATCTCTGCCATTTGCTCTCTCTCTCTCTCTCTCTCTCTCTCTCTCTCTCTCTCTCTCTGGCTGCACTTCACTGGCTAATTTGCTTGGTGTCCTGGATTCTCTTCTGTGTGAGCTCTCTCTCTATTATTCATGTGCTGTGAGGGAGATCTGGGGGAGAACAGCTTTATTTTCAGATTGCAGCAGACATTCAAAGGCCAGCGCTGAGACATGCATCTGCTATAAACCCCATAACCCCTTAATAACCCCTTAAAAAAATCCCACTTAATAACTTTCAGTAACCCCTAAACATTACCTGTATCCTCTGGATTTTTCTTTATACCCCTGTGTCATTTTATTTTTTTTATATTTTTACACAATAAAACATCAGCTGCTCTTTACATATTAGAAGCACAACAGAAATACTCTAAGATTACTTCGAATGCAATCTTCTTGAAACGATGCTCCAGAGCTCTAACCAGCAAACCTAGGGAAACACCTGAAGAGGAAAAGGGTGAAGAAGCTGATCGGATTAAAAAGGGCAGAAATCCATGAGATTCATGATGTGACAGTCCCCAACATGCTGCAGTCTATCTCTGTTTTATCTGTGGAAGAAATGGTAGTTCTGTGCAAAAGTCAGTGACCATCGTACCTATATTTAATTTTAAAAAATCATCCCCATTTTATTAGAATTGTAAAAGAAAAAAGAAAGGGTGAAAAAACAGGAATTTTTCATTAAAACACAATTTTAAAAATATACATCTGTATAATACAAAGACCTACTTTTATTCCTAATGGTTGATATATCCCTCCTGTGACCTGGTCTGTTCTGTTCTTTGTGGTTCACAGCTTTGAGGTGCTGGAGGCAGGGCAAACAGCTCTTTGATTGGCTTCAAAAAAAGAAGTTGAATCACCAGAACAGACTAGAAGCTGGTGTATTAGCAACATTGCCTTTAACTGCACACACAGAAAAACATATATGGGAAGTGCCCCAGACAAAGCAGATTATTATTTTTAAAAGATTTAACCTCCACAAACGCCTTTTCATGAACAAAGAAAAAAAAAAACGAACAACAAATGTCATTCCATATGAAGTGCAAGGGGAGTGGGAGGGTGGCTTTATTTCAATTACAGCCAGGCAGCCATGACCTAGTGGTTAGAGAAGCGGGCTTGGGACTGGAAGGTCATCAGTATGATCCCCAAGACCAGCAGGAAAATTGAGGGCAGTGGGAGTGAAGGAACAGCACTGTCCTCCTCCCTCAGTCCACGGATAAATAAAATCAGTGCAATTTCCCTGTAAAGAAAGATGTGCGGTAATAAAGGCAATGACATAAATAAAAAGTCTACTACACCACTAGCTTTGGCTAACTTTACCTCTGGTTGAACTTTGAGAAGGGTGAGGAGTGCTGTAGGCAAAGGTGGGACTCTGCTCCATTGTTTGTTTCATTTCCATGATGACAGGGAAACACCCACACGGCCAGGAGACCAATGCCGGCTCAGTAATTTACATAATGTACTGTGACATTATACTTTGGTACAAAGCTGGGTTATTTTTGCCTACAGCAGAGTTGACCCTGACGGATGCAGCAGAGGCAGAACCATCTATAAAGAGCCATTACTGTAAAAGAGTGAATATGAAAAACATTCATAAGGTTCTAAAGGCCTATTTGCTACATTGGAGCTTTAGATTTAGAGGGTGTAGGGAAAGAATAAATTCCAGTCGTCTACATCTTCTCTATAACTGTCTTTTTGTGTTATTCTTTATTGTAGTCTTCGGCGAAAGGA
Source organism: Hoplias malabaricus (assembly GCF_029633855.1). Lineage (NCBI taxonomy): Eukaryota > Metazoa > Chordata > Actinopteri > Characiformes > Erythrinidae > Hoplias > Hoplias malabaricus. The sequence goes on from NC_089820.1 coordinate 21,567,734, forward strand.
GAGAACATGACGGTGTTCGGCTGCCTGAACCACGGAATGCCGATGGCTCTTCGAGACAACTCCTCCGTCAAATGTGAATCTGGTAGGAGAAGCTTAAGAGTCAGCCCCCCAAAGCTCTTTTAAATCCTGTATGGTTAGCGGCTAGAGCCCCCTATTGTCCTTCTGATGGAGAAGAGAGGGAAAAGGAGAAGCAGAGGGATGAGTCAGTGTTGTAACACTTGGTAAAGTGCCAGGAAGGTTTGCTGAATTGTTTTCAAAGGCCCTCATAGCAGCGTTCAATAAGACCAATTTAAAGTGACGAGATTACATGAAAGGGAATGGGAACACATGGGGGCTGTTTAAGGGGAAATGGAGACACTTTGGTGTGTGTTCAGCAGGCCACCTTTGGTGGGCTGAAAATATGGAATCCCAGCTGGTCTTATTCACAACAATGGCATCAGTAAGAGAGATAAGACTGGTGAAAAAGACTGCCCATGGAGAAAGAACTCTGTTATTCTCAGACTTTAAACACTATGTTTGGAACTTTTCTAGTGGGTGGGAAATGTCTGTGGGTGAGAAAGTTGGGCTATTGATCAATATAAAGTGTGTGTCCTAACATTCGTAGACATCTCTCACTACTGTGCACACACAGCTTGTATAATCTCCTTAGACAAGTGTTTCTCAACCCAGGTCCTGGAGGCACCCTGCTCTGCACATTTATTGATTTCCCTTCACTCAACACACCTGATTCAACTAATCAGTTAATGAACATTTCTTTTCATAGTTGCAGTGGGTGTGGTAAAGCAGGTAAATCACTAAATATGCAGGGCAGGGTGCCTCCAGGAGCAGATTTGACAAAAACACTGCCTTAGATTTGAGGTCACCATGCTCAATCCCAGGCATTGTGCTGTGGAGCAATACGAATAGATGTTTTGTGTAACAACTGTGACCCCATCTAATATTTTGGGATGGGTTGGAGTGATGTATATGATCCAGAGCTAATTGTACAACATCAGTTCCCAGAATCTATGTAAAGGGTTTATGGAAAGTAAATAAAGTACAAAGTAATTCCTTTAGTTTCAGAGTAATGATAGAATAAGTGTGTCCCATTTCAAGATGATTACATTGTCCAAAACTTTAGTTTTCAAAGTAAGTTATAGAAAGGGAAAGTCTGTGAGGTAAAACGTGTGTGAAAATTGAACACTATTCAGTCCTGTGATCCTGTAACTCTCTAGAACAAGATGGGAGAACCTGGACTGTTGATGTAGAAGTGAAAGGAGAGACCTATATTCGATCGGTTGTTTGTCTGGTTGATGTTCCAGAGCTGCCACAAGGGGATGACTAGTCCTTTTCCTATGTATAGATTCACAAGTGAATCTGGGGCCAGCTGTAGAAAAGGGCAATGAGACTTGGCCCTTCTCCATGGATATGCCCAGACATGTCCAGCCTATACTGGTTACCCAGGCTAACCCCTGACCTTAGCAACACCAATAAGACTCCAATGACTGGTAGAGTGACAGGGGGCTGTGACCAATCGCAGGCTTGCTTCTGTTCCTCTGATCCAGTGTTAGAGTCAATGGCAGTTATACACAGAAGGTGTGAGGGAGATTGTCTGTTGTTTATCGTTGTTTATTGATGCTTGTCTTCATTTGTTTATCCAGAGATTTAACCACACAAGTCCGAAAACTTTTGTATGTGTGTGTGAGACAATAGACATGTATTGTGTGGACATTTATGGCATCAATCCATGAGCAAACAGCCACAGTGATTGGCTTTTTTGGGTGAACATCCTAAGAATAGTTTGGAGAAAGATCACCCTTCTCCTTTTCGATCCCAGTGTCCTGGGAGCGGATTTGTAGCCATGGAAATTTTTTTTTTTATTCATCTGACAACTTACATTTACGTTTCGGCATAGCTACTCGATATGAGGGTAGGTACATGCACTTTGCCTGATGTAAACTAGGACTACTGACGTGCAGACTGACCAATTACTTACTGACCTAGCTAAGTAAGTCACAGAAACAATGTTCTATTTCTATGTAGTACTCTGAAAGCCGCCATTGTTTTCTCAAAGAACCATACACCCAAGTCAAGAACCATTTACACATCATTATTTTTAATATTGGATGCCAATATATTAACTTATTTAGGTCCAGATTTAATAATTCACATTTAAATGCTGGTTAGAAAATGCAGTTAAATTTCTCTTTGGATGCTCCTATTCCAAGACACATTTCAGATTCAAAAGAACAACATTTATATGTACTTGCTTACTGTGTGTATTACAGTGTACAAAACCTTTCAAATTTAAAATAAAACAGATTTTTCAATGAACTGCAGGCTTTTTTATAAATAAAAAATATTTTTATTAACTGTAAATATAAATGATGGAAAGTTATAACTGTAGCAGTAGCTTAATGAAAAATCTCCTGTTTATTAAACAATCTTCCAGAAGCTGTATCAGGGTTTCTCCTCTCCGTAAACACCACCACGAATATCACCAAGCTGCGGATTCCTTACCCACAGACGGGGACCTGGTACCTCAGCCTCAGGTCACTGTGCTCCACAGAGCGAGGGTGAGTTTAATCACACTCACACAGTCACACACATGGATTGACACGTTTCCACAGCCGATCCACAGAAAAACACGTATATTTGTGGGCTGTGTGATTAACCCAAGTACCCGGACGATACCTGCAGACACACAGAGGACACACTACATTCATTACAGACAGTGACTCAAGGTTAGGTTTGAAGCCACAACCCCAGGATCCTGGAGCTGACAAAGACACTACCTGCAGCACCACCTTGCCGCCTCATGTTTATTTAAAATGACGTTAAAATGAGCTTAGCATGCTTGGGGGAGGACACTAACTGAATATTGCAGCAAAAGCTCATTTCAGGGAGGTACCCCAGGACGTCCTGGAACCTCTGGAACACTTGGGTGTCTGCTATTGTTGGTTTGTCTATAGCATTGCAGTGACTTCTTTGAGAAGATTAGGCAATGTAAAGCCTTCTGTGGAGAATATCACTGTGTGCAAATACTTTAAGTTGATTGGTGGGCTCCTTTGATTCAAGGTATAAAGCTTTTCAACTACGAGGCTGCATAGCTGCCACGCTCAAACAACCCAGGCCCTTCAAACCACTAACACAAATTAGACAGAGAAGTAGAGTTCAGGGAAAGTTTGAGAGCATCGTCTAAAATTGCCAGCAGAAGTGGTTTAGCTTTTGCTAATACAACAGGGAATACACCTCCATATCTACTTCTGAAGCTGTGAAACACTGTCCTTAAACATCAGGTCACCTTTCATCTAGGAGTTTTATCTTGTTTGGAGATTAGGCGGATTCCACAGACATACTTCAACTTCTGAACTCTGCTTCAACTTGGTTGTTTCTCCACTCCAGCTATTCTCAGACTAGAGATTTAAATATGCCCTTCTCTCAAAGTCAGAGATGCATGTTTAAAACAGAAAGAGGGCTTATATTCTGCATTACAATCTGTGAAGTTTTCTTAAATCAGTCTCATAGGAACTGTTTTATAATGTGTAACTTGGTAACACTTTACTGTGGGTCATCATTCAGATATCTACATGACCCCTGCATAAACCTACATTCACACCTATAAAGACATGCCCCTAGACTGTTAGCCATCACAACATTTTCTATGGTGAGGAGACATAAAGGGGACATATTAGAGCAAAACCATTATTTGCTCAATGCATGTGCATATTCATTTGGGAATATGCAGCCTACCGACAAACAAACTGAAACAAGGCCACCCAGGCATTTTTTGTGGGCTGCTTAAGTCAGTAAACATGGGATAAAAAGAGTCATTCTGATTTTGTGCTGCTTTTACATGAAGTGCAGACATTTTTTTATTTGTCCCGCCTCCTAATCTGAGTCTCTCCAATCACAGCGCTGGACCTGAATATTTGTGATTGCACAAAGATGAGGTTAAACAGAGCAAAAGAAAACACAACCAAAACAGATAAATTAAAGCAGTGAATATATATGGAGAAAAAGATGGAGAAGAAAGAGAACTGAGTGAAAATAGCTAAAACCCCAAGCTTCTGCTCCCCACTCCTGGGCTCTCGCACTGAACTGAGTTGTTTTTTATTTATTCATTCATTCATTATCTGTAACCGCTTATCCAATTCAGGGTCACGGTGGGTCCAGAGCCTACCTGGAATCATTGGGCGCAAAGCGGGAATACACCCTGGAGGGGGCGCCAGTCCTTCACAGGGCAACATACACACTCACACACTCACGGTCACTTTTGAGTCGCCACCTACCAACATGTGTTTTTGGACTGTGGGAGAAAACCGGAGCACCCAGAGGAAACCCACGCAGACACAGGGAGAACACACCAAACACCTCACAGACAGTCACCCGGAGGAAACCCACACAGACACAGGGAGAACACACCAAACACCTCACAGACAGTCACCCGGAGGAAACCCACACAGACACAGGGAGAACACACCAAACACCTCACAGACAGTCACCCGGAGGAAACCCACACAGACACAGGGAGAACACACCAAACACCTCACAGACAGTCACCCGGAGGAAACCCACACAGACACAGGGAGAACACACCAAACACCTCACAGACAGTCACCCGGAGGAAACCCACACAGACACAGGGAGAACACACCAAACACCTCACAGACAGTCACCCGGAGGAAACCCACACAGACATAGGGAGAACACACCAAACCAGAGCACCCAGAGCAGGAATCGAACCCAAAACCTCCAGGTCCCTGGAGCTGTGTGACTGCAACACTACCTGCTGCGCCACCGTGCCGCCCTTTTTTTATTTTATTTAATTACTTAATTTTTTTATGTGTTGCAGGTTTGAGGTGTGCACTAATATAACAGCAGAAGTGTATCTCCGCTCATACCTGACCCCCTGCATCAACGACTGTGGAACATATGGCCAGTGCAAGCTTCTCCGCACCAATAACTATCTGTACGCTGCATGCGAGTGCAAAGCAGGTAAGCTTAAACCTCACATTTGTTTTATAGGGATTATAGTAATTATTACCCTGTTTTACATCATTGATACATGAATACATATAAATGCAGATTAAAAACATTTATTAATTTGTCTTATGGCCTACAGACCTACAGACCACCCACTGGTGACACAAGTCTTCAGTTGCACAAACAGAAAAGTACTGACTAATAGATTATTGACCTGTCAGAGGCAGTTGTGCGTAACCCTATGGCCATTATCCCCAATGGCAAGTGTCAGCCAGATGTGTATAGATCCTTCTAGCAGTTGTATTCAAGATCCAGGTCTGATCAGTTAATGATTCTGTGAGTCACTACAATCAAATCCTCACAGAAATTAGCTGCTTCAGGTCCAAGTATAAGTCCCAATGTTCGGTTACATCTACATTTATTTGGACGTTGAATAAATGGTTATAATGGAGTCTGGAGGAAGTTGTAGTCATGTGTAAAGTGCTGAAATAATATCTTTTTAACTTTACTTTCTTTTAGTTTTGACATTTAAAAAAAGCTAATCACCAATGTGTCGATGCAGAAAATGCAAATCATTCTGTGACTGTAATTATATAACTACATATTTACATTTAAATCGCACATCAAAATGGCAGCAGTCAAGGGTTACACTCGCCCCAGACTGTAAAGCTAGGAATTATCTTTGGAAATGGTTTTTGGGAGAACAATATCTATTTCATTGTCTTGCATTTCTCTCCACCCATTGCAATCAGTTTAAAGGTTAATGTGATTTTAATTTGCTAGATATTTCGCAATTTTACCATAATCGTCCCTCTCCGCAGTCGAACGCCAATCAGGGATAATTGGCAGGTTAAGTTGGACCATTCTGCCACACGTATGTCACTCATATCTCCGCATGAATAGGAGATCATGAATCAAACAGTTGCTTAATTAGAGGATGTACGATAATGCTGGGAAATATGCTAATCACTGCCTCTCAATTACTTCCCCATTATGGATGATTCTCAATGTTCGCTTTATTTTCTTCTCTCTGGATTGTGGATCGCTGTCAGTGTCTTCTGTACCATAGGCACATCCACAGCCTTTAATGAATATTTGAGGGGGCAAATATGTGGTGTTGAAATTATTTCCCTTTAAATTTCTCTCTGATACTTTCACCCACACCGTTTTCTTCTCGAGTGATGATCATTTTTATAACACTCTGTCAAACTTCAGTCAGAGTTTGGTTCTGAAATGAGCTTATGTACGTGCTCCTGCTTGGTGATGTGGTCTATACAATCTCAGGTGTTGCCTAAGCCTCTGAAACTTGGAGTTCATAATTGCTCTCATTCTTTCTGGGTGGGTGAGCCATCCTACCATCGCCCTCCAGAGTAGTATGACGGTGCTGGACGGTTAGCATTCTCCTCCAAGCAGGTTGAGCCATCCAGTGGCTTTGTTGTTTGTCAGTAGGTTGTTGTGAATGTCTGTAAGCACATGTGTGTTTGTTCTCACTGCCTCAGGTTGCTGGAACTGTCTGTGATTGGGTATGTGCTAGATATCAGGGTGGACCTGATGATATCTCATGATTATGGAAAATATTAGAATAAAATTGCTACAAAGAAGAAGAAAAGAATACATATCTCCATATATGTTTGGTGTTGATTAGGCCGGCACAATCAGAGAGTAGCTCTTCTGGGTTGTGTTTGCTTGTATTTCCAGTGTGAGGAAAGGGTAGGCGAGAAAAAGAGCGCAATGCACCTCTTTCCTCACTGTGTTTACATCACTGCAGGCTTTCAGGATCCAATCTATATTTATGAAGCTGTTTACAATAAGCCACAGATGAGCTCGCAAATGTGCGCTGGACTGTGTGCTTCTCTTGTTCTGCTGTTTGTGGAGGTTGTGTAGGTAATTTAAGGGCGTGTAGATGCTTGTGATGAGGACTGCATGTGTGCGTTTGAGTGGAGGAGTCTGTGTGTGTGTGTGTGTGTGTGTGCGTGTGTGTTTGTATGGTTTTTTTGTTAGCCCAGCAAGATTCCACACTCTAGGTCCAAATAAAAAATAGACTTCTAGTCAGATAGAGGGCTATAAAGCCCACCAGCATTGGACTCTGGAGTAGGGGAACTGGTGGCTGATGGGTTTATACCCTACTAGCTTGTACTTGGCAATGGAAATGGCTAAAGTAGTGTAGCATGTTAGCTATAGCTGAAATCAGCACCACAGTTGGAATCCTGTTGTATTGTTTAGTGCTTTTCTATTGTGTATGTGTGTTGTGAACACAGCTTGAGCGATAGTAGCACATTAACAGGTATCACTTATTAAAAAAGGTGTACTTTTGGACAAATGTTTTTAGGGCGAATCCCATTTCTCCCATTACCCCTAGCATTCGCTTTTATCTAGTGTCTCATGTCTTATCAGGATAGAGGTATAGGGTGAAGTGTTATGGCTATACCACCCTTCAAACTGATTTTTCAGAGGCTTACTTCAAAATGTTACGAATGCCTTATGAATCACTGGAAATATGGCCATGCAAGCAACCAAAAAAAATCATAAGTATTTTCTTCTTTAAAACCTAAGATAATCATTGTGTTCTAATATTAAAGTAGATTTGAAATCTTATCATTTGAACTTCATTACAAGCATAAAACATTAGTTGTATTCTGATGTCTCAGGCTCGTGTGCAAAATCACAACTCAAAATGGTTCTGGAGGCAGTATTACCTTTGAGGCAGAGCGAATGTAATTGTTTACCAGCCAAAAAGGCAGGGATCAGTGTGATTGTTTAGAACATACTAGGCAGACATTTTCAGATACTGGTAAAGCTCCACCTAGGACCTTGAGGTATCCCTGCAATGAATGTGGAAAAATAAATTCACTGTAAATGTTTCTTTTCTTTTTTTACTGTAGACTTCATAGTTTGTTGGAAGTGTTGCAAAAATTTCAGTATTTTTATATTTTTTTTTTGATTGAACAGAGGATAAAGGAACTGCCTCTGAGGAAGCTGCAGAATGTTATAATGCTCTGCTGCCTCACAAGCAGTAGTCATAGCTCAAACATGCCATACTTCTTCAAAATCTGCCTCAGAAGCAGCAGAGAAATCAAAGAATTCTTCAAAGACAGTTACATGACAGCAAATCTAAATATTGAGAATTATAAGACAGACCTTAATTTACAGTAATTATAAAAAAGAAAATTATGTTGCAATAAGGGCGGCACGGTGGCGCAGCAGGTAGTGTTGCAGTCACACAGCTCCAGGGACCTGGAGGTTGTGGGTTCGATTCCCGCTCCGGGTGACTGTCTGTGAGGAGTGTGGTGTGTTCTCCCTGTGTCTGTGTGGGTTTCCTCTGGGTGACTGTCTGTGAGGAGTGTGGTGTGTTCTCCCTGTGTCCACGTGGGTTTCCTCTGGGTGACTGTCTGTGAGGAGTGTGGTGTGTTCTCCCAGTGTCCGTGTGGGTTTCCTCCAGGTGACTGTCTGTGAGGAGTTTGGTGTGTTCTCCCAGTGTCCGTGTGGGTTTCCTCCGGGTGCTCCGGTTTCCTCCCACAGTCCAAAAACACACGTTGGTAGGTGGATTGGCGACTCAAAGTGTCCGTAGGTGTGAATGTGTGTGTGTGTGTGTGTGTTGCCCTGTGAAGGACTGGCGCCCCCTCCAGGGTGTATTCCCGCATTGCGCCCAATGATTCCAGGTAGGCTCTGGACCCACCGTGACCCTGAACTGGATAAGTGTTACAGATAATAAATGAATGAATGTTGCAATATTTATTTCTTCAAAAGACTTTCTGCCGGTCACAGCAGACAAACACGAGTTTAGGCAGAGATTTGCCCATTTATGGTGCTCACAACATGTCAGGTTTATTCCAGCCTTTTGGCTGGTAACCAATTAAATTTGTTTGGCATAGCTGGCTTCAGAATCATTTTGAGAAGCCGTTTTGCACACAAGCATTTCTCAGTAGTTAGCTAATAACTTTCCAGTTCCACCTTAAATGCTGAAGCAATTACATTCTGGTACCTGAGACTACTGCAATATTTAAGGTTGAAATAGTATCTTCAAAGAAAAATCTCACTCCTCTGATATCACTGCAGACTGGGTTGTATCATTTAACAACTACACCTTTAGCTGAGTTCCCAGGAGCACGGTGACATTCAAAAAGGTACAGGGGTATAAATAAAAAAAAAAAAAATGGAATCTGACCTAAATATGCAAGCTTAGTGATTAAGAATGTGAACTTAAGAATGTGACTTTTGACTTATGGGCCTTTTGGAAAAGGCGTTCCTTCATGGTGTTTGTCCTTGTCCTAGGCTGGGACGGCTGGGGATGCACAGATAACACTGAAGCTTATTCGTATGGATTCCAGCTGCTGTCCACCCTGCTGCTGTGTCTCAGTAACCTGATGTTTGTTCCGCCCGTGGCCATAGCCATAAGGAGCCATTATCTGTTGGAGGCGTCCGTCTACATCTTCACCATGTTCTTCTCCACTGTGAGTGCCCTGTGGATAGTGCAATGTCTCTGCTCGGTTAAACCAGCGTAGAGTTTCGACTATAGATCAGATCAGCACCACTTTTGGAATAGTAGAGTTTGCAGTGAGGCATTCTTATGTCCAGCTTATTGCTGAGCTTTATCGTTTTACCTTGTCTTTACACACACACACGGCAAAAAAAAAAAATACTGAATAGTAGTTCATATTTATATTAATATTTTATATAAATAAGCATACATTTTATATAGAATAAAATGAGAATAGTCATTTTTAAAATAATGCAACATTTACCATGAAATAACAAAACAGTGGGAGAATGAATTAATTATAAAATGAATATTATACAGGGCGGCATGGTGGCACAGCAGGTAGTGTCGCAGTCACACAGCTACAGGGACCTGGAGGTTGTTGGTTCGATTCCCGCTCCGGGTGACTGTCTATGAGGAGTTGGAGTGTTCTCCCCATGTCCGCGTGGGTTTCCTCCGGGTGCTCCGGTTTTCTCCCACAATCCAAAAACACACGTTGGTAGGTGGATTGGCAACTCAAAAGTGTCCGTATGTATGTGTGTGTGCGTGTCTGTGTTGCCCTGTGAAGGACTGGCGCCCCCTCCAGGGTGTGTTCCCGCCTTGTGCCCAATGATTCCAGGTAGGCTCTGGACCCACTGTGACCCTGAATTGCATAAGGGTTACAGATAATGAATGAATGAATAGTATACATTACACAAAACATGCTTTACAACATATTAGATCTCCTAATACATACAGCTTGTAGCACTTTCCAGAATATTAAGGCTCTTCTGCTATGCCCTAGATACATGCCCTTTAGGTTTTAGTTTGTTTGTGTTCTACACTGAACATATTCTGGTCCCCCACTCTCTTTTGGCGTCCTGTAGTTCTACCATGCCTGCGATCAGCCCGGGATCGTTGTTTTCTGCATTATGGAGTACGACGTCCTGCAGTTCTGTGATTTCCTCGGCTCCCTCATGTCCGTGTGGGTCACTGTCATCGCTATGGCCAGACTCAAGTCCATCATCAAACAGGTAACAGTCACTGGGTGGGTTTAGACTGTGCACAAATCAAATTAACCCCAAACGCATTCAGTGATGTTGACAGCTGAGCTCTGGGGTGGCCAGTCCATTCTTAGTTATGTTTCTCCAGCCTGAGTTCACACAGTGGACAGAAACACTTACAGATGTGTTCATTTTCTCCAGTTTCTTTTTTGCTCCTGAACAAGTGGATCTCCTCAGAGATATCTGCTGAAAAATGAGCACCTCATACTAAAAAGATGTTTTGATTGGAAATGAAATAAATGAAGGGTCTCTTATTTAGAAGAGTATTATAAATATGAATGCTAGCAATCTGTTACACTTCCCAGCAATCACAGTGCATTTAAAGGTAAATCTGTGTGTGTGTGTGTGTGTGTATGTGTGTGTGTGTTACAGAGAGAGAGAGAGAGAGACAGAGGGAGAGAGAGAGGGGGGGGTGGAGAGAGAGAGAGAGAGAGAGAGAGAGAGAGAGACAGAGGGAGAGAGAGAGGGGGGTGGAGAGAGAGAGAGAGAGAGAGAGAGAGAGAGAGAGAGAGAGAAAGAAAGAAAGAAAGAGAGAGAGAGGGAGAGAGAGAGATAGGGAAGGAGAGAGAAAGAGAAAGAGAGAGAGAGAGAGAGAGAGAGAGAGAGAGCATCGACCATTTCTTTGCTTTACTTGTTAGCTGCTCCCCAGACTAGATCAGTCAGGAGGGAGAAAGAATTAAAGAGAAAAAGAATGAGGAGGGAAAGCATTAGATTAATGTGCGGGCTTCTAAGACACAATGTGTGTGTGTTGGTGTGCGTATGTGTGTGTTTGCAAATGCACAGTCACTTATCTTGCCCTCCCTGGGTGGAGCCAGAAGTCCAGAAGATTGCAACGATTGCCTTTTAAATCCTGAGTTTAAGGTTAGATTTAGGTTTAGATGTAGTATTACTTGACTATAGTGATCCAGAGGTTCATGGAAGAGCATGTATAAGTGTGTACATTTATGAATTTGTATAACCATCATTGTGGGGACCTCATGTCCTTATGATAATTCAACAGCATGTCTTGCCCCTGCAGTGAAATTTGAATTCAACTCAAAGTCAAGGTTTAAGATCAGTATTATTGTATGCACTGTAAGTCCTCAGAAGTATAGTCCGACCATATGCTGTGTGTATCTGAGAAGGGGTGGAAGACATTGTACGTACAGCAGCTGCATTTCTCCAGGGAGAATGTGTAAGAGGGTGTGTGTGTTTTTGCTGAGAGCAGCAGTATGTGGGCACTAATCAAATCACCCATCTCACATCAGCAGCAGTGTCTGGCAGGACTGGTGGGGGGAAGATGGGGTGGGCGAAGGGGAGGGTGGGCAACTTTATAAGAAGCTGCCTCCACTGTCTGTCTGGCTGAAGGTAGGCCCAGCAGGCTGGCCTTAATTGGAAGACATGTGGATATGTTTAACCCAGTCTAGGACCCAGTTTAAGGCATTCTCTTTCTTCCTCTCTCTCTCTTTACTAGGTGCTCTACCTGCTGGGGGCCATGTCTCTGTCTATGGCCCTGCAGCTGGATCGCCACGGCCTCTGGAACCTGCTCGGCCCCAGCCTCTTTGCCTTAGGCATAATGGCCATCGCCTGGGTAAGACCCTCAGTAACACAGCTGAGCTGCTCAATCATTCATGGCCTAGCTGTCAGGACACCGTAAAGCTTCTGGAGTAGTGTTTTAGCAGCAATGTACGGCAAGCCTTTCCTCGTCGCCTTCACTTCTCTGGAAGGCAAGCTTTCTAAGAAAAGGATGCATTTGTTTCAACTTTTATGAGCTGTTACAGGAATCATCTCCTACATGGTACTTGCATTTTATTAAGCTTTCACCAAACAATCCACTTATACCAGTCACAATTGCTTTCCATCACCATATTCCAACCCGAGTGACACAGTGGCACAGCAGTAGGGCTGATGCCAAACAGCTCCAGGTTCCATCCTCGCCTCAGGTCACTGTCTGCGAGGACAGGAATTTCCAACCTCTCTTTATCCATGAAATCCTGTTTCTGTCACTGGACCTTCATTTTCCATTTTGTCACAAGCATCTTGGCAGCTCCATTATTTTGAAGCCTACCCCTGACCAGTGAACAGTTGAGCTGAAGTCTTAATAATTGAATATGAATTTCAGGGACATTATTTTGCACTGGACAGTCCTTCCTCTGCCCTGTGAAGGTCTGGCGCCCCCTCCAGGGTGTGCTCCTGTCTTGCGCCCAATGATTCCAGGTATGCTCTGGACCCCACCGCGACCCTGAACTGGATAAGGGTTACAGATAATGAATGAATGAATGAATTTCTTCTGTGTTCTGTAGAAGTGTACAAAATTGAAAACCATCCAGTGGACTCAGAGGATTCAGATTTTTGTCCATAATGCATGTTACAAGTGACCAAATCTGAATTTTATGGTGAAAATCAAGTTTTTTTTTAGGGACAAAAGGCAAGAAACTCCGGCCTGGAATGCACTAAAAGAAAATATTTTTAATGTACTTTATTTTTTACTTTGTTTTTTAACGTAAAATGGTTGCTTAAAATTAAATCATCTACATCAAGATATAATTTGAGAACACGTTACATATATTATCTCTGGATGTAGATGATTTAATTTCCCATTGAAGTTATTTCAGAGTGTCTTTTTTACTCAGTGTGGCAATAAAGCCTACAGATATGGCTTGAATGTGATCTGAATTTATAAGGTCATTGCAGATTTGCAGACTCCAGAAAACCTGACCTGCTCATATCAGATATACTCAGGAACCAGATCTGAGCTGCCTTTCTGAACAAGGTCTTAGTAATTTAAGCAGTGTAACAATTGATATGCACTCAAGGAAGCTGAATAGTCATAATCTCACTTAGTTGCCTCGCCAGCGGCAAGGACTACCAGCCAAGGCTCTTGCATAGTAGGACATTCAGAGATATAGAATGGAAATGAAACAGGTGTTGTTTTGAGGTCAGGAAACTTCAGCCAGAGTGAAAAATAGGTTTCTGTATTTGGAAAGACTTGGCAGGACATTGCCTCCATGCTAAAAAAGGCATGGCAGATTCAGACATTTTTCATGGTTTCACAGCTGCCAGAGCTGAGTCACATCAGAAACGAGTTGTAGACTAAAGTTTAGACACATAGCTGACTGAAAACAGAGCAAGACAAATATGTATTGTGTCATAATTGCTTATGTGGTGGAAATAGCTTGAAGCTTATGGCCGTTTTGATCTTTTTGTGCTAGCTAGCATTAGCCTTTTCTTGACCCCATTGCCTGGAGCGTGCTGTACATGTTCATTTGCGATGTGTTGGGTCATTCTGGGTCAGGCAATCCAGCTTGTTGTCTATTCCTGGGACATGCTGTGGACATATTGTTGGGATATTGTGGCATGCGTTTATCTTGGCTAGGGTGCTAGCTAAGATAAACAGAGGGCCCTGACATTACCTTATCCAGATGGTATTAGTCATGCCCTTATAGTTCCATTACCAGTCAGCTTGTTCTTTTTCGTTAACTCTTCTCCGGGCCATAATGTATTTCCTGAAGTGAGTAGATAAAAAATAATGGGTGCTGGGAGAGGAAGGGGCTTAGCTGTAGCCTCTGACACTGGAGTGCGGTGTGAACATTGGCTTTAGAGAAGCCTCCTTTGAGTCGAACTGTGGCGGATATGTGGAGGATAAAGTGGAGAAGAGTGGAGAAGAGCAAGAGACGACACTGATGAGCATGAATCACTTGCTAAATGTAGCTAGCCAGACTTTCTGATCGATTTACAGAAGGACAAGAGATTGGTGTGTGTCTGCTGTTCTTGGAAGACGGAGACTAGAGAAGAGAAAGCAAAATAACAGATATTTTCAGTGTGATTGCTGTTCTCCCACTAACACCACCCCCCCACCACACACACACACACACACACACCTCGGTGTTTGTATGAAAAACATGAGGCGTAAATGAGGTTTTGAATAAAGTATAGGCACCCGGCACCCAGCAGGCAACAGACATTTCATTACATGAAAATGGATGAGCTCATACATACAGAAAAGGGGGAGTGTTGTTTTTTAAGCATTGCAGCAGCTGTGACTCACATTAAGACGCAAAATATTGATGCAACACATTCATAGGATGATGGGAAAGTAGTACTTTCTGGTTATTAATCATGATTAGATCTGTAGATATATAAATACATACATTATGTCTGAATTTTTCTAGCTACATGCCCATAGGTTCTTTATATCTTCTTCTGTCTTTTAACTTTTGAATCCACTGTTTTGTGATGTCACAAAGCCAACACAATCACATACATCCTGAACCGCTTCCTGTGCGAGGCACAATACGGGACAGACAATCAGAACAGAAGTGCGTTTACATATGTCAGTCTTAAAGACACAAAAAGAGGGGTTGGAAAATGGTAATCAACAAACGAATCATGAACTTTTGGAACATAAAATTGGAAATGTCTTTATATGTAAACAATAAAACACAAGGATTATGTTTCAGAACCCTGCAACAGACCACAGCCCTGTCAGGGGTGTGTTCCTGCTTTGTGTTCAGTGATACCATCTACACTCCAGACCCACTCTGACCCCTGGACAGGAAGAAGCTGTTACAACAGATGAATGACTGAATAAATGAAAGTCAAAATGTCTTCTGCACCAGTGGATAAATGCTAAGATGGAGGAAGCAGGACTCACTCAGAGTCAGTGAATGTGAAAATGTTAATGTCAGTCAAAATGTCTATTTTTCTAAATTAGTTCTTCCACATTTTCCTCTTTATCAAAAGCAGTCTATAGAAATGCTTAATTTTCTCAAACTATATGCTAACATTTTAATTTCCAATCACTGTGGAAAAAACAGCCTTCCATCTCCAAACATTTCAGGAGAAGGAAAACACTTATTTTTCAATGTAATTCCAAACCATCCATCCATTCATTCATTATTTGTAACTGCTTATCCAGTACAGGGTCGTGGTGGGTCCAGAGCCTACCTGGAATCATTGGGCGCAAGGCGGGAATACACCCTGGAGGGGGCGCCAGTCCTTCACAGAGCAACACACACACATTCACTCACACACTCACACCTACGGACACTTTTGAGTCGCCAATCCACCTACCAACGTGTGTTTTTGGACTGTGGGAGGAAACCGGAGCACCC
The DNA here is from genome assembly GCF_029633855.1 of Hoplias malabaricus. Lineage (NCBI taxonomy): Eukaryota > Metazoa > Chordata > Actinopteri > Characiformes > Erythrinidae > Hoplias > Hoplias malabaricus. The sequence continues at coordinate 21,583,312 of NC_089820.1, forward strand.
GGAGGAAACCCACGTGGACACAGGGAGAACACACCAAACTCCTCACAGAATTCCAAACCAGGTTGAGATAAAATATTGCCATCTGTGTCTATTACTCAATCAACCACTCCATCAGTAAGACATCAGTGAGCAGTAAGACAGTAGCTGTTAGAGATAATGAATTAAAGATCGAGGATGCAGGACAGTTGATCAGTGATACTGTGGGAGTGTAAAACACAGGGCATGATCAGGGCAACATCAGGGAGAGCATCAGGAACACAGCATCTCATTGCAGAGAAAGAATACCAGAGAGCAAGGTAAAACAAGGGGGCAATGGATTAGTAGATTAATGGAAAAACCAGGGGAGAAAGCCATCCACAGACGAAGTGAGCAATCCAGCAAAAGAAAGGCAACATACATGAGAGAGAGAGAGAGAGAGAGAGAAATAAAAAAAAGGTGTAATAATGGTCATAAGACAGAGTTAATACAAAATTGTGGTAATATGTAACCTTTGTAGCATGCATGTGGATGATTAACCAGAATCATACATGAAAACATAGACTTTCAGTTTAAATTGAAAGATTGAGATTGTGCCTGAGCCCCAAACACTAACAGGGAGGCTACTGCAGTGAAGTGGAGCATTTTTCCTGCACTGATTTTCCTAAGAGTAGACCGGCTGCCTGTGAGCGAATAGTAAGTGACGGGTGATAGGGTATGAGATGTTCAGTGAGAAAACCAGTGGGGTATCCATGTGAGACTGTGTCTGGGACTTCCCACCACTACACACATTTCTGGATGCTAAAGACAGTGTAGTATTTGCATATTACTTTTACACACATTTGCCCAAATACTTTAAATAATTTCTAGATTACGTATTAGTTCTTTTACTGTTTACTGTCCTATGCTGTGTTGTTTAAAGTGGGCTACACGTCACTTCATTGGTACTGATTCAGTGTAGTTCTTGCCACAAGGGAAATTAAAGCTTTGCTTTTTGGACATTTCTGGATTTTTTTCTCAAATATTTCATTCTGCCATTGGCTGACTCTGTGGATGCAGAACCCAAATTCACAGGACACTTTTTTGATATGCTATATGACCAACTTCCCATTGGGAAAACTTGCCCTTGATACAATATTGCGGCTTTTAAGATGGCCGCCATGTCATAGCCTTAAAGTTAGCCCCCCTCACCCATTACTTGCAGGGTAATCAGATACAAGTGTGTCCTGTGACTTTCGACTCACCCTGTATATGAAATTTCAAGGCTAACTACTGACACGTGTTAGCGCTAGGTTAATCATCAGAGATCAAAGACAGGCATGAGTTAATGCTTTTAATTGATATCTTCATTCTTCTTTTTTTCCATTTTCATCCCACACTAACATATCTCGGGTGACCAGACATCCCGTTTCCCGTCTGGATTTGGCTGCGGAGGGTTAAGCTCCCTCTAGTGATCCACAGGCCCATCCACCTGAATAAAATTCATTACGACACCTACAGGTAGGAAAGAGAATAACAGCCTTTAAATGCAGGAGCTTGGCACTTAAGGGTACAAGCAGGGTAGGAGGTCACAGCAATTAAATGACAGGCACCTAGCACTTCTAGTGTTAAACATCATCAGTTTCCTCTCACTTTTCTACTTGTTTAATATCTTTACACACAATAGTTATTGTGATTGATCTGAAATGGACAATATATATTTTTAAAGCAATACCTAATTCCTTAATTCTCATGTTTGCACTTTGCACAAGTGATTTTACATTTAAAAATGTGTTTTTTCTTTTCATGGACCGTTACGATTTGTAGTTATAAACAGTGGGCCATGAGGTACAAAATGCTGAGACCCTCTGTCAACAGCAAACACCCACCCTACGTATATAGGCTTTAACTGATTTAGAATCAGAGTGGCATTGTGGTGCAAAAGGTAGTGTCATTGTTACAAGGGACCTGGGGTTGTGGGTTTGAGCCCCAGTCTGGGAGTCACTGTTTGTATGGGTTTCCTCCCGCAGTCGAAATTCACACGTTGGTACATGGATAACATGTCCATAGGTGTGGTGCCCTGTAATGTGGTTCCCGCTTTGTGTGCAGTGACCCTGAACTGGAAAGGTGGTTACAGGCAATGAATGAATGAATGCTTTAGCATCACAATTCATGGAATGGTTAAATGAGCATGTACTTTTAACAACCAGCTTCGAAAAGAAAAAAATCTGGCATCAGAAATTATCTCTCCCTAAACATGTCTCAAAACATCTTTCCAGTTTGCAATATTTTTGGTTTGTTTGCATTTATTTGTGTTTGTATCAATGAATAGTGAAAATCTTAATTCATTGCGCCTCAGAAACCACCGCAACAGCACCATCTGAATAGGGTGTGCTTATCTTTTGAGGATCATTAATATCAGCTTGTTTATGGCATTGTTTCAGCCGGGTCTAGCGTGGTGAATGTGCAGAGACGAGCTCAAATTAGATCAGCGGAGCAGAGCAGAGGGCTGCAGTCGTGTAGAAGCACGAATGTGACAGAAAGAGGAGGAGGATGGAGAGACAAATTAGGGTTGAACAAGAAGGAGAGAGAGAGAGAGAAAAGAGACAAAACAGAGAGAGATGTGTGGTAAATTAGCATTGCCACTGTTACTGGGGAGTACAAGCTGAGCTGTCTACACAGGCAGCAATTGTTTTCAGCATGGAACTGTGAGAAAATGCTTTCGATTTGAGGCACAAAACGCCAGAATTCTGACATGCCAAGTGTCAAGGAAGCATTGATTCCTGCATCATTCGATCAATATCCATTCTCCTCCTCAAAGCCCTCACCAAGGTGAGAGATGAAGTCCATTTTACTGAAGTATGTCTTTTCAGAATATTTACTGGGTATACAAATTTATTACACTACTCTGCCCTGGGTCACGTTTTATTCAAGCTCATGGATGAAGGACACTTATTCTTACCTTTTATTGTGAAATGCAACCATTTCTAATCAATGAGATAGAAGGCTGGAAATTGAGATGAATGTCCACGAGCTTCTGTTCAGCAGGCAGTATGTGTTCATTAGAGTTACATCACCAAGAACAACTTTTACAATCAATTTTGATCCTGTAACTTTTTTTTAATATAGCTGAATATTATTAGCTTTTTATTAAAAAGCTCAAATATGGGTTAAATGAAAATAACACCTGCTGGCACAATTCAAAAAGTAAATTATTAGCACAAATACACCACTCCAGCTCATCTTAGAGACATTGGATGATGCCTCATCACTTAGTGTGTGGGACAAAGTTTGGCTTATGTGATGTCAGGTCTTCCACAAGACCGGAGCTAGCGATAACATCATTCACCTCGATAAAGACACCTCTGAACCCTGGGGTTCAGAAGGCTAAAGGGCTGTTTCACAGAGGTTCTGACTAACATATCACACAGGTGCAGATGCTGTGGTGTTTTAGGTTGCCATGGAGATGGCAATCGTAATTATTCTGCAATTATTTACACCCTGACAGTTCAGAATAGGCAGGATATGGGTTTTTGGACCTTTACAATACTGTATAATGTTGTATCTTGTGGCCAGAATGCGGTCAGAATATCCTCATATATCTTCTCTGCTCCAGATATGAATTTGTGATAGAGGCTTTTCTAATGCATGAGCATGAGCGAGATGGTCCAGTGTGTGATATATAAGCATCAGTCATGTGCTCCATAATGAACCTGCAAACAACAAAATCCAAATCATGTCACTGGGTAGAAACGCTCAAGTTAATCAGCAGTTAATTAGTGGGTTCTTCTGTGAATCAGCTGCTTTTCAGAACACAGAAATGCAAGAGAGAACTTCACAATCCAAAGAACATTGCAGTTCAGGAGAGGAGTTTTATGAGTTTGCTGTAACATTGCTGTGAGGATTTGATCGTATCCAGCCATTCTCACACTCCCAGCTTGGTAGCCTACTGTGACTGGGGGAGCCACAAATCAATTAGATTGCTCTGCACAATTAAGGCAAGAAAGTGCAGGTAAACACAAGAACACATTGTGTCAGAAGAAGACTAAGGCAAAAACGCAGGAGAAGACTTCTAGGACACGAGAACAACATGCCAGACGTAGTGTAGTAGCTGTGTGGGAGTTGGAAAGTGCGGAGTAGGGTGATACACAGCGGAAAAGTAATCTGAAATTCCATTAAAAAAAAAAAAAACCTTTCCATAGAAAATTCATAATAGCTGTCAAGGTTCATCTGTATTTTTCTGACTTACTTCACAAATAGAGGCATATTTATGAGAGAAAGATGCAGGGTTATGCAACAGTGGTGAGACAGTAGCTAAAATTTTAAATCTAAGTGCAGCACCATGCAGCTGTACTGTGATGGCGAGAAAGGCATTTTCACTGTTAATGGTGTGATTCAAGTCCAGAGAAACAACTTTGGGAGTGGGTGTATACAGTCAACGTTTGAAAGCAAGGACACACCGTCCATAGCACTATTCTGAGGGAGTATGTGAGAAATAGCACCCCTTGTGGTGTAATCCTTATTCAGGAGTACCTGAGTCTGCATGTGAGTGAGTGAATATATCTGTATGTGATGGAGTGAGTATGCTTGTGAATTACTATGTCAGCGACTACTGGAATATTACCACTGCACTACACTACCTACACTATTCGACTCTACTCATTTTGTTTTGTAGCTGGTACCTGGTTCCTACTACGACCCATACAAAATATTTTGTGTTGTATACCTGCATTTTGTCGTTTAGAGGGACTCCCTGGCCAATCGGCACTTTGCAAGGTTTATACATTACAGTTTAGTCCCTAGTTGGCTCGGTTGGAACCACAACCAAAAAAATGGAACTCATTCCAGGCACCAACTTTGCAAAAAAACTGATCATAGTCAAATAGTGTAGGTACCATGCAGTGGAAAAGTTACTGAACATATACAGGAGGTCCTCGGGTTACGTCAGTCCCGAGTTACGATGTTTCGTGGTTACGAACACGAAAATCATCTCCCATTTACTGCATACAGCCTTGTTTCGACTTAAATGGTTTTGAGTCGTAAACGTTGTAATGCGAATGGAAGTGTGTGCGGCGGAAGAATACACGGTTACGCGGCTCAGGACTGAGGAGGATAGGTGTTAGGATAAGTGCTTACAGTATGTTATTTACATACAGTATGTACGTATGTTCAGACCTACACCGAAAATCGGTTTACGAAGCAACGTAGGAACGGATCAACGTCGTAAGTCGAGGACCCCCTGTATTGTCGCTATCCAATTAAAAACATGTACCTCCATTTTTGTCCAATTTTAGATTACTACATCATTTGAAGAGAGCAGTTGTCCTTCACATTGTGTGAAAAGGTCATGATGAATGAGCCAGTGGAAATGTTCTAAAGTTACGACTTTTACTGAAAGTTAAGGATTTATCCTTCTCCTGTGAAACTGCTAGTTTTGGAGATACATGTTTTTAATTGGACAGGGACCATATATGAATGTGCGTGTTTGTATATGTGAGCACATGTATGTCGATGAGTGAGTGAGTGTATATGTGAGTGACTAATCTTTATCATATACAGGGGTTAGACAATGAAAGTGAAACACCTGTCATTGTAGTGTGGGAGGTTTCATGGCTAAATTGGAGCAGCCTGGTGGCCAATCTTCATTAACTGCACATTGCACCAGTAAGACCATGTGCATCCAATGGTTCAAACATTGTGTCCTGAAGGCGGTGCTGTGTATCAAGACGACAATGCACCAATACACACAGCAAGACTGGTGAAAGATTGGTTTGATGAACATGAAAGTGAAGTTGAACATCTCCCATGGCCTGCACAGTCACCAGATCTAAATATTATTGAGACACTTTGGGGTGTTTTGGAGGAGCGAGTCATCAGCATCACGTAGAGACCTGGCCACTATCCTGCAAGAAGAATGGCTTCAAATCCCTCTGACCACTGTGCAGGACTTGTATATGTCATTCCCAAGACAAACTGACTCTGTATTGGCTGCAAAAGGAGGCCCTACACCATACTGATAAATTATTGTGGTCTAAAACCAGGTGTTTCACTTTCATTGTCCAATCCCTTGTATTTATTCCTATAGTCACTCATTAATTCATATTTGCTCACTCATTCAAATCCAAACTCACTCAAATATACGCCCTTGTACACTGTATGTGACTGAGTGAATGAGTATGTATTTATGTGAGTGAGTGAGTAAATTAAAAGTGGTTGCACTTAATAAGCTCCATCATTAGCAGTCAGATAGCTTTTGATGCTTCTTAGAGCAATGTTTTGCATCAGTGACGATGTGTATTCAGTCAGTTGCATCCTGTCTGTGTGCTGTCACAACAACATGTGAAACTATTGCATGAGCCTAAACATTATGGGCTGTGTGAACATGGAAAATGCCAAATACACTTTTCTTCTACTCTCACATGCAGAGGAAGTGCACATAACATGGGAGAGTTATTACACATGCAGCTGATTATGTATTCAGCTCTGCTGACTAAAGTTTTAGAAACTCACTACAGCTAGTTCAGTGTCATTGCCCCACTTTTTTAGGAGTATGCCAAAGCAGAGCCATCTGTCTTTCTCTGAAAACTCAAAATACTCACTATTTGCCTTGATTGGTGTAATTACAGTCAATCACTCGCCAAAAAGAGGCTGCTCCAGGATGTGTCAGGGTACATTTAAAATCCTCAGGCTCCGCTGTCTGATGTTTCAGGGACGGGTGATCTTTGGTAACCTTGTGTAAAATACTGATTTGCATTGATGGCAGTAGGAATCTGGAGCGGGATAGGAATGAAAGGCACTACCTTGGTGCTTGTATGGAGCATCTGGCAGGGCCACATGCCGGCCAAAGCTCACAGCGCAGTGCAAAAAAAAAAAAAAAAAAACTGAGCTGTGCCTTATCTCTCCAGCTTTAAATGTTACATTAGCATTGCAAAGGGGTCAAACCATCACAGACGGTCCCCACTTCAGCGATAGGGCCTGAGAAAGAATGGTACTAAATCTTAGGAACTCTAGGTCTGGAAAGGCACATAGTTTTTTCATGATTGCATTTACAACTCTTCCCCCCGATGCGGTGAGTGCACTTGTGAAAAGCTGGTCCATGGTGAAGTGCTTGCATTACTGATAATGGCATCAATGAAAGGCCGAGTGATATGGAATAATGGACTGTGTGGTGTCGAGGGAGGGAGAGCGCGTCTGTGACTGGGCTTAGTGCTCCGGCACGGAGCACTCTAACACAGCAGTCTTCATAAATATTGCCATCTGCGGAGGTTCACGCATTTTATAGCCATGAATACACTATGCCACCAGCTTAAGTGTACACTCTTAAGTGTGGAACCTAGATAAGTCTCTCTTTTTGATTTGTTTATTGGTCCTGAAATAAACATATATTATACGGTACAACTACTAACAGTCTTACGAAAGCTAAGGTTTGGTCATGCTTTCATTCAATGTCAGGATAATGTCATTAATGTCATCCATATACTGGCCCCCTAGCCAACAATAGTGGGATGCAGTGAACATATAATTCCTCAAAGTGTATACCTTTACTTTGAGGACATGGATTTGAAGCTTTGGATAAAATAAATGATACTGGGCATTAAATAGTGAAATGCATGTATGGAACACAATATATTATTTATATTCATTCATTCATTCATTCATTTCTTGCCATGGTCTGGAGCTATATGACCACAATTCTGACCTGACCCTGAACGTACAAAAACTGCAGAGATGTGATTAGACCCTTGCTAGGAGATAACTGTGTTTAAATAATAATGGAGGATTTTAATGTTGTACAAACTACACAACTAAATCATCCCACAGAAACCTTGTTTACTCCTGGTCAGTCTTGTTTCTCAAGCATCAGGTTCATATCCAGATAAAAATACAGGCATAACCGCATGTAATGTTGGGAATCTGCCACATGGACAGCAGCTTTGATATTGTTTCCTATCACCACATAAAATATGCATGAGCCTTATTTATTATTGGGGGGTACTGTTTTTTTTTTTTTTTCCCAGAGTGAGCGCAGGAGTTCCAAGTGTAATGGGTCAGAAAGTGATTTTTAATTCAGTTTTATTGGAGTATAGTGTGGTTGGAACATCATAGTGATAGACTGGGGTTACAGTTCTCCAGTCGGATATAGCAATAAGACTCTTTGGGTCCAATCCCGAGTGCACTACCGAGGATTCTAGTCTCTATGGAAAGATAACACATTGTGCTCCACCATTTAATGTTCTATTCATTTTTTAGGGTCTCTGTCAATCACAGGCCCTTAGAATCATCCTATCTCCACCTCCCCATATGGCTCCACTCCCTACATCTGTAACATGATGGAAAAATCCCTGTCAGTCTTGATAAGAGACTCTGCCACATGCCATAAATGAGTAATGAAAGTTAGTAACTTTCAAGGCTTTGCTTCTTATAAAAGTTGGAGACACAAATAAATGTTTTTAAATATTATTTTAGATCATTTTCTTTATATATTAGGTGTATGAATAAGTTATAAAATATGTTTAGGATTTTTTGAGTAGTTTATTATTGTAATTCAAAATGCAAGCATACTCTCGCTCTCAACATGTTATGGTTGTGTAGTATTCATTCATTATCTGTAACCCTTATCCAGTTAAGGGTCGCGGTGGGTCCAGAGCCTACCTGGAATCATTGGGCACAAGGCGGGAATACACCCTGGAGGGGGCGCCAGTCCTTCACAGGGCAACACACACTCACACATTCACTTATACACTCACACCTAAGGACACTTTTGAGTCACCAATCCACCTACCAACGTGTGTTTTTGGACTGTGGAAGGAAACCGGAGCACCCGGAGGAAACCCACGCAGACACAGGGAGAACACACCACACTCCTCACAGAAAGTCACCTGGAGGAAACCCACGCGGACACAGGGAGAACACACCACACTCCTCACAGACAATCACCCGGAGGAAACTCACGCGGACACAGGGAGAACACACCACACTCCTCACAGTCACCCAGAGCCCAGGTGTCTTATATTGCTTTGCACATAAACAAAGAAGCAAACCAATGAAATTAAAAACATCACTCAGAAATAAGATATAATTAAAGTACGTTAATGTAAAGAGCTAAATAAATAAAGAAAAATCCACGTTATCAATGCTTTAATGCACTTTCATGTGTTTTTATGTTTACAGACGGTGCGCACGATCCGCCGCCGCCGCTGCTACCCTCCTACCTGGAAGCGCTGGGTGTTCTTTCTCTTCCCAGGAACCATGATCGCCACCTCGGCCGTGGCCCTGTATGCATTTGTGGAGACGGAGGAGAACTACTTCTACATCCACAGCATCTGGCACATGCTGATCGCGGGCAGCGTTGGCTTCCTGCTGCCGCCTCGCGCCAAACCTGACGCCAAGGTGACGCCCTTGAAGCGCCGCCGCGGCTGTGGCTACCAGCTCTGCGTCAACGAGCATGAGGAGATGGGCCTGGTGGACCCAGCCATTATCACCATCAACAGCATCTGCACCAGCTGATAACACTCCACGTGCTCCTCACACACACACACACAAACACACAGACACACACACAAATACACACGGACGTCTGTTTGCCTTTTCTCTCCTCCCTTTGGAATCGGAAAAACAAAAAAGGGAAAACAAAGCCAGAGAACTTGTCGTCACACTGTAAATACAATACGAACTGAGGGGACACGTATTCACATTCTTTTCAGTTTGTTGGTTTTATGTTTGGGATTTCTTTGGTTAAAGTTATGGCAACACTATGTAACATTTTTGCTGGTGTGCTGGGATGGTTTTTGGTGGTGGTGGTGGTGGTATTGCACTGTTGTTTCTTTTTGAAGAATTCCAAGCTGAACATGCTGCTGCTATTTGACGGTGACTGTACAGACGTGTAATTATTATTTATTGTTTTCTTCTGGAATATGAAAAAAAGACCAAAACTATTGTGTGGTTTAGGGGATGTACAACAAGACAGCTTGGAGGTGTGGGACGAAAGACCTGTCCCAGGGTCCACATGAACAGTTTTTGTGTGCTCTTGCTTACAGTCAACAAACAGGAAATCATAAGGTATCTTTATCTTCTTTCACACAGTCACTTATTTCAACTGAATTTCAGAGCGGCTTCAGTCAATTTAATGTCAGTAAAAGAGTAAAAACAAATGGGCTCAGCACAGAGTGCTAGGCTTTATCTCGCTCTGCTCACAGCAGAGACACAGCATCAGTAGGTGTTTCAATGACAAAGAGACCTTCAAACATTTAAATTCATGAAAAAGATGAGAATATTGCTCTATTACTGCTCCATAGGTTTGAAATATTGGCTTGTTTTTGCTGTTCTTAAGATTACTTAAGATAGAACTAACTCTAAATTCAGGAGACGGCTCACTGCGTGACGAAAACACAGATCAAAAGTGCTACAAAAAGAAACAATTCAAGATACTAACGAGTTTCTGTGATAATTTGAATACTGAATAAAAAAAAAAATGTAGACAAGTTAAACTTCAGCCACATACGAACAACAGTCCATTCCACCTTAAAACATGTGGGGCTCCTGAACAAAAAAACAGAGAGATCGGTAGTTCCCCAGGGTCGTAGACGTTGCCTTAAATGGTGAATGTTACAACCCTGCAGACAGTTGATAAGCAGGGATTAGCTGAGAGGTCTTTACTATAAATGGACATATGGCTTTACATTATTAAGCAGTGATTAGACAAAGAGCAGTCAACCGTTCAATCAGAGTTCAGATGACTGCTAGAAGCAGGTAGTATTCCTATCCACTAGTGTAGTGTACACTGTCGGACACCAAGCTCATGAACACACGCAGAAAAATAAAACGCCATAAAAATCAAAGTGTGGACTTTGGGACGGATCAGAAGACAACGATTTTCTTTTTTCTTTTAATCCTTTTTTTTTCAACTTATTTCCGCTCTTTCCTGAACTTGCACTGAGACACAAAAATGTGATACTGTACATTTTTATATACATAGGTAGAGGTAAATGTCACGACATGTAAATGTATAGCTGTTACTTTGTTTTTTTCTTTTTCCTGTGGAATGTCAAACCGTTCTTTGGATCGCATTTTTATTGCCTTTGCAGAATCGCTGGTTGTGGATGTACAGAGGGGGGGAGAAAGAGATTGCATTTGCCAAGTTTTTTTTTTTTTTTTGTACTTTTTTTTTGTAAAATCAAAGGGAAACCTCAGATAAAAATAACCTCATATTTCCTGTTGTATTCACCTGGAGAGGATCGGGTCAGAAGGGGCACCTTTTAACACATTAGCAACCGATAAAACAAATAAACATTTTATTTTTTCTGTATCTGCTGTGGCTGCTATCTCTTTTCCAGGGGAGTTTATCAAGTGAGGGGCTTGTCGGAAATCTAGCGCTCTGTGTTGGGTCTTAATGGAGGAGTGTGGTGTGGTGCTCTGGTTTATTGAGGAGATGGGAGGCTGCCAGCATAGGCCTCTGAAGAGAAGGAGGTAATAAATAATTTGTCCGGACGGAGACTCCGTTGCTCTGCAGCGTCGCAGGGACAGTGTCCGCATGGCAATGGCAACATTGCTGTTTACGACGTCAGAGAAAAGACTTCAGAACACTTCTCTATGACCTCGAGCCACTGCCAGCAGATAAGTGCAGTTCAGCTTATATGTATCTGCTCTTCTACATCTTAAATCTTCTCTTTCTATTAGGCCTTAAATATGATGATGTTATCCTTATCGTGATGAATGACTTTGCAGTATGCCTTTCTGGGTATATCACAGGTACTGCCCTTCTATAACAGTGAATGGCAGCATGAATCATACAGAATAGATCAATTATTCACCTGTCAGTCGCCTGAACCTGTCTTTAGCTGCGTCTCAGTGAAGAGATGGGGTGGGGGGGGATTCAAAGTATGGTGGATATCTGTTCTCAAAAAATACAACAAGCAGAAAATAATGCATTGTTGAGTTAACTGCCTGCTTCACTTAGCGTTCACACTGACAAATTGCACATCAAACAAATGTCAGGTGGAGAAAAAAAATCCAAAGAAATTGGACAGATTTTATGACACATAAAATACAACTATTTATAGAGCTACACTTCTTTAAGTTGTTTATAATGAAACAAATCTTTAAAGCAATATTTCATTCATTCATTCATTCATTCATTCATTCATTCATTATCTGTAAGCACTTATCCAGTTCGGATACACCCTGGAGGGGGTGCCACCTACAAACACTTGTGAATCGCCAATCCACCTACCAACGTGTGTTTTTGGACCGTGGGAGGAAACCGGAGCACCCGGAGGAAACCTACACAGACACAGGGAGAACACACCACACTCCTCACAGACAGTCACCCGGAGGAAACCCACACAGACACAGGGAGAACACACCAACTCCTCACACACAGTCACCTGGAGGAAACCCACGCAGACACAGGGAGAACACACCAACTCCTCACACACAGTCACCTGGAGGAAACCCATACAGACACAGGGAGAACACACCACACTCCTCACAGACAGTCACCCGGAGGAAACCCACACAGACACAGGGAGAACACACCACACACCTCACAGACAGTCATCTGGAGGAAACCCATTTCTACAAAATTTCCACAACCCCAAAGGTTAGATAATCACATAAAGAGGGTTAAAGGTTCTTTTTTTTTTCTATAAAATAACCAGTAACGCCACACATTAGCACAGCTGCAAACTGCATTCCTAAATCCAAAAAACACCCCTTCAAAAGTTTACATTATATTAAATAACATTGATCTGATTTATGACACGATAATATACTGTAATCTACAGGACTGTCAAAAACGTTTTAGGCACCTGAGATTATGAGATTTAAAAAGCTATTTATTTGAGCAGTCAGTGTTTATTTGCTAAAACAAACAAACAACAAATAACGGCTAACATTAGAAAAAACCAAATGACATTATTCCAGTGAGTGTAATATTGAATTGAATATTGTGAATGTGTTGGTTTAACTTTTTCCAAATCTCTGAAAGTTTTTCCAGTTAATAAATAATTATTTTAAATAATGTGTGCAGTTGATTTAACAAATTAATGCAAATCAAGGAGAATCTGAACAAAATAATTGTTTTTCAAACTCACCTACAACTTTTTAGAAAAAAAAAATATTTTTTGTATTGACTGTGATTATATACAACTTTATACAAGCAACACGCTTACTCAGAAGGCATTAGTTTAAATATACAGGGTGGGCCATTTATAAAATGGGAATGGTTGGTGATATTAACTTCCTGTTTGTGGCACATTAGTATATGGGAGGGGGGAAACTTTTCAAGATGGGTGGTGACCATGGCGGCCATTTTGAAGTCTGCCATTTTGGATCCAACTTTTTTTTAATGGGAAGAGGGTCATGTGACACATCAAACTTATTGGGAATTTCACAAGAAAAACAATGGTGTGCTTGGTTTGTAATCTTAGGTCCCTAAGACTCCAGCGCAGTGCTGTACATCAGCAAAAATTCATTATGTGGATTTTTTTATTATTATTTTATGTGCCCACAGCTTGTTAAGTATTGGATACATTGGAGTGCCTGCACAGTTTTTAGGTTACTATGCTCAATGCCTGTGTTGCTTAAAGGGGTGAATAGCATTGGCCACGGATTGTGGAGGAGTCATGGAACTGAATTTTCTGGAGTGATGACGTCCCATTCTTTCAAGAGTTGGAGTGATGTATATGATCCAGAACTAAACACTGAGTATCTGTACCTGACCTCGCTAATGTTCTCATGACTGAATGCCACAGAAAAATTCCAAGATCCAGTCTTAAACCTTTTAAGAGCAGATGTCCACAATCTTCACCATACAGACTACATCACAAAGGATAAGACAGCAGTAAACAGCAGCCTGAATTATGTCTGAATAATGTATTTTTATCCTTTTCATAGACACCTGTTCATCATGCAGCTTTAGAAGAGTGAGGCATGTAGTGGAAAGTCACTAATTCATTCAATTAACACCTCAGCTCTGTTGACACCTTTTAACACTAGGTGTTGCAGCCTGGATTATTTCTGACGCAAAGTGTCATGGCCTTTATATCATGCCAATGAAAATTCACTTAATTGGGAAGCTCCCTGAAGGTGCAGATGACATACGAGTCCATGCAGTATAACCCACAACCCAGCTAAACGGAAGAAAGTGGACTCCTCCACGGACACTGACGACCTTAACACTGCTGTTTTAAGAGGTGTTGTCTTGAGAAGAAGCCGTATTAATTATTACTGGCAGTTCATTTGACTTGTTTCAAGCATTGCTTCTTGAAAAAAGGCTACATGAATATGCAAGTGGCATAAGGATACAGAGCTCATTTGGAATTAGTGACAATTACTGAGCAGAGGGCAGGAGCAAACCCTAGACACACCCAACTTTACAGTGTGTTTTTCTTTTTGGATTGTGGGAGGAACCCCGAGCCAGCTCCTCAAAGTATAGAACACAGGACCCAGAGGCAGCGACACTACCTGTAACTCTGTAACACTCCTACCTTATTGGTCCACCTTGTAGATGTAAAATCAGAGACAGCAGCTCATCTGTTGCTGCACAGTGAGCGTTGGTCCTCCTCTAGTCCTTCACCAGTAGACGCAGGACGCTGCTTGCTGAATGTTTTTGATCGGTGGACTATTCTCAGGGCAGCAGTGACGCTGAGGGCTTTAAAAACTCTAGCAGCACTGATGTGCCTGATCCACTCATACAAGCCCAACACTCATTAACACACCAGCATCATATCAGTGTCACTGCAGCACTGAGTATGATCCAACACCCAAATCATCTGCTAGAATGCACTTCTATGGATCCAATGCCCAATGCTGGGGGCTCATTACACATGCTTGGCAATGGGCAGGGTGCTGGTTCAGCTGTCCCAGGACATCCCTTCCTATTGACTGTGCTATTCTGTACAACTTGTATGTACCTGTGTCAGCAATGGGCACACCTTAAAACAGTGGAAATCACTCATTAGGAAAGATGTCTACGGTTGGTTAGATGTGTAATGTAGTTAATTATGCAGTGCTAGCGATACTCCTGAAGCAGAACTGAGCACCACTGGCCTAGAGAGGAAGAAACAGAGGGATATTAGATGACTATATATGCGACCCAGCCTTGTGAATCAGGGTAATTTGAAATAAAATGGCTGCTATGATGACCTAATCATGATGGCATAAACATTTGTCGGCTCTAAATCGCTGACTGTAGATGGTGATGCATCCGATACACATGAGCTCACTGAGCATATCTGTTTCATATTCATTAATTCCCCATTTCCACGTGCAGCGAGCGGGGATTATCAAGCTAACAAACCGTGGCCTCCCACAACCAAGAACAAATTTAGTCCTCCCCTCACAAGGCGTCTGTGCTTGAATTAATCTTGCCGTTTACGCAGATATTCATAGGCCCACAAAGGATCTCACACAGATTCCCTTCCACACTACAAGTTCCCTAGGGTCCTGTCACACGTTGTGAAAATCCTCATCTACTGCTCTCTTTAAATACACACGGACAAGGAAAACAACGCACGCAGGGAACAGAGAAGCACTGGGGAAACTGAGGATTGCTGAGGAAATATAGCTGCAGTTACTTCAGTGAGATGACTTAAACACACACACTGCAAAACTCAGAGACCTCTAGAATTATTCATTCATTATCTGTAAGCGCTTATCCAGTTCAGGGTTGCGGTGGGTCCAGAGCCTACCTGGAATCATTGGGCGCAAGGCGGGAATACACCATGGAGGGGGCGCCATTCCTTCACAGAGCAAAACACACTCACCCATTCACTCACACCTACGGAAACTTTTGAGTCACCAATCCACCTACCAACGTGTGTTTTTAGACCGTGGGAGGAAACCAGAGCACCCGGAGGAAACCCACTCAGACACAGGGAGAACACACCACACTCCTCACAGACAGTCACCCGGAGCAGGAATCAAACCCACAACCTCCAGGTCCCTGGAGCTGTGTGACTGCGACACTACCTGCTGCACCACTGTGCCGCCCTCCACTAGAATTAGAATCACTTTAAAGGCCACTGTGCTTGCACACAGAGGAATGTGTTCTCTGCATTTAACACACATTTACACACACTAGTGACAACTTTGGGGCAATGAATAACATGACCAGAGTGGTGGGCAGCCAGTGCCCAGGGACCAGTCTGGGCCTTGCTCAAGGGCAATTCAGTCATGACCTGCCAGCTCTGGAGATCGAACCGGCAACCTTCCGGTTACACACCCAGCTCCCTAACCACCAGGCCAAAGGTCTTCACAGAGCCTAGGTCATTGCTCTTCTGGGCTCAGCACTACAGGAACGGCACTTTGTAACTTCTGCTGGAAAGTGGGAAATCATCTTCCCCTTGATTTCAGTACAGTGCTGTTGAAGTGAATTATGCTCTGCAAATGTAGGGGGAGCCCAGGAGGAAAAATACAAAACCTTACACATTGATGCTTTAAAACAAATCATTTTTCAAATTCAAGAACTCAGACATATTTATTATATGTAAGCACATGTAAATGATTAATAAAATGTCAATAAACTAATCGTTAACTGCTTGTTAATAGTTAATGAACAGTTAAGAAACCAAACTAAAAATAGTGTTACCGAAGTCTTATTCTGAGAACACTAGTTTGATTTGAAACTTTTTTGTGCGTTTCCTTTGCACAGCGTCAGCTTCTCAACAGTTCCACGTTCTTTCAGACCCATAGTGTTGTCCTCTTGAATTGGTGTCATCAATATTTAACACAATCAAATTCTCACAGCAATGTTGTTTCAATTTTTATGGTAATGCTTTGTAAAAAAAAAATAGTGGTATTTACATAGGGTAGGGACAAATGCCCAATTAATATGGTCTAATATCAGATAAAACCACTGGATGAGGGATCTACAAACTAGAGGCACAACTACATAAAAGATAACGCTAAGGGAGGAGGCTGTGTGTACATTAGATTCATATAAGAGCTTGCTATAATCAAAGCCTGAGAGGACACTGAATACAAGGGTGTCTCTGAATTAGTGCAGTGCTGTGCTCTAATAAAAAGTAAGATACTTAATATGCTCAAGGTTTGAAAGTATAGTTCAAGCTAAACCCTCCAATCTGTTCCATTAGTGGTTCTTCGTCTTCACACGTCTCACTCACCAAAGTGATTCTTTAAAAAACTTCCACTGAAAGGTTTGTTAGGAAACCGAAAGAATTCTTCCATGGCACTGCTCCAAAGAACTCTTTCTCACAATTTTATTTTTACAACTGTTATAAAAACACGAAAATTTCTTTGGTCTATTCATATCCGCTCAAAACGCACAGACCAAATCTGTCGCATAACAAGATTTCTCAGCATCTCTCAGTAACGAAGGCTGAGTGAATTTCTGTGAAGCCCAGGCCTTATTTCTGGGCTCCCCTGCTGATAGGAAAGAATGACAAGCAGATAACAGGAATAGGCATCTAAGCACATGAAAGACCAGCTTAAGTACAGCCATGTCAACAGATTACTTACTACCACATCTTGCTGGAGGCGCTGCCTAGCCTTTGATAATGAACTTTTAATCTATAGTGATACAAATAATCCACTGCTAATGCCACCGCTGTAAAGATGTCATTGATACTCAAAGACCTCAGAGATGTCCAATTTGCTACCACATGTCAAACGGCCAAAATCAGAGAGTTTAGTCCTACGGCACACATTTAAAGAGGGACTTCCGCAAAGCACACACTGCCAGAGTAGTGGGCTGCCAGCCATAGCACCGAGGAAGCAGTTGGGGGTTATGTGCCTTGCTGAAGGCACTTCAGCTGTGGATATTGATGGATGAGAAAGTACTTTATTTCACTACTGCATCTTCATTTTGTACAACCTTAATGTCACGGCTGCCATTGTGTAAACACACTGATCAGCCATAACATCAATACCTAATGTTTCTATGCTTAACCTATATTTTATCTTTGTTAGCATCATGTGATCACTAATAAAGATAAACAAAAAACAATCGATGACCCACGGTCTCTGACTTTACATCTATAAGTTCAATCAACATGGTAGGTGTGTCTAACAGAGTGGACAGTGAGAGGAGGCAGTGCTTAAAAACTCCAGCATCACTGCTGTGTCTGATCCACTTGTACCAGCACAACCTACACTAACACAACACCACTCCAATGAACTTGAAGTCCTGTGGATGTCCTGATCAGTGAAGTACAGGATGACAGAGTGACAAAGTATGCAGAGCCACAGATTAACTACATTTGTTTGTAACTGTAGAACTACAGAGTGCTCTTGTATGGTGAGTAGAGCTGATGAAATGGACAACGAGTGAAAAAACAAGGAGGTGGCTTCAAAGTTATGGCTGATTTGTGTGAAAATATACACACTCCTGTGGAACCCATGTCCTCATTGTGTGAGTTGTAGTGAAGCAGTGCTGCACGACTCTATATAAGGGCTGTAAAACATAAGTTATTCCATATTCATCATGTGCCACTCTTCACCAGAGTTGTTCTGACAGAGGCACAGCAGCAGGCTGAGCTGGCAGCCACCTGGGCACAGCATCGCAGAGGGGCGGAGATAAACACGACATTTTAACGGAAAGCCAAAGCTGAATATTCATATGTCGGCAGCCGGAGAAAGCAGAGTGACAGCAGAACGTATTACTGCAGCACAGAGAATGAGCAGATACGCCACTCAACTACTGCTCCAACACGGACAGCCCACTCCCATCTGCAGCGCAGGCCACGGGAAGAAAAGAATTCGTCTCGAGAAGCAAGAGAAAAACTGTTTACTTTGATGACATTCAGTACAAACTCACACAGATTTTGCAAGTCATTTCAATGCAATACAATTATTTCCACATACATATTCACATATGTTAAACTTTTTAAGGCTTCAGTGCAATGTTTGTAAAAAGGCAGAACTAGCGTTAGAACATGGCAATACCATTCAGGCAGAACTGTAATGTAGAACTCAAACAATCCATGCTGTAAAAGATATAAAGGCACTTTGTATTTGGATCAGATTATCATCAGCTTCTCTAGATCTTAGGGTTCCTCTTGAATCAAAACCTTGTCATATTTATTTACATGTGTGTATAAGCGATAAAACTGCCGTAAATCATGTCTGACCTGAACCCAACTGAACACTTTGAGTTACAGATGATTGTAGAAACCACACTAAGGCACTTTGAAACTGTTCTAGTGAATAATCACCTCATACTTTCATTCATTCATTCATTCATTCATTATCTGTAACCCTTATCCAGTTCTGGGTCGTGATGGGTCCAGAGCCTACCTGGAATCATTGGACGCAAGGCAGGAATACACCCTGGAGGGGGCGCCAGTTCTTCACAGGGCAACACAGACACATACACATTCACTCACACCTACGGACACTTTTGAGTCGCCAATCCACCTACCAACATGTGTTTTTGGACTGTGGGAGGAAACCGGAGCACCCGGAGGAAACCGGAGCACCCGGAGGAAACCCACGCGGACACAGGGAGAACACACCAACTCCTCACAGACAGTCACTCGGAGCAGGAATCAAACCCACAACCTCCAGGTCCCTGGAGCTGTGTGACTGCTACCCTACCTGCTGCACCACTGTGCCGCCCTACCTCATAGTTATTGTTGTTTATGTTGGTTTTTCGACATTGTTTCATTTTCTTTAAGGATGTGTTTATACTGCTCAGCTTTGGTTCGATTCAAATGAACCCTGGTGTGATTGCTCTGTTAATGCAGTTCGTTAGAGTAAGTGTGAAAGCTTCTGTTCAAACCGGTGCACATCAAACAAACAGAGACGGCCTGAACTCTAGTGAGGTTTGTTTCAAGTATGAAACCAAATAGAAACAAATGCGTCTAAACAAACCAAACATAGGACACAACTGTAGTTCATTTGCTCTGGTCTGAATCAGTTAAGAAGTTTGTAATCTTGGAGTGTTTCCCCTTGGTTTGGTTAAGCTTCACACAAGTAATAATCCAAACACACCAAAAATGCATCACCACAAACTGCATGAGAAAGTTCTCATCACCGATTGGTCAGAACTGACGGAGGCGGGACACAGAACACCTTCTTCCTGTGCTCATAACAAGTGCATGTTTCTGTTCAATATCTCAGATTAGCGTCTAAATTTAGTTCTGCTCTACTGCATCCAATAAACACAGCGCCCCCTGGCTGTGGGAGCCATTTGCTGCATACACCTTACAGTTGGTTCAGATTGAGGTCTCACCAGAAACAAATCACACCAGAGTTCTTTGGGACCAGAGACCACCTCCTCTAAAGGGTCTTGGTACAGTGGTTTTGGTCCACATCCGACTGTGATGACTTCTTTCACACCTGCCAAAACAAACCGCACCAAGTGTGAGTACTATCCAGAGTCTGATTAAACAGGACTTAAAAGTGCACGTGTGAAAATACCCTTAGTCACAAGATGTGACACTACTACAATACGTGGCAACAGAACAGACCGTGCTGAAAGCAGCAGTGTGCATTCTTTGGTTTGTGCAGCTGAAGATGTTCTGATGCTGTTAGAAAAGGATTGAAAACATATTCATAAATACAGTGGAACTTCTACTAACGAACGCCTATACTAACGAACTTTCCAAGATACGAATCGGGCATTTGAATATTTTTTGCCTCCACCAACGAACCATGACTCTAGAAACGAACCCAAGCCTCCACCGAGTCGGCGGCTGGAAATGGCCACTGACCCCAATAGGCGAGTCTCCCAGCGCCCAGACTTGAGTGAGCTTTTAAGATTAGCAAATTGTAGCTTTAGCAATTGAGCATTAGTGTAAATAGCAGACATCAAAATTCGTGCTAAGTTAAGCCGTATCTACGTTTCGTCTCCCCACATTCACCCACCTACTCTCCGTTATTCCACCCACCACCCACCTCCCGTCATACAGCCAGTGCATGTGTTACTCCTCCAGCCAGTCGTCACGTCTTCAAGGTAGTGATGTGTAACCACTTAAAACTTTATTATTTTATTACTGTTACCACTGTATTTTTCTCTTTTATTTTTACTAATGCTACATGTATTTTTTTTACTAATTTGAGAGTGTTGTAAACAGTCAAAAATCAGTGCAAAAAGGGTGACTTTCGGGGTGGGGGCTGGAACACATTAATTGCTTTTCCATTATTTTAAATGGGGAAAATTGACTCGAGAAACGAACTTTTCCACCTACGAACCAGGTCACGGAACGGATCAAGTTCGTAAGTAGAGGTTCCACTGTAACATATTTAAGAAGTAGCATAAAAGAAAATAAATAATTTGTAAAAACAAACAAAATAAGATTAAAAATAATATAATTTTAAATTACACAGACAAAGTAAATAAATTAAATGAATTGCATATTGGTCTGATAACAAATCAGCTACACGTTACTGTACAGTTACGTCATTACTTTACAATGATGATATTGTTACCTATAGGCTTCATGTTACCCTGCTTTACTCAGGAAAGTATTTTTATTGCAATTTATCACAATTACGATGAAAAGGCATTATATAATCCACCCAACATGAAAGTTAAGAACATGTTTTCATTTTCAAAAAGTTATTATTTCAGAGTTACGATTATGTGCACAACACAAAACTGCGTCCTCTTTTAAAACACAAGTTAAAAAAATTAGTAGTCAGAGTTTAACCAGCTGTTTATCCCCAAATGTAGTGTTTTCAGACAGAACTGAAAGCAAGCGTGGCACATTCTGGAAGAGAATGGCTTGAACCCTGATGTATTCTGTCCCACTGTTTTTTGCCAGACACTGGTGATTTAGAACAGTGAAGCAGAGGCAAGGAATGGCACACTACAGTGCACCCGGGGAAGCAAAATCAAAGTAGACGGTAGAAGCCGACGAAGACAGACCACATCTTTTACAATCAAAGGAAACGGGGTGGGAGAAAAAATCTGCCTCTGCAGCAATAAAGAAAGCAATTTTTTCCATCAGCGAGGACCACTCACCTGCTGTGTGCAAAATCAAGATTTATCAAAGGGGAAAGGGGACACAGGTAAGCCCCCAGGCAGCAGCGCTCTGATAAGACCCCGCTGTGTGAAGCCAGCCATCAATATACATGCCTCACACACTCGTCTAAATTAATATAACAAGCAGGCCGCTATCCGGAGGCAGATGATGCTGTCCGCCTGCTTGGCCAAACCAGTCTGAACAGCAGAGAGCACGTGAGCAGCAAAGCTAATGTCATTTGTGGTCATTTGCACATTAGGCAAATATCATCCTGCATACATTTTCTGCCCAACCATGACCTTTGACACTGCTGACATAGTTATAGATCACTGTACATATGTAGATCAAAGTGATTATTGGTTTAAGTTCATCTTATTTGGCTCCGATAACTTAATTTCTCCATTATTATGGTAAAACGAAATAGTCCAGTGTTTTTCAATCACAGAAAACACTCAGATGAAAAGCCACTGACTCAATCATGTTTAAAACAAAAGTCATTTGGCATACCGATGCTACGAGATTGACCTCTCCCAACCTGATCAAACCGCATTCAGATCCTCAATAAGTTTGCCCAGACTGGTTCATGTGATGTAATGGCCATAGTTTTTCCTCTACACTTTTTTGTCTGAGACTTTGTGTTTGCAGAATTACGTGTTTGCGGTAGATTCCACTGAGAATGATCATAAAACAATGGAGTAGATTTGCTCTTGACATTGGTGGGGACCTATGAATCTACCTTATGTCCACCTTCTTCTTTTTTGCTGCCGTCCTCACTAGCTTTTGACACCCATGTCTCACCCACGAGTCTTGCACAGTAATAATACTAGCATATGACTGGAAAGTTTTCCTTCCAGTTTTGGCGGTGCTCACAACTAAACTACAGAGACTCACATGACAGCAGGGAAAAGCACAGCCAATCACACTGGCCATATGTGTTACGGGGAGGTAGGACTTGAGTAGAGAACGTGATTTAACCGTTTCTGTAACTTTGTGTTAATTTATATATATATATTTTTTTTTTTTTTCCATCCATCCATTCATTATCTGTAACCCTTATTCAGTTCAGGGTCACGGTGGGTCCAGAGCCTACCTGGAATCATTGGGCGCACCCTGGGAATACACCCTGGAGGGGGCACCAGTCCTTCACAGAGCAAAACAGACACACACACACACACACACATTCACTCACACATTCACACCTACAGACACTTTGGAGTTACCAATCCACCTACCAACGTGTGTTTTTGGACTGTGGGAGGAAACCGGAGCACCCGGAGGAAACCCACGCAGACACAGGTAGAACACACCAAACTCCTCACAGTGCCCAATGTTTCTGTAGTTTAGTTCTGTAACTAAGAGCCTAGCAAACACCAGCCAGTAGTCACCATACAGAATTATGCAGTGGCTTTGGTCTGATTGAGAGGTTTTTGTGTAACATGTTTAGCTCACCATTACTAGTTATTTTAACTATTAGCTGCAGCAGCAACACATGTGATTCACTTTTCAACATTAATCTGCAGGTAGATTCCGATAGAAGTAAGGGGTCAAACTAATGTATTTATAGATGATCATCATTTCCATCCAAATCTGCCATGTCTGTTTTTCTCCCTCCTGCCCTGAAAAACAAAACAAACCAAAAACAAAACAAAAAAACAAACCAAAAACTGTTTTTGTACCAAACTTAAAGCTCATCTGATAATGTTAGTCTGGGATTCAAACTCTGCATTCATATATTTTTATATTTTCTCTGTCTTTTGGGGAAAAATGGGCTTAGGAACGCCCACATGCCCGAGGTGCAGGCAGCAAAGTCTGGGTGCTGCAGAGCGTTTTGAGAGTAATAATTTAAATGCAGTCTGGATAATAACTGAAGATTCACTGGTGCAAATGAAAAATGTTCTTGTTACAATTTCCATCCGCCTCCTGCAGGGAAGAAGCTCTTCAGCTTTAGTAAAAAGCTCTTTAATCTTTTTGCGACCTATATAGAGAATGTACTATATCTGTAAACTAATAATATCAATAATAATAATACTGTTAATGACTATAGTTACTATATTTACATTAATATGATATAAACATTAATTTACAAGTATTTGCATACACTTTTTATACAATGATATTTATAAATGCTATTAATCAGAGTGACATGGGCAGTTTGTTTGTTAGGGTGATCAGGTGACGCAAGGGCATTCTACCAAAATCACATTCTACCACAGTGATACTGGCTCTGCCTGTTCTAGATTGTTTGTCTATAGCAATCCATTCACAGGCAGGTTTTGTTGTGTACAGTGTACTCTGTACTCTGCAGATGTGGTAAAGACTTGCCATTAGTGTCTATGATGATATTTTGAGGCAAGGGTGTAGAATTAGCATGGACGGAGGTGACGTGTACCCACCAATATCCAGCAATTATTGAATTGTCGCCACCAATAATTAGAAAAAATAAAAAATATATATGGGGCGACACTGTGGCGCAGCAGGTAGTTGTCGCAGTCACATAGCTCCAGGGACCTGGAGGTTGTGGGTTCGATTGTCACTCCTGGTGACTGTCTGTGAGGAGTTTGGTGTGTTCTCCCTGTGTCTGTGTGGGTTTCCTCCGGGTGCTCTGGTTTCCTCCCACAGTCCAAAAACACACGTTGGTAGGTGGTAGTTGGTGGATTGACGACTCAAAAGTGACCGTGTGTGAGTGAATGTGTGAGTGTGTGTGTTGCCCTGTGAAGAACTGGCGCCCCCTCCAGGGTGTATTCCCGCCTTGCGCCCAATGATTCCAGGTAGGCTCTGGACCCACCGCGACCCTGAACTGGATAAGGGTTACAGATAATGAATGAATGAATGAAAACATTGGGCACTAAACAAGTGATGGCTGAATGAGAGGTGTAAAGGCAGGTCAGTTACAGTATATCAAAGGCCTGAGGATCATTGCTAGATGATTTGTAGATCTTCTCTCCACTTACATTCTACTCAATTTACTTTACATTTTTTTCCTATTGACATCTTTTAGAAACGGACAAAACCATAAAACCTTAAAACTCTTAACACTCACACTAACCTTAACCTTCATTTCAACCTAAAACTATAACCTTAACCCTGACCTCTCCCTGACCCCGCACACCTGCTTTCACCAGACACAATATAAACATCTGAAGAGAGAGTACAGGGGACCTTCAAAATGGAAAAAAAATAATGACCCAGTTTTACACTGCTATTACGCAATTCTTCCTTCAGTAACCATCAGTGTGGCCATCCGTACTAGGAGCTCCATATGCACTAACATGTTCAGCGTGTAATCTCAGCAGCATGGAGAGGGAACCATCTGAGCACCCATCCACCTGCTGTAGCTCACCATCTGTCTCTGAAGCCAGCCTATAAACGTCCATGTTATTTGAAATGGAAGACAGACAAATGGTCATAGCTGTGGATATTCCCTCTTGTACGTGGAGGAGCGGGCTACTGATGGCATCTGAAGAAGCCATTCCGCAGTGAACCCTTTGGAAGAGAATGGCAGCGTTAAATAAGGCAGAAAGCCCTCCAGTGGTGGCAATGACGACTACTTCACTCTCGTCTTCCTCATTGTCTCCATCACTGCCGGTCTTTAAAACCAAAGGGTAGTTAAAATAAGGCAAGTCTGAGGAATCTGACACAAAGCTGCTAAGGATAACTCCACTGGATGGTAAGAACCGGCCAGAACCCCATGTGTTGTTCAGTGAAGCGGACATAATGATAAAGTTTCCCTGCCTGTCCAGCACCCCGATGTGGCTGCTTCGTGTACTGAGAGCAAATAACTCCACGAGCTTCGAGTTCATCTCAGCTAGAGCTGTATCGTTGAGTCCTTGAGTCAAATTTAAGAGGCTGGAGAAAGAAGTAGCAGCCCCGTTGAAATCTTCAACGCCGTTCTCAAAGGAAAGGCTTTGCTCCCTGACTCGCTCTAATATATCAGATAGCATCGGGCTGGCGAAGGGGGAGCCGGCTGAAAGGACAGTGTATTTCTCTCCCTGCGCGATAAGGGAGTCATTGATTTCTCCATGGCTACGCTGAAGGGCGGCTAAGAAAGCGGGCCCCTCGCGTGCCGAGAGGTCTTCGGCCAATTTCATGGCCAGGGTTTCTGGGAAATGGGACTCATTTAGGCTAGCCACCCGCAAGAGCTCTGATAGGTTCTGGTTGGAGACGAGCACACCGGCTGATTTCACACGGCCATTCATGTCACAAAACACATCACACAGCTCTGAGTGCAGGATTTTATCCTCATGGGTCTCCAAGGCTTTGCCCAGGACGTCATCGATGAGAAAGCCTTCTTTTGCGAGAACAATGGCTTCCCTGAAAAGCCTGCTCCACTCTGACTGTCCGTACCGAGAATGCAGTGCTCTGACGCCCTGGAGTAAGGACGGAACCCCATACGGGGCTGAGGGCAGCTGTGGTGCATTTGATCGTGAGGACTTGAACAATCCTGTGGTGTGATTGTACAAAATGGCTGAGAACATACCACCTTTAAAAGAAACACAAAATGGAAGTTACAAAGTTTTATTAAAAAAGCCGCTGAACAACCATCACCTCTTTCAGATTGCAAGGTCTCATTCAAGGTTGTCCATCCATTAATTACAATATTAAGCGGATAATCAATTATCATTAAGCATACAGATGTCATTTCTAGACCTTCAGTAACCTTCTGAAAGACAATTAAAAGGTAATGGAGATTAAAAACATGCATTTACCCAAGACATATTTCTATAATAAACAAGCTAGATTGGTTACTGTTCACTTTAATGGAATTGATGTTGTTCTACGATGATTAAACAAGCTCCAGTGTTTTTTTAAGCAATAAATGCATCTGTTCTAACCTTTCACAAACTATCTTTCACTTTAGAGATAGATGCAGTACTAATGCTTACATACTTCAGTTCTCAGAGGAATAACTAAAACCCACAGTCATTAAAATTCACACTTACTGCAAACTTGACCATTTCCAACGCATTAGACTTAAACCATGAGGGATTTCTAGGAATAAATCTGCAGAGCAGACTGAATGTTCCTACTGTATCTAACAAAATTGCATCAGTGTTAGATAAGCCCCAATGTCCACTTCTAATAAACGTAATATCATCAAAGTCAGAAGACCTAAACGGCCATTTGCAATAAATTAGGTTTTAAAGTAGAACCATGTTTGTGGATCTTGGAACTGTTCCAGTTTATGGCTGTGTATGATTACATGATTTGATTTGCAGATGATGAAGTGAGGACAGGCTACTGACCTACTCCTACTGTGTGTGGGTGGACGACTCCGAGGCAGAGCAGAGAAGCAATCGCTGCGTCCACCACATTTCCTCCGTCCTGCAGGAGCTCTCTACCCAACCTGGAGCAGTCCACTGCAGAAACACAACAACACTGCTTCATTAAAACAGCTACAAAAACAGTCCAAAGAAATATATTGATCTGAAATTCTATCGTTCAAAACTTGAAGTGAATACAAACGTATAGCTCATGTTTCTGTGATTCTAATGAGTGAGAAAAAAAATTATACACATGTATTTACCTGGCAGCTTATAGTAATCATGTTAAACTCTAAATTTTCTGATAATTCGTAGGGAGCTGGAAGAACAGTAGAGAAAATGACAATACTGTACCAGCATAAATAATATATACTAATTACCTGTTTTATTACAGATAATTACATATTTATTACAGTCAGTATTTGTTTTTTGTATATTTATTGTAATTAGAGCAATATTAGAACACACTCTTCCTTAAGTTATTTTTGTGTATTTAATTTTGACTGTATTTATCACTTATGCACAATTACTACTGCACAATACTACGCTTTGTACGTTTTTACGTTTATTTTCCATTGTATTTGTACAAAGCAATGACAGTAAAGTTGAAGTAAAGTTGAAGTAAAGTTGTAACAATCTAGTCGTTAAAGTCTAGTCGTTTAGCATATCCAATGATCACGTTTGTAATGCTGTAGCTGATCAGTGTGTATTCTAAAATATATAGAAACCTGAAGACGTCAGGACAACTCCATGGTGGTAGAGTGAAGCATGTTCGTGGGAGAGGCGATCGGTGCTGTGGTGATCATCTCTAACTTCATGGCCAGCTACTTCATCCCCTTTATGTTCCTGGTGATTTTGAGGATCCTCCAGAGTCTGGGTATCTTTGTTGAGGCCACTCTCTAGTCCCTCAGGGTCGGACCACCACCCATTCCATTCATACAGCAGACATACGAAGATGACGCCCAGCAGAACCAGAGCCACGGTCACCCGAATCCATGTCTCTTTCTTCATGTCTTTTCCATTCTGTCCATCGGACAGCCTGTGGACACGAGAGGAATAACAATAGCAGACGAACAAGAATGAAAGAAACTTCTGAAGTCTGGAAAGATAGAAATCCACAGATGAATAAAACACAGAGACAAAGCAGATAGTTGCAGGGATCTAAACGTCACCCCCCCCCACCCCCCCAAACTCTCTCCGGAGCTCAATTCACTGCTGTGATGTTGAGAGAAGGCCGGGGGGATCTCTGTGGAGATGGACCACTGCTTTGATCCTCCCTGCTACGCATCCACTCAGTAACTGCAGCTGAAAACAAAGTGTGCCATCACAGAACTGGACACAAAGTCCATCTCCACTATGGGTCATTCACGGAGGAGCTCTCCTCTGAACATCTTAAAAGAGAGTGTCCCTCTTATATATTTCTTAGAGAAAAGAGGCTGCTGTATATATCAGTGTTGATGTACTCTATTCCTATTCTGTTACTATTTTCTTTACATTAGAGTTATAACTGAGCAATGTTGTTATTTTAAAAATGTCTGCACACATTCATTTTTACACATGCCAAATTAAAAAAAAAAGGGTGAACAATTTTTTAAAAATGTTCCAAAGACTGAAATGGGTGGATTCAGACAAAGAGCTTTTGTTACATCACAGGTCTAAGGCATTAGCATGTGAATGATGGAGGAGTGGGTGGAGATATGGATCTGTGTGAGTTGAGTTA
Organism: Hoplias malabaricus; assembly: GCF_029633855.1. Classification (NCBI taxonomy): domain Eukaryota; kingdom Metazoa; phylum Chordata; class Actinopteri; order Characiformes; family Erythrinidae; genus Hoplias; species Hoplias malabaricus. Next base: position 21,612,174 of record NC_089820.1, read on the forward strand.
TATTGAGTTATATCCAAGACCTGTCCTGTCCAATGTAATTGTGGCCACAAAATATTTTCCTCAACGGAGATTCTGACCTCAGGTGGCTAATCCACAAACAGATTTCAGTTTAGCAAAATTTCCAAAGCAAAGCCTGTCCAACAGGAGAAATGTTTTTGGCCTGTTCTTATTACTATTGGATTGTACTCAACTTTGGGCTTACATTATCTGTGTAACTGCTTTGTGGAACACCACTAAGAAACCAGGCCTAAACATTACACAATAGGAAGATTAGTTCTTGGTGGATATGACTCGATCCAGGGGAGTTTTCCTCAGAGAAAGATTAAGATGTTAGCCAGACCACAACTATAGACTGTCCAATAGGAAATTTCCTCAGCAATTTTTCAACTGGTCAGGTTTGCGTCATCTGACTACATGAGAAATCATTTTAGTCTAAAAAGCCAAACGTCCCTCAGCTCGTTTTCTACTGAACAGGCTTAAATTATCCGTTTAAAGTGTGAAATATTAACCCAATATAAGGATAAATGGAAATAAATAAATAAATAACGTTTCTTCCTCACGTCGTGTATTCACTTAAGTCTACTTCAGGTCGCTCTGTAGTTCGTGTGTGGGATTACGTAAATTAGCTCAGAAACGAGAGAAGGACGGGGACGTTTTCTTCGACAGGGAAGACACTGATTGTTAGCTAGCGACCATTTTGGAGCCTATGTTTAGAAAACTATGGAATTATTATAGCCTCCAGTCCGCCTTCAAATGCCCTCCACAGTGCGAGAGTGAAATGCGGACTCTCTCAGAGGCGCCGTCACTCACTGTCTGAGGTAAACAGTCACTGCTTCATCTTCCCCTTCTTCGTCGTCACTGGGCTCGCGGGCTGCGCGCGCTCTCTGTGTGTCCTCCTCCGGATCCCGGGGCAGTTTCGTGTACAGAACAGAGCTGTGCGCCATGGTGTGAAGTGTGGGACATTAACGTAATAAACAGATAGAAATACGGGAAACACTCTATGTCGGAGTGTAATGCGGCGGTGAAGCGCTGTTTTCGCGGTTTCTCTTTTCGCCACTTCCTGGTTCACCTGCTCCACCTGACTCACCTGTAATAAAACGGGGTCGGCCGGTCTTTCGCTCCTGCACCACCCCCAGCCACTGTTTTCACTATCCTCATCTCTCTCTCTCTCTCTCTCTCTCTCTCTCTCTCTCTCTCTCTCACTCATCTCTTTCTCTCTCACCCATCTCTTTCTCTCTCTCTCTTTCTCTCTCTCTCCCTACTCATCTCTCTCTCGTTCTCTCTCTTTCTCATCTCCTAGTCTCTCTCTCACTCATCTCTCTCTCTCTCTCTCTCTCTCTCTCTCTCTCGCCTCATCTCACTCATCTCTCTATCTCACCCATCTTTCTTTCTCTCTCTCTCTCTCTCTCTCTCTCTCTCTCTCTCTCTCTCTCTCTCTCTCTCTCCCTCCCTCATCTCCCTCATCTCTCTCTCTCTCTCTCTCTCTCTCTCTCACTCATCTCTTTCTCTCTCTCTCTCTCTCTCTCTCTCTCTCTCTCTCTCTCGCCTCATCTCACTCATCTCTCTGTCTCACCCATATCTCTCTGTCTCACCCATATCTCTCTCTCTCTCTCTCTCTCTCTCTCATTCTCAGGTTTTCACTGTTGAAGTAAACAGTTATTTATATTTAAATCTCAGAATTAAGAATTTGGCGGCACTGTGGTCAACAGGTAGCTGTCACACAGCTCGAGGGTCCTGTAAACTATAGATTCAAGACACCGTCGGTAAGGAGCTGGATGTGTTCACCTCCGGGTGCTCCATTTCCCTCCATCCATTCATAGGTGTGAGTGTGTGGTGCCCTGTGACGGACTGGTAACCCATGCAGCGTGTGCCCCCACCTTGCGCCCAGTGATTCTGCGTAACCCTGAATTGAATTGAAGTGGTTACAGAAAATGAATGAATGATTAGGAATTATTTTATCTGTAGTGACTTATCTCCAAAATAAACTTGAAAAATATAGACGCGACATAACTAGGTATAAAATAAATTATAAATAAAAATGATAAATATATTTGGGTGACACAGGGGTTATACAGGTTGCCTCCTCAGTACTGGAAACGGTCTCTGAGGAGTGTAGTGTGTTCTTCCTGTGTCTTTATAGGTTTCCTCAGTGTGCTCCGGTTTCCTTCCACAGTCCATACACACACGTTGTTAGGTGGCTTAACTGTGCAGAGGTGAGAGTGATTGAGTGAGTGTGTGACTGAATGAGTGAAACTGTGAAACCGTCCACACGTGTGCAGGGCTGAGTGTGTGAATCTGTCCACAGATGTGAGTGAATGAGTGAGTGTGTGATGCCCTGTGATAGACTGCCCCCCCTGTCCCGTGTATGTTCAGGATGAAGCAGTTACAGTAGATGAATGAATGAATATTAATGAATATCCTCCAACAGCTCAGAGCGCTTAACAAACATGGCGTTCGTTGGGCAGTTACACAACAACAGTGGAGCAGTGCGTATGGTTCTGTGTACCTGGAAATAAAGATGTTTTTAATCTTCAAACAATGAGGATCTTCTGTCCTGCACTGAGGAGACTCTATATGACTTTCAAAGAAGACCCCCATTCTCCCACCGTACTACCACCACTCCACATCTCCATCATCAGAGGCCTGGAGCTGGACGGGGCCAGGCTTTATTTCTCGGTGACATTTCACAGCCACACAGAATGTAATTGAATGTAAAGTTCCCACTGAGATTCAGCAAGGGCTCTGACACATCAAGGTGTTAAAGAAAAACACATGAGATTCAGGACAAGATTAAACATCTTAAGCAAAGAGATGCTGAAATGTCACTTGTGTGTGTGTGTGTGTGTGTGTGTGTGTGTGTGTGTTTGTGTTTGTTATATTGAAATGACAATATGTAAGCCTGAGACATCCCTCTGAAATATTTGCTATATGTTTTTGAATGTCAGTGCATTTTGGGAATACAGAAAAAAAAATCTCTCATAGCACAATTCACTTTGATCATTCTTTTATGACTCAGTGTGTGTGTGTGTGTGTGTGTGTGTGTGTAAGAGACAGAGTACCCAACCTACCGACTTATGGTATTGTAGATCATTAAGCTGCAAATACTTTTGTCTTGGTGTTCGTTTGTGAGCTAGCACACCTAGCATAACTGGCTCTGAAAACAATATTAGTTTCTGCATCAGTGAAATAATAATCACTTGATAAATGCACTCTGTTTGTGTCTCGTCTATACCACAGAGTTTATAGCAACATTAGACAGTAAACAAATAATAATATATCGTTTAAATTCTGCACTGCTGCATTACAGAGGATTTTTCTTACATTTTTAATGTCTCATTTGCTTAGCGAGAATGATAAGGTAAACGATTCCGCCGTTTGTCTTGGCCAGATATAACTGCAGTTATATGTAAGCATTTGCATTTAAATTGCTTGTGAATGTTTACGCAAACCCTGTGTGTAGCAGCAATCAAAATAATATTAAAAACAACCAAAGTGACAAGCAATATGCAGTTCATTGTTGTGATCTTTTCATTGTTTTTTTTAAATATTGCGAGACAGCTAGCAAATAGTGGCTGTCCCTCCCAAATGTAGGTGTTCTCTAACAGAAAGAGAAAAAGTTTGAGGTGAAATGTTTCTGCAGGGTAATCACTACAGGTTCAGAAGCTTTACAGCATCATTCATTCATTATCTGTAAGTGCTTATCCACTTCAGGGTCGCGGTGGGTCCAGAGCCTACCTGGAATCATTGGGCGCAAGGCGGGAATACACCCTGGAGGGGACGCCAGTCCTTCACAGGGCAACAAAGACACACACACACATTCAGTCACACACTCACACCTACGGACACTTTTGAGTCGCCAATCCACCTACCAACATGTGTTTTTGGACCGTGGGAGGAAATCGGAGCACCTGGAGGAAACCCACGCAGACACAGGGAGAACACACCACACTCCTCACAGACAGTCACCCGGAGGAAACCCACGCAGACACAGGGAGAACACACCACACTCCTCACAGACAGTCACCCGGAGGAAACCCACGCAAACACAGGGAGAACACACCACACTCCTCACAGACAGTCACCCGGAGGAAACCCACGCAGACACAGGGAGAACACATAAACTCCTCACAGACAGTCACCTGGAGGAAACCCATGCAGACACAGGGAGAACACATCAACTCCTCACAGACAGTCACCTGGAGCGGGACTCGAACCCACAACCTCCAGGTCCCTGGAGCTGTGTGACTGCGACTCTAACCTGCTGCAAATAGATCATAGATGGTCTGGATTACGTGAGCGGAAAATATTAGACTTTAGTTTAACTGTTATTGTAGATGAGATGAGGTTGGAGGAGATTAGATTATATTAGATTTATGGTCACATCATAGTTTGCTAACACTAGAAAAGACAAGTGATTTTTTTTATTTCTGTAAATGTCCACATCGCTCAGCCTGTTTCTACCTTCAAATTCCACCCTGTCAAACAAATCAAAGCCAGTATATATAATGATCGGCTATAAAAATACTACCACCTTCTTGTGTCTACACTCAATCTCCACTGACAGTATATGTGCATTTTATAATTCAATACAGTACAATAGTCGATCTGTTACACTGCACCCTGTCGCTCAATAGTCAGGACCCTCACAGGACCACCATAGGGCAGGTATTATTTGGGTAGATTTGGTTGGTGGACTATTCGCCCTCCAGCAGTGACCCTGAGGGGTTTAAATGCTCCCGCAGCTCTGCTGTGTCAGTGCAGCACTGCGAATGATTCATCTCCTAATTATTTCCTGCTCTGTGGTGCTTTTTGGTGGTGAAAAGGGGCAAACAGAGTATGCAGAACAACAGACAAACTGCAGTCTCTAATTGTAGAACCACAAATTGCTTCTGTCTGGTCAGTGTGGGCGGCACGGTGGTGCAGCAGGTTAGTGTCGCAGTCACACAGCTCCAGGAACCTGGAGGTTGTGGGTTCGATTCCTGCTCTGGGTGACTGTCTGTGAGGAGTGTGGTGTGTTCTCCCTGTGTCCGTGTGGGTTTCCTCCGGGTGACTGTCTGTGAGGAGTGTGGTGTGTTCTCTCTGTGTCTGCGTGGGTTTCCTCCGGGTGAGGAGGAGTTTGGGTGGGTTTCCTCCGGATGCTCCAGTTTCCTGCCACAGTCCAAAAACACAGTTGGTAGGTGGATTGGCGACTCAAAAGTGTGTGAATGTGTGAGTGTGTGTTGCCCTGTGAAGGACTGGGTGTATTCCCGCCTTGCGCCCAATGATTCCAGTTTGTGTGAGACAAGATTACATGAATCTGCTAAAACTGCAGGAAGGCACGGTGGAGTCTTGCTGCCACACAGCTCAAGTCTCAGCTCAAGTCTGGGGTCCCAATACGTTAAGTGAGACGTTTGGTGTGTTCTCCCAGTGACTGTGTGGGTTTCCTCCAGGTCCTACATTGGTAGGTGGATTGGCTGCACGAAAGTGGGTGGAACTGTCCACAGGTGTGAGCTTGTAAGTGACTGGGTGAGTGTGTGATGACCAGATGTATGAGACAGTGATTCCAGTTAGGTTCCATACTCACCACCCTGATCAGGATGAAGTGGTTACAGAAGATGAATGAATGCTGAAACCGCATGACAGGTAACTACCATTTTCGTTGGTTATGATGAAATCAAGCCTAAATGTGGGCTAAATCTGCAGTGTATGCCCTCCTTTAGCTGATGTAACAAAATTGGTTGATAGTAATCTCTGATGATATTTCATTCAGTGTTTCAATGTCAACACATATTCGAATATATTTGGTTGTGTGTGTGAATGAATAAAGATATAGAAAATATACATAGCAGAGAAATAATATTTGGGCACTATCCTGCTGAACGTACACACATGGTTGTGTTTCCTTGCTCTAACAGGTTGGAGCAAGTGCGTTACCCGAGACTAGGAAAGATAAATGCCACGACCGAACACAGACAGAAATCTCTGACTGAGAGAGATAAGGAATTCAAGACATAAGGTGAGAAACACTTTTAAAAACACTGTCAAGATCTTCCAGTATATGAGGCTGAATATGCCCTAAACAGATGTTTAACATTGGCACCAGCCCCTACACCTGTACCATGAGAACAGTGGGAGAAACCAATGACAGCTACTTGTCAATTACCATGTATTCATTTATTACTAAATCATCAGTTGTGGTTACACAATAATAGTAATTAAGATTTAATAATAACTGAATAATTAAGCCTAAGGTTGAAGGGGCTCTTCATGTTGTAGACAGCTGGGTGTTCGGACTGTTTGTTACACTGTAAGCCCGGATTTTATATCTACTTAAAAAAATTATGTACATTGAACTTAACAGTTTAAGTTTTATTGCATTACTATCAAATGTAAGTACATTATACTCATATTAGTACACATTTAAATATATTAACAGTTTTAAGTTTAATGAACTTAAATTTGTACGTTTTTAAATGATTAACTTAAAAGCTTAAATTAAGGTAATTTAACAGAAAACTGGGGACTTTTTACGTGTAACCCTGCCATTTTATTTTTTCAGCTTGCTTTTGGCGCGTCAGGCCAGAGACGTTATCAGGCAAGTTGGAGTTTTGGTGCATTTCAACCAGTGTGACCGGCGTATTACGCAGTCCTGCATATAATTTGGTAGACTAGGCTGTTTGCGAGCAGAGATGATTTTGTTTTAATGTCAAGCTTTTACTTGTTGACGGACGTGTTGTTTTTCATCTGTTGAAGGCTTTTGCAAGAAGTGTGGCGGAGTGATTTTTAACCGACTTTGTAAAGTGGAATCTTTGTTTAACAAAGTCGACGAATATTTTTCACCAGAACGCGCTGTTTTTTGAGCGGCATTTTTTGTTTATACCAGTTTAACAGGCGGTTTCTGCTACAGTTCTTCTGCCAACTCGACCAGCGATTAATTTAGGATTAATCTCTTGTTAGGAAAAAAGATTAATCTCTTGTTAGGAAAGAAATGGATGTAACTTTTGCTCTTCGGAGAAAAGAAATGATCAGAGACAAGCCTGCCATCAGCCAAGTGGTACATCGCTGGCCAGCACTTTTTACAGAAAGCCAGGTTTGTATGACTGTTTTAAGTATTAAAGTATTGTCAATACAAAGGATGGTAGTCTTTTGTATTATAAATATATATTGAATCATTTTTTTGTAGTAGTAGATGTTCAGTTGTGCTTACATTTGTCATGGCTTTGTGTTGGTTAAAGTTGTGTGACACATCACTTAATGGGTCATATATTGGGCACATTTAACCACAGTTATATGCATGGTTTGCTTTGCTTTATTTTTTAGGTATATTGCGAGTTCACCAGAGTGGTAGGAAAAAATCTCAAAGAACAGTTCTTTGATGCCCTTGACGAGTTCTCTCCAAGGCTGATGGACCTCTTCAGAAAGAAGAAAGGACTTGCTGGTCAGCTTTTGGCTGACCTTTTACGACAGACAAAGGTGAGCTGTCAAGTCTATCCTTCTATCCATTTAATCTTCATTCATTCATTCATTATTTGTAACCCTTATCCAGTTCAGGGTCACGGTGGGTCCAGAGCCTACCTGGAATAATTGGGCGCAAGGTGGGAATACACCCTGGAGGGGGCGCCAGTCCTTCACAGGGCAACACACACACACACATACATTCACACCTACGGACACTTTGGAGTCTCCATTTAATCTTATTTCTCCTACTTCCCTGCATGTTCTCTTTAATCTCTTCACTTGTCATCTCCCTGTGTCTTTTGCTTTCATGGCATCTCTTCTGACTCTTTTTAGATAAATACTCATACGCTTCTTTAACTAACATTTGCTGTGTTCTGCATTTTGCAGACCACTGAGCCTGCAGACATCAGATGCCTTTGTCTTCGGGGCTTGCCAATCATCTTGGGGGATGATCCCTCTACCTTCTTCAAGACATCCTTTGTAAGTAATTGAATTTGTTGTAAATGTTCATTTTTTTCTGTTGAATTTTATTTTATTATTTTATAAAATATTAGTTTTTTTACTAAATATTTAATTTGGTTGCCCAACCAATGGTTTTTGGACCATCTCTATTATTGATTTTTTTTCAGTTGTTTATATACACACCATTAATCGTATAGTTTTGACTGTTACACTTCAAAATCGTCTTCAGAATTACTTTAATGGAAGGGCATTGTCCAAAAAAAAAAAACATCCACAAATTATGTACACTTCATTATCAAACACATGTGTAGTTTAAAAAGAAAAAAGAAAACTTTATACATTTAAGCTAAAAAAAAATGGGTTATATTCTCATTTGCTGCTACTGTTCCACATTCAGACTGTGGGAGGCTGGAGCACAGGGTCATTGTGTAAAATGTCGTTATGCAGTTTGTGATGCAATCATTCTTTTTTCTTTTTTTTATATTAATATTTTTGTTTCTTTTAAAATTATGTAATACATTTTGGTAAGGAAAGACGTAATACCAGCTGCCTGAAATGGCTGCCCCATGTTAGCTACAAATAAATGTTTATTTTGTGTTCTGTATGCCGATTGAGTGAGGTGGTTTCAGCATGTACTTGTTAAACATGTTTTTGTGACAGTAAATTTCCAGAGTTTATTAGTAATGTTAGTCTTACACCTGCAATTTAAATTAAAGATATATCTGGATTTTAATCACAACTTTTTTGATGAGTTATTTGACTACATATGGGCTAATTGGTAAAATCATGTAAACAATTCTTCTGAAGTGTATCAAAGATACAGATTGATATAAACTAAATCTAAATCGGATTCTGCACTAGTTTATGCTGAGGAGGGGTAAATCTGTGTTAAAACACAGGACGCATATACACCAGAATAGTAAATATACAGGCCTGAAATTCTTCAAACCATTATTGGACAGAATTACATGGTTTCCAGATGTATATGGCAGTTTCCAGTTTCTATATGGCAATTCAAAGCAACTCTGGTATTTGGTGGACAACACATCAATTAACTTGATTGTTTTGTTTGTTAATTTAATTTTTTCTGTTAGGATGTAACTGACAAGGACTCATACAGCCAAACTTCAGTGGGACTCCTCTGTGTTGATCAGGAACACCCTCAAGTAAACCCATCCAAAGTGGGGATCATCTTGGAAGGCACTGTGGTGATGGATGACCTGGCCAATTTACCCCAGGCCACCTGTCTTCTGTTTGGTCTCATCTATGCTCTTCACCTGAACTACCCTAAGGGCATGAAAAACACTTTCTGCTTTATTCAGCAGCTAATGCTCAACCTGGGTAGTCGTGAACTGCCACCCAAAATTCAAACTTTAAGAAATCAGCTTGCTAACTGAATTCAGGAAGGTTACTGTTCCATGTACAAAATTTGTTATTTATATTTTTGCTCTTGTGCACTGTTTGCAGTGTACACAATATGGCCTAAAATTTGTGTGCGCACCTGTTTGGCTGTAATTTTATTAGAATTTTGTCATTAGGAAGCATAAGTTTAGAGAAGTCATATTCTCTGTCTGTTTTCTTTCCCAATGGCCACATTATCTATGTCAGGACAGCTTTAGCTCAGATTTAAGATTTAGCTCATTTTCTCAAAGGTCGTTTTCTCTAATTTTTTATATTTGTGAGTACAACTTTGTATACCATTTGAGCAACTAAGCCTGATTGTGATTTATTCAATGCTAATTCTATGTGGAATTGCTTAAGAAGGTTTCAGTTATGCGAGCAAATTTTCAGGGTAGTGCATTATGTCCCTTTGTTGATGTTATATTTCAAGGAAAGAATAAAGCACAAAAAGAACTGTATTGGTCTGACTTATATTTCCATTAATATTTCTAATCAATAATGAAGTTAAATAGGATTAAAAAGAAGAGAAGTAAGAAGAAAGTAGAAATCAATTTAATTTATTTCAACTTAAGATATTAAGTAGAATCACTAGGTAAAGGAATTGGTATAACAAAAACAAAAAAGTTAAATCAACTTAACCTTTAGGTGTAACAACTTGACATTTTAAGTTAAACTGACTCAAGTTTTCATTGCACATTACTTAACTTTTTAAGGCAACCGGTTTCCTCAAATTTTTTAAGTAAACTCAACTTATCCGGGCTTACAGTGTAGCTGCATTTAGAAGTAAAAGCTGAAGGTCCAGTAAACACGTATCCTGTGTGTTAAACTAAAATCTGATTTCGTTTTTCAAAAATCTGATAAAAATTAGTAGTGTTTCACCAATTTGAGTGAATTAACTAATGACAGCTACACTTCTAGTCCCCCCAACCACCTCCAGTGTACAGCAGCCCCATGAACAGCGATCACCACACACCAGCTTTAGAGCGTGGACGAGGGGCAATGATTCATCAGTTTATTATGTGAGGATGGAGATGATTAGGTGGCAGAAGTGAGTGACAGATTTAGCAGAACATTGAGGTCACACCCAATTCTTTTTTGATGAAATGTCCTTAGTTTTATGCCTGAAGGACAGTGCCATTTTTTTCAGTACAGTGTCCATAGCATGGGGATCCACACAGACCAGAGACCACTTCAATTGGCCCATTGTCATCAGCCAAGCTTCTCTGAGGTCTCCCATCCAGGTACCAGCTGTTTTTCAGGTGCTATGACTGCAGGCTATATCAGCTGGCAACTGACACATTTCAGGGAGCTGTCACTGTTGCTGATTTGCTGAGATTGACCAGTGTATCCTGTTTCCTCATGGGCTTGGCTTGTAATTCACTCACATTCTGCCAGATGACAATTCTAGAGAAGGAGGCACATTAGGGGCACCACTAGCGACGCATAACCAAGCTCTAATTATCATGGTTTTTGCTCAGCTCTCTTATTTATTCAGTCTTGTTTCCAATATTTCCATCAGTTCCCTAATTTCTCAGCTCTCAAGTTCACTGTTTTTACTCAGTTCTCTAATTTTCACAGGTTTGCTCTGTTTTTTTAGTTGTCGGCGGTCCTTGTCAACATTTTGACTGGGTTTTCTCATTTCTCAGCTCTCATCTTTACAGTTTATGCTTAGTTCTCTCATATTTCGCCTCTCGTTCTCCTATATTTGATCAGTTCTGTCAGTTGTATGATTTTGTCTTGTTTAACTCCATTTTTGAATGCTCACATAAAAGTGTGTGTGGTGCAGTGACTGGAGATGCACAGATGAGGTGGTGGAACCGTTTTCATAACTGCCCTTATTATGTATAAATGCAAAATCAGGAGAGCTTGTTTAATCTTATGTTTTGAGACTAAGGCAGCCCACAGTCAATCACTCAATAAAGAAATAAGCTGGGTGGTCTTATGTGTACAATGTTTGGACTGGTTGGCTCTTCAGAAAAATTCCCTTTGAGTGAAGAAAGATGCACTGAAGGGGCGGCACGGTGGTGCAGCAGGTAGTGTTGCAGTCACACAACTCCAGGGACCTGGAGCTTGTGGGTTCGATTCCCGCTCCGGGTGACTGTCTGTGAGGAGTGTGGTGTGTTCTCCCTGTGTCTGTGTGGGTTTCCTCCGGGTGACTGTCTGTGAGGAGTTGATGTGTTCTCCCTGTGTCTGAGTGGGTTTCCTCCAGGTGACTGTCTGTGAGGAGTGTGGTGTGTTCTCCCTGTGTCTGCGTGGGTTTCCTCCAGGTGACTGTCTGTGAGGAGTGTGGTGTGTTCTCCCTGTGTCTGCGTGGGTTTTCTCCGGGTGACTGTCTGTGAGGAGTGTGGTGTGTTCTCTCTGTGTCTGCGTGGGTTTCCTCCGGGTGACTGTCTGTGAGAAGTGTGGTGTGTTCTCCCTGTGTCTGCGTGGGTTTCCTCCGGGTGACTGTCTGTGAGGAGTGTGGTGTGTTCTCCCTGTGTCTGCGTGGGTTTCCTCCGGGTGACTGTCTGTTAGGAGTTTGGTGTGTTCTCCCTGTGTCTGCGTGGGTTTCCTCCGGGTGCTCCGGTTTCCTCCCACAGTCCCAAAACACACATTGGTAGGTGGATTGGAGACTCAAAAGTGTCCGTAGGTGTGAGTGTGTGTGTTTGTGTGTTGCGCTGTGAAGGACTGGCACCCCATCCAGGGTGTGTTCCCACCTTGCGCCCAATGATTCCGGGTAGGTTCTGCACCCACCATGACCCTGAACTAGATAAGCGCTTACAGATAATGAATGAAATAAATGCACTGAAATTCATATTCTCATATTTCTACTTTAATATGTGCTTTAGTGGCTGTTCAGTCTAATATCTGCAACATTTATGTTTTTATAACCTACTGTGACTTTAGCTTCATTTGAGTTAGAAACCAAAATCTCGACCTAAATCACTGAGCACTGTCACCGCGCAAGATGGAGGGAGGGGCGGAGGTCACGGAGGTGATGACAGAATGACATTTGCTTTGGCACTGTATCTAAAATTAATATTTAATTAGCATTCAGTGAATGAAGCTTTTTTGTGAACATTTCCATAAGCTCCAAAAGTCACATGCAATAAATAAATAAATAAATATTGCAAAGGTATAATCTTTGTGAGCCACTGCTTCTTCTGGGAGCTTGGAATCATCCTAATCCTCCCTACACCCCAGCACCCTCGGCACCCCTGCTTTCTCCAGCTAATGACAGAAAGCATGAAGGACAATCCATATACAGTACACAACCATCTAATAGCTCGCCTCTATTCTTGCTCTTGTCTTTGAAATGTGTAAGTCCAGTCACACAGCATTTCCCTGGAAGGGTATTTCTGATCATTGCAGAATACTTAAGCACATAGAAGCTTTTAGGAATTCATAAGAGCAGTAAAACCTTTATAATCTTTATAAATCTTCATAACTAGGTTTTCCAGACGTTACCCCACATTCTAACCTCAGAAACACATCAGCATTTGCCTTGTTTAAGTGTTTGACTGAAGAGAAGGTGATTAGATGCTTGCATAAACTCTTCATTCTGATGCTGAATGGAAGCCCCTGATTTCTGAGAGCGTGTAGCGCAAACAAGCAGGTCTAACGCGGCTAGTGAAGGTCTCCTGAAAACACTGATTAGCTGGAACAGGTGTGTTATTATTAGTTCGTAATTAAACTCAGCGGGAAATTTCGGAAGCTCTCTGGGAGATGGGCTACCACCCGCTGATCCCACATGCTGGGGGCTTTGAGTCCAAGACACACACTTTCTCACTTTGTAGGAAAGTTATCTTGTTCTTTCTTTTTATTAATAGTTTTTTCGTTCTGTCGGATTTGCTCTGTTTGCTCTCCGCCAGTCATTCATCTCCATTTCTGAGAGTAAGTATCAAAAGTGTTTTTATACACAATTTTACAATATTACGAAATACCTGTATCTGGATTTCCTCAAACCGATTAACAGCTAGCCCTCATTATTACTGATATACAGGGTGGGCCATTTACATGGAACACCTTACAACATGGCGGCCATTTTGAAGTCGGCCCAATAAAAACAATGGTGTGCTTATTAAGGTGCTACTTGCAACATGACTGGCCTTGTCTCCGTGTGGGGAGGATTGCTCTCCCTCTTCCCACCATGTGAGCATCTGCTAGCTACTATTACACAGCAGTTAGTGTTCTCATCCAAGTGTGTTAAAGTGACCAAACTGAGCCACAATGACAATTTGGCTACATTGTTCTTTCTCCATTTCTATGTGTTGCATAGTACGTCCTTGTCCACTCCCTGGATGAGTTTTTTCCTGAACTTCTGCTGAACTGGGATTGGCTTTATGCTGCTGTGTGGTATTTCCATCAGAGGCAGAAACGAATGCATTTCCAGGAAAATTCATGCACAGAGCAAGAAATCCTGTGTAAAATTCAGTGGAAACGGCGACCCTTCACTATATTATACAGCATGAAATGTGGGCCTCATTTTCATTTTGATAAGGACAGAGCTTTGCTTCAGTGACCAATCAAGGCTCTGGGTAAATAGGGCAAACATAAACAAATAACTTTCTGCTTTCCCTCCCATCTGTTTTCAGAAGAATGTCCAGTCTATTATTGTTTCCCAAAATGCAATACATTAAAAATACAAATATCTCCAGTAATAATGTGATTTCTTCGTACTACAAAAATGTTAAAACATTAGCCCTTATCTTCAGGGTACACCAATTACATCAGTGCTTTTCGCACAGTAGTCATTATTTTGATTTACTACGCACAAATGCAAATGAGAAATTAAGTAAGTACATGTCTGTAGTAGTAATGATCATGGTTTGATCAAAGTGTTTCTTAACCAGATTCCAGAGGAAATGTGTGATGGAACCAACCAGCTTCAGCAGAACTGACAGAGGAACTTGGATTCTGATGCAAGCAAATCAGAGGTAGTGTAGATTTCTGCACTGCTCTGACAGATGGACAATTAAAAGCAGAGATATGGTGGAAGCCAAGCAGCATCCAGTGGGCAGCAGTTTGAGTTGATATCTCTCCAGTGTCTGCTAATCGTATTTCTGCAGCTAATTGGTCTGGTCGTGGAAAACAAAACCAGGAATAAAAAACAGAATGTAAAAGCATTCATTGCCTAGTTTCTTCAGTATTACTTGCGTTTATGGCAATTGGAAGGTGCTCTAATCCGAAGACCAGTTGAAATCCAAAAACTCATGGGCTGTTATTGGTATAATGTGGTGTTCCTGATCAGACTGTGGTGACTATACCACTGTCAGAGATGTGTCTTCCTCACCCTGGACACCAGAGGTCCTCACGCCCAAAATACTAAGGGGTTACCATGACAACACTCACTGACCTCACCTGCACGTCCAAATGTTGCCTCCTCTCGAGTACTTTGTGGGGTGTTACTTCTGCTTCAGTTCTAAGCATTTCTAATGAACGTTTCTCATTACTTTTTTTGGTAAATTTTGGCCTTTTTGTCTGGCTTATGCCTTTTGATTTTTCAATCAGTTTTTAGACTCATGGATTCTTGTTTTTTTTATTATTATTTTTATATTTGCTTCTGACATTTTATCTGCCTGGTTCTCACCCAGATTTTAAACTTCTCTTTTAAAGAGACTTATTTTTGTCTGTTTGTCATGATGGTACACAGTAGGCAATTAGACTAAAAGAAGATGTAACCAACATAATGACTTTCAGCTATAAAAAAGCCACTTGTCCACTGAGCCTGAAAAGTTGCTTCACTTATATTTGAACTCTTGAAACCTCCTGGGAAAGCCATTCAATTTCAATTTAATCCCGGTTTATTTGCGGTGCCTTATTTTGCTTGTCTCAAAGCAATTACTGAGGCTCTCTGTCCATCCATCACACGCTTCTCAGCAGCCACCAGCAATATGCATTAAAAAGCTTCACCTGGACGGTCCATAATAAGTGATAACGGTTTAACACAATGTTTAATTCAATTATAGGAGGCAGTAATTTTGCAGCAAATAGCTTAAGACCATGCCTCGACTGTTTTTAATCAAGGGGAACTTTTATTTGTGTGGTAAAGGCGTTCAATCTCCCACTGTTCATTTCTCTAGGTCTGCTACAAAGATGGACACAAACCTGGAATAGATTTTAACATATGGAATAAAAGTGGATCTTGTTTTTCTCCTGTCTCCTGTTGATTTTGGCAATCTGCCAAGCCTAAGTGGTTAATTGCTTCAGAATCTCAGGGGGGTTTGTTTATTTTTTTTATTTTAACTAATTAATGTATGTATTTAGGTTTCCTCCGGGTGCTCCGGTTTCCTCCCACACTCCAAAAACACACGTTGGTAGGTGAATTGGTGACTCAAAAGTGTCCGTAGGTGTGAGTGAATGTGTGAGTGTGTGTCGCCCTGTGAAGGACTAGCGCCCCCTCCAGGGTGTGTTCCTACCTTGTGCCCAGTGATTCCGGGTAGGCTCTGGACCCACCATGACCCTGAACTGTAAAAGTGTTACAGACAATGAATGAATGAATGAATGAATGACTTTATGTATTTATTTAACACTAACAATAATATTTACATTCTGGCTGTTTTAGAATGGACATTCAATAAAAGAAAGGTGGTCTCTGACTTTCCACCGAACTCTATTTGTACCAAGTCTACAAAGCGTGCTTGAGAATCTATGACTACATTCAATGGACATTTTATTAGAAACGCTTAAGCACATGATGTGAAATAGATGCAAATTTTACAGCACAGTGTGAAGAGGTCTTCAATACATTTTTAAAAGATGAGATGAGTGAGCAATTCATGAAAGGTTCAGAGTAAGGGCTTCAAGAGTGTGGGGTCATGGCGCAAGAAGCAAGTAGAACCATGTCAGAGCAGAAAATAGCACTTCTCACAGACACTTCTCCCTCTTGTAGTAAAGGCATAATAGAATACTGTAGTAAAGTATGAGCTGTAATGACTCAATGGCTCTTTCCTGCCCAGAGCTCATGCCTCACTAAACATCCTCATCAACTTCGTCCGACAAAAACAGAGCGCGAGAGCATTCGTTATGAAATGCAGAATCTGCCATTTACTCCCCCCATCAACTGCAGACTCAGACTGTGTTCAAAAACAGGGCTTTTAATGTGTGGAAATTCAACCAGTGCACTTTCAAGTCTGGAGACCTCAGAAATCAGCCGTTTTAAATCATCTCTCCTCACGACTCACCGAGCAGCGCTTTAAAATTACAATCAGGCCACGGCTGTCGCTTCACAAATCACTCTGAAGCAACAAGGCTGGCATTACCAAGCTGTCTGAGGAAATGTAATGCACAGGGCTTTAAATACGAGACACAGGCAGTAACATAAAAAAGCCGGTTTAAAACATATCTGTGGTACACCTCTTCTACAAAGGACAGAGAAATGAGGTGTATGTACACTTCGGGCCCAAATATTTTAAGATGCACCAAACAATGGGTCCAGATGTTCAATTAGTCACACACAAACACAGCTTCTTAATCTCCATAGAAGAACATACAATGGGAATAAAGCAGTGGAGCAGTGGAACGGTGTTCTGTGGAGCGATGGAGCATCGTCCAATGTCTGTCCAATGGTGTTTGTGATCCAGAACTAATCCGCCAACATCCGTACCTGACCTCACGTGGCTGAACACTATCAAACCCTGACAGAAATGGTCCAATATCTAAACAAGAAGCTTAATACAGCAAAGAGGGACAAGCTCCCTAAAGACCATGGTCCAAACCTGGCATTTCAAAACAATGCATTTCAACATCCATGACTGAGAAAGCCACTATGCAAATGCAAGTGTGGAGAGGTGACAGCAGCCATGATAATGGCCCTCTTCAGCGCCCAATGAATCATGGTCAGGTAATGTGAATGCAGGATGAAGACACAGGTGTCACCCAGAGGAGAGAAAAGGCTCATAAGGTTCTTCTCATATCCCCCTCGCTGTGCTGAATAAATGATTATGTGTCCCTTATCTGGCAGTTCTGTCTATCATACGCCCCCCTAACTCCCTCCACCAACTCCCCACTCTGACATTGATGACGTTAAATGGTTAGCACCTTGATAGCTGACGCTATGATATCTCCTCAGTGCTACAAGGAACTAGACCCCCATACAACTTCTGCCATTTACATGATATAGGCTCCTCCAGCCTGCAGCAGTGTCTGCTGTGGAAGCTTCAGCTCTCAGATATGGTGAAAGTTGATGGATGACGGTGTGGGGATGTGCTCAAAGGAATCCCAAGCACTTTCTATTAAGGCCTTGTCTCAGACGTTTTACATGTAGCTCTTAAATGTAGCCACTGACAGTTGACATACTCATGGGTGACTGTTATTATTTCTGGGTGGGTCCTGACATCAGATGAACTGAGTACAATGGCTGGTGGCCATTTTGTCTCTAGACCAGGTCCGGAATTATTTTTTATTTTTATTTTTAATAACAACAATGATAAATAATGTCGCTGGTGTGAAGCACTGAATAGCATCCCCTTGATTAGCAGTTGCTAAATGTGAGTGTCTATGTACTGTATATGAGTGACTGAATGAGTGAGCGAGAGTGTGAGTGAGTGAGGGTGTTGCAAGTTAAATCCACAAGCTGCTTCTCAGCTAAAACTTCTGAACAGGTTTAATTTTAATGACTCTTTTTTAAAATGTATCAGGTGTAGAACACAATCCTTTAAAGTGAGGTATAACCTTATTGAATACACATAGACTGTGAAACATAAAGGGCTGGTTTCCCAGACAGGGATTAGTCTTGGACTATATCTCCTTTTCAATGGAAACTCACAATTCAAAATGCTGTACAGTCCAGGACTAGGCTTAATCCCTCTCTGGGACACCATTCCAAATAGTAATTCCAATGATTTTCTGCATTTCATTCATTCATTATCTGTAAGCGCTTATCCAGTTCAGGGTCGTGGTGGGTCCAGAGCCTACCTGGAATCATTGGGCGCAAGGTGGGAACACACCCTGGAGGGGGCACCAGTCCTTCACAGGGCAACATTCACACACACATTCACTCACACCTATGGACACATTTTGAGTCGCCAATCCACCTACCAGCGTGTGTTTTTGGACTGTGGCAGGAAACCAGAGCACCCGGAGGAAACCCATGCGGACACAGGGAGAACACACCAAACTCCTCACAGTCACCTGGAGTGGGATTTGAACCCATAACCTCCAGGTCTCGTGAGCTGCACCACTGTGCCACCCATATTAGTCATTAAAAGACAAAAATAATTTACAGATAATTAACTATTTATGTGTGAACACACTTATTCTGTACGGCCTTCAGGAGCGGTCTCCAGCGGGGTAAAATTAGGATGATTCTAAAGGCCTGGGACTGATAGGGGGCCCTTTGAGGGCTAATTTCATCTGTTAAAATAAGCAAATTAAACATGTTTGAGATTTGCTATAACATGTTTCTTGAATTATTTATCATTTTGTCATTTCACCCCTCTCTTTCATAGGGCCCAAGATTTCTAGCGGCGCCCCGATGGTCTGATATGTACTGTAGAATAGTCATCACCAGACGTTTGCAGTGGTATTGCCTCACCTAAAGAGCACAATTGGCTTTGCTCTCTCTGGGTAAGTTGGGTAAGAAAAGTAAGATGGCCTTATTTTCTCTCATATCATTTTCATATCATTCAACGCGATGCTAGCTGTGCGGGTGTTTCTTTTCCTACCATTACTGAGCAGTAAAGGTTCCTCCAGATGTGTTGAGCCGTCCTTTGACGTTGTAGTTTGACGTTGGAAACGTTGGCAGGATTCACGTCTCCCAGAAAGCATGGCCTGCTTTCACCCTTGCAGACTATAGCACTGAATTATTTGGAGAGATGTAGTTTACACATGGAATTAGTAATTAATTCTAAAACAAAGTTTCTTTATACGCAAAGCTCAATCACTCACTCAGTCAGTCACTCACTCACTCACACATGTGTGAAAGGCTCCTCAAGGGGGTGCTATTCAGTCATTTGCATTAAAGACACTGTTTTAACAGTATTGCCTCCGTTGTGCCCACTTGGGATTTGAACACAGGCTGTTTCTCATATTTCCTTGTGTGTTCTTATGTTCTCATGTTTTTCCTTGATGCCGTCTACCACTGCGGAGGATACAGTCCAATACTTAAGAACACAAATGCCAAGTGCATTAAAGTACATGGATGTTGTTCTCAGTTTGTCCAAAGTAACAAGGATGCATTGGTTCATGACTTGCCAGTGAGAAAAATCCTATTCATGGTGGTATAATAACAAATATGCTCTTGTGAGGTGACTTCTTAAGAATATTCTTCTCAGAAACATTCTTCTAAACAAGTCTGTTCTTTGTGTTCTTGGTATTAAGAAACAGCCCTGGATTTCAGAAAGCTATTCCACAATGTTGTAAAAATTGCTACAAAAATAAAACAAAGGACTAAATCTGGCTGATGTAATTAAGTGTAATTACAAATACAGTGTATATCCATAGAAACACATTTATTTTTTAGTTTAATGATAAAAAAAAAAGTCAGATTATTAACAGTATGTACGTTTTAATGGCCAATCAAATGTCATCCAGTCTAAGCTTGTGTATGGATGAATGGATTCAACTCAGTGTTATCCTTAGCCTTTTGCTCATTTTTAGCTCATTTCCTACACACAGTACTTCAAGGATCATGACCTTAATCCAGCAGAAGGAAACCTGGGCGGCGGTTGCTAGGCTAACACAGACTCTGACAAATGCACTGATCTGCTGTGCTGCGGCGCTCATTTTTCAAAGCTTCGCTAATTAGAGCACAAAGGGCATCCTTGTCTGCGGCACAGGGCACTCAATCAATACACGATCACAGTCCACAACACTGTGAGGATATTGGCTGAGATGCAGGTGAAAAGGTTAGTGCTTAGCAATGTTAGCTTCAGTGATGAGAGAAGTACTTTAAAAGTAAGTTAGTTTCCTCAACCAGAAGCTCAGTTTTGGGAGTGTTGTAGTTTTCATGTGATGTGCCACTGTGTTAATGGTATTAATTCACTGAAAATGCTTTCCAGGTCCAGTTTGGTTTGTTTGGTTGATAGAACACGACCTTCAGCTCGGTGTCGGAGGGTTGCTGTGTTCCGCAAGACTGCCCCTCTGACAGGCCGCTGTAATTTCAGTGTGATGTGTGATGTTCATTAAGGGCCCTCGAGGTCAATTATCCTTTGAGTTACGATCAGAGGGTGAAAAGCTCTTAACAACGCTGGGATACGAGCAAGGAAGTGATACATTGCTGCAGGAGCCATTTCTCTGCTGCTAGCCATTTCCTACATTTCCTATTAATGTTTTAGACTCTTAAATATACTAGCTGTCTGAAGTGAAGCCATAAGAGAATCCATTGCACTTTCCAACAGCAAACTAGAAAATATAATTTGTAGATACTCTTTGGCAGGTTAAAATATGAAGAACCTTTTTGAAGAAAAAAGTCTAAAAGGTTTTATACCAATTAAAATGTTTCCTTGAAAATCTATATACACTGTATGCAATAAAACTGATCATGATTCGCACTCATGCACGGTGTGTGAAACCCAGTTTGAGCTGCCTATGGAGATACGAACTTTGAGGAAAAGCCTACCATTTTAATAATTGTCAGTCCATTATGTTTGTTGTCATGACAACAGCAGAGCCAACAATGATTGGTCAGTGAGTTGCCATTGCAAATTTAAAGGGACATTAGGTAATTCCTTTTTTATTATTTTGCTCCTGGGGCTCCCCAAAATGTTACAAATATTTACAGCACAGTAGTGAAATTAAAGGGGGTGGAGTTACATTGTGCAGTTTCTGCAGTGCTAAGCCCAAAGTTGCAGTAACAGAGGCTCTTTGCACCCTATTACAGGACAGTGGAGCCTCACAATGATTTTGAAGCTGTAATTTTAATGTAAAAATAGTACCTTGTTCCTTTTTGAAAAAAAAACCTGACAAATATATGTAATTACTTTACAACCATCTGAATTAACAAAATAAAATAAAATCAAACTCAGCGTGTAATGGCCTTAAGAACAAACTTCAGTGACTTTGAAAAGACTCTGCAGGGTCCTCTCGGGCAGAAAATAGTCAGTAAATGTAGAGATTTTCCACATCATTTCTACAGAAGTGAGAGAATGATGAAGCCTCCCCAGTTCTGAGGAAACACACGAGTTAGATTCGGTTCAAGCTTTAGCCGACGACTTTGCTGACATAGCAGTCCCTCACGCAGCCACCGCTGAAGGTGGCAATATGCATTAGTTTTGGATAATAGAAAATATGTATCTGCTGCATTTGGAAAAGGCTTGATGCTTGAATTTCATGCATGTAAACACAAGCCATTTAAAACAGCAAATGGCTACGGCAAATGTCCTTATGATTATTCACGCTGACTGCAAACAGGGGGAAGTGAAAGTGATTTTTGACTTTCAAAAATGTACCAGCATGCTGCTGACTGATAATAACAACACAGCAAATAACAAACCTGAATATAAATGTGGAAATGCACGGCGCATTATTTCCCAAAGTCAAGTTCACCTGCAGTGCTTCTCGTGGCAGATTCCGAGCGTTTCAGAGGTCATCCTTGGTGTTAAAGTTTAAATCTCGGCTGTAAACTTCATGAAAGACTTGTATTAGAAATGTTGCTGTTAAAGCTGATTTATGAACAGTACTATATTAGAAAGACATTATTGTAGAGACCCTAACATTACACTTTATATTTCTCTCTTATATTCCTCTGCTGTAGAACATCAAAAGAGTCAGATATGAGTCAGATATGACATTTCAACCTTCATATGTTGTGTTTCGGGAGACTGTGCATATTTAATGTGATGTGGACTGTATATAATCTGTAAAGAGTAGCCTTACAACAACAAGACACTGTGATCAACGCTACAAAGATCCAGCATCCCGGTGTCCCTCCACTGAAATTAATACTATACCGTTCCAGAGACGTCCAGTTTAAAAACCCCAAAGAAAAGCAACCAAATAATGTTGAGTTTAGTCCATGATAACACCCTAAGGACTAGATGTGAGATAGAGCTATTTTATTGTTTTGCTTTTCCAGGGTCACACTGTCTTCTTGCCACTGACCCAAGACAGCACTGTATATACACCATACTGTATCATCCTTTTAGCCGTTCAGTCAATAATGTGCCTTTTTAAACCGTATCTAATTCAGGCCCATGCCAGCAGCTGTCAGCTGCCCAACCTTGAGAGTTGTGTTCGTCTTTGAGGCGCATGTTGGGAAGATAAGATGATGAATTTCATTTAGCCACCCACTAGCACTGAGCTAGTAAATAGCCTCGCACTGATAAAGCCTGACAACCGTCACTATTGGACATATTATAGGTGGGCTTTGACGAAAATGTTAGCCCCATGGGTTCGATTGGAACTCAGTACACACTGTTTTTCTAGTGCCCAACAAACATGAAAAGCATTATGGGATTGTGGAATGTTTCATTTCAGCTGTTACAGGAGGGTGTGCTTCAACTTATGCTTTTAAATGTTTGTCCAAACAAGGTCTGAAACGTTTAGTCATCTACATTTTTAAAATGGAACTCTTTCAGGAGAGAATCAGGGATTTTAAGTGAAGCAAATCTACAAACAGCCCTCATCTAGATGCTGAAAGAAATATAACTATGGATCCCAGACCCTTGGTGGCACAGTGGTGCAGCAGGTAGTGTCGCAGTCACACAGCTTCAGGGACCTGGAGGTTGTGGGTTCGAGTCCTGCTCCAGGTGACTGAATGTGAGGAGTTTTGTGTGTTCTCCTTGTGTCTGTGTGGTCTACGGTCCAAAAACACATGTTGGTAGGTGGATTGGCGACTCAAAAGTGTCAGAGTATGTGAGTGTGTGTCACTGTCCAGGGTGTGTTCCCACTTTGTGCCCAGTGATTCCGGGAGGGCCCGCCGCAGCCCTGAAATGGATTAGCGGTTACAGACAATCAATGAATCCCTGACCCATTTATCCATGTCACATTTGTAAACAGATATTTGTTCACCTATTAGTCAGTAGAGGCTTGGGTCATATCCCAAATAGCACCATACATAGTGTACATCACAGGTAGTGAAAATAAAAATACTACACCCAGACAGTTTGACAGTGAAATGTGAACCGTATAGGTGACTAAAAATTATTTTCTTAACATATTATGCACTACATGAGTGCAAAAACCGTTATTTTATGACCTACACTGTGCCCTACGAAGGGTGTAGGGAGACAAATGGGGTTCAGCCTCAGCTTTTCATCTCATATATTCAGAAAAGGAGGACTGCTTTATTCAACCAAATTAGTGACATAATTTAGGCTGGCAGTCACAATAAAACATTATCCTCCAAGAATCTGTTCCACTATCAAAGATCAAATTATTTAGGGGTGGGGGGAACTAGACAAAAGTATATGTAGCCTGTGGTTGTGCTTTTAAGTTTGCATGCAATATGTATATGAATATCTGACACATATTGGTCAAAATAGCACAGAAATGCACTGAAGACAAACATATTAACAGTTTCCATTACATCTTATGATGAAAATGCTAATATGGCTAACAAAATATATAAATAGGGTGACCAGACATCCTCTTTTACCCGGACATGTCCTCTTTTTTAGACTTAAAAAATGTCCGGGCGGAATTTCACAAACGTCCGGGATTTTGTTTTTCTAGAGTTTACATAGAATTTACGAGAAGTGTTTCGTTCACAAACTAGTCTCGCCCTCCCCTACTCAGATTGATTCGCTTGAGTGAGAAGGGGTGAAGTAGCCTAAATTTTTTTGATTGGACGGTCTGACTGTAGAGCTACCGTTATTGGTCGATAACCTTCTCTGTAAACATTTAATTGGTCAGTCTGCACGCTAGTAGTCGTTGTTTACATCAGGCAAAGCTCATGTACCTACCGTACCTACCCTCATCTCGAGCAGTTATGCTGAAACGTAAATGTAAGTTCTCGGATGAATTAAAAAAGAAATTCCCATGTTTTCTGTAGCAAATAAAGGTGTAAAAGACCTAAAAGCACACATAGGTTCAGCGAGACGCGTCCTCTTTTTTACCATCTCAGATCTGGTCACCCTAATATAACCATGTTTTTGTCCTCATTATGCTACACTGTGGGATCCTTCAATGCCTGACATAAAGAGGCAGTGGGCTTCTGTGTTTCTGAGAGGAGCTGTGTATGAGATAAATTTGTCCAGCTTTCCCATCTGTTTCCCATCTGAAGACTGGCAACCGGTCCCTAATATGGCATCCATGCCAATAACATCAGGTCAGTTCAACCCATGGATACATTCACTTTAATAATGAGGTGAGGGTTGGCTGAGGCATCACCAGAGAACAAACTTAAGTCCAAATCTGATCCCAGACTTGATGTGGTAGATCAGAATTAGAATTAGAATCAGTCAGAATCAGAAGTATTTTGGACATACAAGGAAATTCTCTTGGTGAGTGCACATATGTAACATACAAAACAAACCAGACAGGCCCAGCGACTACTAACCAAGTATCAAACTATGTAAATCCAGAATATAGTCATAAATAAAGTGGGCAAAAAGTGTCATGTGCAAGGGGCTTAGTGGATAAATGATATTAGTACATATGCAGATGACAATATGTTGTCTATATGCTAGTCTCTGCACACATATAAATGTGCTATAAAAATATTTTGTGTGATATATTACAGAATTATAAAACAGGAATAAAGCTTTTAAATATTTTACAGTTGTGCAAATATGCATATTATACAAGTGTCCAGAGTTTTTGTTGAGTGCTACAGCTCTGGGGAAGAAGCTGTTGGTTTTGATGGCCCTGAGTCTTCTGCCTGAGGGAAGTGGCTGGAAGAAGTGATGTCCAGGATAAAAGGATCAGCTCTAATTTTGCCACCGTGCTTCATCACTCTGCTTTTGTAGATGTCCTGAAGGGTTGGCAGACTACAACTAATGTTCCTCTTTGCTGTCCTGAATATTCGCTGGGGTTTGGCTCATTTCTATGAGGTGGAGAATCCAAACCAGTTGGTTATGGATGATGTGAGAATGGACTTGATTATTGCTGAGTAAAACTGTATCATCAGAGTCTGTAGAAATGAGAGTTTGAGATTGAGTTTATGCATCCATAAGCATTCTTTGCTGTGCTTTATTGGCTATGGAGATGATATTCCTCTCCCACCTCAGGTCACTTCAGGTCATATGGTTGTGCCCAGGAACTTGAGTGACTCCATAGTGGAAACCATAGTTCCATTGAGGTCAAGGTGGGGTACAGAGGTCAGGTTGTGTCTGATGTCCTCTACCATCTCCACAGTTTTCTGGGTATTTAGCAGCAGGTGGTTGTTGCTGCACCAGGAGACCAGCTGCTCAACTTCCTTCATGTAGGCCGACTAATCACCATTGGTCATGAGACCCACTACAGTGGTGGCATCAGCAAACTTCTGGATCTTCACAACTGGCTCTTTTGAGACACAGTGATTTGTGTAGAGACTGAAAGAGAAGGGGTAAGAGGACACAACCTTGTGGTACACCAGTACTTAGGGTCCGGGGACCTGACATATGTTTTCGAAGCCGCACCTGCACCAATTAAAAATGTTCAGGTTCAATTTAAGCTCATATTCTGAAGGTTGCAGCAGCTGAGCATGGGACCTCATTAGTGCACCTGCAAGGCAAGATTCAGAATCAACACCTGGTCCTGAAGAAACCCAAACAATGGCAACCACAGCGGCCAGGTTTAAACACAGCGTCCTCTGAGTATTACTGCATCGCGTCTTAAAACAGTGCTTTGAAGAATGATGGCATGGGACACAGATCGCGTCCTGTTTTATCTTCTATTCATTCCCAGAACAACAAGATGTTTTATGAGGCACTTCTTTACAGTGAACAGCTTCCACACACTGCAGCAGATTGTCAGAGGGAGCAGCAAAAAAGACGAGTAGAAGAAGAAGAAGAATTCAGAATGGTGGCACATGGGTTTTACTACAGCAGAATCTGTGCAGCTTTCATCAGATACATGTCAGGTTTGGGACACTTTAATCTAACACACACACACACACACACACTCTGTCTCTCTCTCTCTCTCTCTCTCTCTCTCTCTGAGTAAAATGACTAAAAGCTACACACAAAGTCTGTGGTTCTTTCATCTTGGAATCAGTTATCTGTCATGTCAGACTTTTAGACACACACACACACACACACACACACACACTCACTAGCAAGACATGGGGTCCCATATGTTTAATAAGAGCTGACATGTAAGATTATGTGCCATATGTATTTTATATAAATGAAAATACAAAAGAATAGTACAAATACAGGCTGTAGTGCTTTGTTAGCCCCCCTTCAATTTGCCCTTCATTTTGTCTAATACTGTGGCCAGTGGGTGGGCACGTTGTTTACAAAACCCCACAAAATGTATCCATATCTATCCAAGAGCAAGACATATACCACCATGACATCAGTGTGTCTACAGTACTAAGAATAACCCAAGTAATATCTGCCCTGTGTAGGGTACTGACCATTGGAAAACGGTTCAAATGGGGCTAAAAGAGTATGCAGAGCAACAGATGGACTGCGTTGTGTAATAGTAGATCTTCAAAGTATGCTCAGGGGTGTTAATAAACTGGACCAGCACAAAGCATATATGACTTGGTGGTGGATCATTCTCAGCGCTGCAGTGACACTGACGTGGTGGTTAAAAATGTGTTGTGCTGGTACAAGTGGATCAGACACAGCAGTGCTACTAGAGCTTTAAAGCCCTTAGTGTCACTGCTGAACTGGTAGTAGTCCACAAACCAGAAATGCCTATCCAACTACATGGTGGACCAATGAGGTCGGAGTGGCTAACAGAGTGGTTGATATGTTAATTGTAAAGAAACCTGAATGCCCTGTCGCAGCTTTCAGTAATCTGGCAGAAGGTTTTCAGGAATGTGCATTTACTCGTAAATTATGCACAGTTTTCTGGGGATTTTATGAATGATTCACGAATGAGAACCCAATTATTGTAGATACAAGTGATTCAGTGATCATTCAGTGGATACATGTAACATTGTGTTGGATTTTTTTCATGTATCCAACATTTACTCTCACAAACAATATGTACTTACACACACACTCAACATGTACTCTCTCTCTCTCTCTCTCTCTCTCTCTCTCTCTCTCTCTCTTTCTGTCTCTCTCTGTCTTTCTCTCTCTCTCTGTCTCTCTCTCTCTCTCTCTGTCTCTCTGTCTCTCTCTCTCTCTCTCTCTCGCTCTCTGTCTCTCTCTGTCTTTCTCTCTCTCTCTGTCTCTCTCTCTCTCTCTGTCTCTCTGTCTCTCTCTCTGTCTCTCTCTCTCTCTCTGTCTCTCTGTCTCTCTCTCTCTCTCTCTCTCTCTCTCTGTCTCTCTCTGTCTTTCTCTGTCTCTCTCTCTCTCTCTCTCTCTCTCTCTCTGTCTCTCTGTCTCTCTCTCTCTCTCTCTGTCTCTCTCTCTGTCTCTCTCTTACACACACACACACACACACACACACACACACACACATACGACTAAAGTGTGTGAACCTGGCTCTAACACAGACTCAGGCAAGTGCAGAATGTAACATAAACCCAGTGTTTCCCCAAATACACACACAGTGTCTTAGACACAGCTGCCTCGCCTCCGTTTCCTCAGAAGACCACACTATGACATTTTTATTAAGAGAAGTGTGGCTGTCTCTTTCAGCTATGTCTCTCTCTCTCTCTAAGGAAGGCCCACTCTTTGAAGGGCTTGCAGGTTCTCCTTTCAAAGCCATGTTCTGCATTCTCTATTCAGCCCAGTTACACATCACTGACACCTCAATTAGACACAATGACTCTATTTTCATATGACAACAGAGCCCTTCTTGTAGGCAGGAGGCTTTCAGGAGGATTTGGCATGCATGAATATAGAAAGGGAGGAAGTGGTATGTGTATATTTTTATTATTATTATTATTATTATTATTATTATTGTCTAATTGAAACATAAATATATAGAGAAAAGATATAGTAGCTGTTAATGAGGGTAATTCATTGGAAAATTACTTTTCATTTTCTTTGATTTGTAATCAGTTGGGTTCAGGTTTAAAGGCAGGTTTGCTTTAAAGCCCAGAGGAGAAGAGTTAATCAATATAAATATAACCCACCTGAATGGCTTCTGAATTGCCATTTAAAGCAAACAATTCCCCCAATTATTAAACCAAAGGCTCACTCTCGCAGTCATTAAAACCTCCTTAATCCTATTGCTTTTAAAACCCTTATGTGAAGAGAAAACAGGTCGTATATGCCCCCTGCCCCTCTGCTCGTTCAAGGAATTTGTCCCCCTTTTGCTGCTTGGAACATGGCTGTGAGGAGTGGATTGCATTCAGCCACATACATATTAGCCAGGTTAAATAGTAATGTTGGATGATTCGGTTTGGATCACATCACTCCAGCTCATTCCAAAGCTATTACATGAAGCTCCATCAATCCATAGAAGTCAGCTACACTGCCCAACAGCCCAGTGCTGGTGGCTTGGCATTGAGCATGGTAACCTTAGCCTCATGTGTAGCTGCTCCAGAGGATGCCATTTTGTCATTGTCCACACCGAACACCACACTTTTACTGGTTACAAACTTGGGACTGAAGAGTGTACAATGCAAATGAAAGCTCTCATATGTTCATCTCATCTCACGCCTGATCTTTACCCTGAAGTCTAATTAATATCTGTGACATTGTCTTCTGTTAAAACAGTCTTCAGTACTGGGCTGTAAAGATTCGTTAATGGAAATCTGCCCCACACCTGCACCAAAGGCCTTTATTTGACACGCCTTATCACAGTAATGTTCTTGATAAGCTGTGCAAACTTTCTCGATTAGACTAAGAAGCAGACTTTTAATGCGTATATCATGACAGCTCGGCTAATGGTAGTTTGCACTGTGAATAAGAATGAAGAGGCCAGTTCTGACGCAGGAGTGTAAATGGTATTAGGGTTTAGAGCAAAATTAGATATGATAATAGACTTCCATAAGAAAAGCACAAGTTTGAAGTAGATTCAGTCATTCATTTTCTCAACGATTTATTCATTCGTTCACTCCGGTTTTGTAATTGCTTCATACTGATCAGGGTCCCAGTGAATACAGAGCACACACAAACACACTCAACAGGGTGCCAGTCCACTACAGGGGATCACACACTCACCTATTGGTGATATGTACAGGGTTTTCTCACACAGGTGTATGAAATGGTACTTCCTGCAACAGCACAAGCCCCAGTAGACCACCCTAATGGTCACCAAGAAGCCATTAGAACACATGGGTCAAACTCAAGGCCCGCCGTGTCATGCGATGTGGCCCGCAAGAGCTTCAAAGATCTGATTGACTGCAATCTAGTGGCTTAATGCCGTCGCTTCACTGGTAACATAATCGGCATGAATTGTAGGAAATGGAGTTTATGGTCAATGCACACTTTATTAATTATTTCGCCACTAATTCTAAAGCGTGTGTTGATCTCAAACTACATTTCCCACAATGCATGTAGATTATGTTAAGCGACGCATTCCACCACTAGATTACATTGTATCCTCTTCAATGTGATTTTTTTTCAACAAGTGGAATTAAGAAATATCTACAAATATTGATCCCAAAATGTCCTGGAAAAGAAAAATTGATGCCGATGGAAGACAGTTTGAAGAGAGATGGGAGGGTGAATATTTGTGAGTGCTTCAAGGAGAAAAACCGGTTTGTCTTTTGTGTTTTGAGGCGGTGGCAGTTGTCAAGGAATACAATTTACGTCGGCACTTTGATACCACACATGGAGCTAAGTATGCCAAAGTTAACCTTCGAGAAAAGCAACAAATTGTACAAGAGTTAAAAGGCGAACTGCGATCGCAGCAGAATATGTTCACAAGAGTTAACGACGCAGCTGTGAAAGCTAGCTAAGTTAGTTAATGTCATAACTTGTGTTTGATGATATTTTTCTTTATTCACTTGGATAGTTTGATCATAGATTGATGAAGTAATATGAGTTTCTTAATCCGACAAATTAACAGGATTTATGTTGTTAACAGAGCAACAAGCAAACATTTTTACATCTATGCAAATATTTATAAGTTGAATAAGCAATAAATTCAGAGTTATTTAATATTAAGGAGTACTTACATTTGTTCTACATTAAATCTGCTTACATTTAGTTACATTTATACTGTCTTACAGTTACATCTGGCTCTTTGAGGCCAACCATTATGCTGATGTGGCCCTCTGTGAAAATGAGTTTGACCCCCCTGCATTAGAAATTACTGATGTTATCAATGGACATAGCACCACGGAGCCCAGACCTCATCATCACTGAATATTATTACATGGACTGTGAGCAGGGGTGTCTCTACATTTGGGGCCAAGCCCTATATAGTAAAATATACTATTAATGGTGTATACAATACAAACATGATATTGTTAGGGGGACATACATTGTTACACAAATATCTTTAAATATATACATGCTTTAATCATTTTAATAGCTTCTTGTTTTAAAAAGAGCTGTATCAATTTAATATAACGTTCAATTTCTTTGGCAAAATGTATTAATATATTCATTCATTCATTATCTGTAACCCTTATCCAGTTCAGGGTCGCAGTGGGTCCAGAGTCCTACCTGGAATCATTGGGCGCAAGGTGAGGATACACCCTGGAGGGGGCGCCAGTCCTTCACAGAGCAACACACACACTCACACATAGGGACACTTTTGAGTCACCAATGTGTGTTTTTGGACTGTGGGAGGAAACTGGAGCACCCAGAGGAAACCCATGCGGACACGAGGAGAACACACCAACTGCTCACAGACAGTCACCCGGAGCGGGAATTGAACCCACAACCTCCAGGTCCGTGGAGCTGTGTGACTGCAACGCTATCTGCTGCACCACCGTGCCACACGGTATCACAGAATGAATAATCTGTTGCATTATGGTGTTTAAACTTAATAAAATAGCATTTAGCTGGATAGCTTTTATGTATACGTTTATATGACACTTCCTTAATATCAGGCTGCCATTGTAAGTAAGAATATGTTCTTAATTACATGCCTGGATTAATTAAAGACTAAAATAAAGAAATAAATAAATAAAGTGAACGTTGTTTATGGTGTGAGTGTTGATACACTGTTAATCGCACACAGCACTGAATCAGTGTCAGAAACTACTTTTAAAATGTTAAGGCTTTCACTGGAGTGCATCACGTACGACACTAATGATGTAAAACATGTCACTGTAGCATGAGGTGAGTCTTATATTTATTGGGTGTAGTTCATTCAGAGTTTCTAACTCCCGAATTACAAAACGTTTTCACATGATCATAGTGAGGTTGTAGTTTTGTCCTTCTTCTGATAACACTCTGGTGAAATCTGGAGGACTTTTAAAACCAACACCAAGTAACTGCTTCAGTAACTCACTGCTCGCAGTGGGTCCAGAGTCCTACCTGGAATCATTGGGCGCAAGGTGAGGATACACCCTGGAGGGGGCGCCAGTCCTTCACAGAGCAACACACACACTCACACATAGGGACACTTTTGAGTCACCAATGTGTGTTTTTGGACTGTGGGAGGAAACTGGAGCACCCAGAGGAAACCCATGCGGACACGAGGAGAACACACCAACTGCTCACAGACAGTCACCCGGAGCGGGAATTGAACCCACAACCTCCAGGTCCGTGGAGCTGTGTGACTGCAACGCTATCTGCTGCACCACCGTGCCACACGGTATCACAGAATGAATAATCTGTTGCATTATGGTGTTTAAACTTAATAAAATAGCATTTAGCTGGATAGCTTTTATGTATACGTTTATATGACACTTCCTTAATATCAGGCTGCCATTGTAAGTAAGAATATGTTCTTAATTACATGCCTGGATTAATTAAAGACTAAAATAAAGAAATAAATAAATAAAGTGAACGTTGTTTATGGTGTGAGTGTTGATACACTGTTAATCGCACACAGCACTGAATCAGTGTCAGAAACTACTTTTAAAATGTTAAGGCTTTCACTGGAGTGCATCACGTACGACACTAATGATGTAAAACATGTCACTGTAGCATGAGGTGAGTCTTATATTTATTGGGTGTAGTTCATTCAGAGTTTCTAACTCCCGAATTACAAAACGTTTTCACATGATCATAGTGAGGTTGTAGTTTTGTCCTTCTTCTGATAACACTCTGGTGAAATCTGGAGGACTTTTAAAACCAACACCAAGTAACTGCTTCAGTAACTCACTGCTCTGGAAATATTTTTTATTCTATATCTATGGAAATATCTATGAAAAAACAGGCTCAGAGGCTAAATATGGTACCCAGCATTTCCCAAACTCCTATTCTAACCAAAGCAAGGGGAGATCTGCCTGTTAAAATGCAAAGAGAGTCTAAGAATGTTTGAGGTTGTGGGAAAATTCTCCTGAGGATTATTCTGAGAGACTGAAAACACTTGAAGAGAGTGGACTCTGAAATTAAAGTCAATGGTGGACACACTAAAAAAATGTTACTGGAAATGAAATAAACAAATGAAAGGTGCTCAGAATTGCACAAATCTACAGTTTTAATTTCGTGTTTAATGTCCATTTTCCAGATTAAAACGAATATGGATGTTTTCACTTTGCAGATTGTTTATTGATTTGTTTGTTTATCTGTTCTGTCGTTGTTTATCACTTAACTTTGTCTACTTACTCTTCACATACAAATGAAATTAGCTTCTGAAAACAGTTGGAGAGACATCACTAATGGGATCATTTTGTTATTGTCACCGGCTTGTTTTACTTTGATGTAGACACAATGAGCATGGTTTGCTCGCGAATTTAGGTGAAAGCCTTTCCGCTCGCTAAGTGGTCTTTCTGTTGTTTTATAAAAACCTAATTCAGTGGTAATTGTTCCCGAAGAGCTGACAGCTTTCAGGAGGCACATTTCTGTTTCCTCAGACCTTAATGAAATAAGCATATTAACAGATAGATTCCCCTCCCCCTGCCCCAACCTCCACATGTACTTTGTTCCAGACGCAACACTCTCAGGGCTTGCTCTTTTGTGCATTTTCTTTATGTCTTCTCACATTTATTTCATCGGTGCCATCTCATAGCTGGGCTAAATCATAGCCCTGAATTTCACTTCCTGAGAAAGGAATAGAGTGGGGCTCACCTACTTGGAAAAGTCCACGCACCGACAGCTCCCACTGAGAGCCGTGGTGGGGTAGAAGACTCACTCCGGCCCACTGGAATGAGTAATGGTCCAAGTGCGATGGCTAGCTTGTTATTTTCTCAGCCTTTTCACCAAAGGTGAACTGTGGGTCCGGCTGTGGAAAATAATGGGAGGCAAACAGCGGAAATGTGTCGATATCGTCAGGGCTCACCAGAGCATGTTTAATTCATGAAGAATGCAATGAAGTGTTGAGGCTTGGTGCTCTAATGGTGTGGTAGATGCTGGAGAATAACTACAAGATGAAAGGGAAGCTCTTACAGCTTGTTGTACTTACCTGGATGTGAGTGCTCATTTACAGCAAAGTGCACTCCAGTCTCCACTAGCAGAATTTTCACATTAGCCAGCTCTGAGGGACATTATCTGGAGTGTCATTTCTTCCTAAAACTCCATCTTCTCTGCAGTAATGTCTTCTAGAAAACATTTACACTGGATGATAGAACACTTCTACAAGGATTTGATGCAATCGGCCATGAGAACATGAGTGGGCTCTGGATTACAAACGCCATTCCAACTCACCCCAGAATTATGAGACGGTGCTCCTCATCTCCAGAGAACTTCACAATCACACTGTGGGAGCTTTATACCCTTTCATTCAATGCATGGCATGGTGACGTCTCAAAAACCCACTGATGTTGTCGACCCAAAACAACTTGTGAAACATGGTTTCGAAAGGATGTGCACCTGTCAAGAAAATTCTACGACTGATTTGATACCATTAGAGGGATAGGTGTCCTTTTTCAACAGTTGGTGCTTGCTGTGCTCCCAAGGATTCCGAGTAGGACCCACCGAGGTTACAGAGGACGGATGAATGACTGAAGTTTTTCCAGAAGCTGGAACGTAAAAACTTGATCTGACTGGTTGTTATAAGTGGAAAGGAAATAATTATATTAAATATTTGAATGGTGTGTTTTAGACTTTTGTAGAACTTCAGAGAAAAGAAACACCAACAATGACAAGTTCTTTGAATAAATTCTAGTGAATTGCCACGTAAGTTTTCTCCAAATGAACATTTTCGACACAAACACCAGATGCTGCTTTATCACTCTGGCAGTCGTTGCTGTTCAAAATTCCTCCAATGATTTTATTCAGTGCCATCACACTATGTAACATTTTGTTGTCGAGCACATCTCTTGGCAATCTGAGGTGTGTGTGTGTGTGTGTGTGTGAGAGAGAGAGAGAGTGTGTAAGCTTCACAGTAGGAGCTCACATCCACAGTGCTTTTACTGACACCTGCTGTCAAGTCTCAGCTTGTGTCTCTACTTTTGTTAATAGCACCACCTCTGTTTGTGTGCTCTGTTTTCCATTTCTTATTTACCACCCTGTGTCCCTTTTTTCCCGTTTCTATTAAATTATAAAAAATAATGGAGCTGGAGAATGACATTCAGAATGGAGGCATTCTAAACCTGCACCCACAGTATTATCTGGAATAAGTGAATAATGGGTTGGATGCTAAGGTAAACATATAATATTATGATACCTGAAGACGTTTCTCAATAAACGATAATTATGTTATTGTGTTTATATGAGATTTGTTCATTTAAAAGGTCAAAGAGTTGATCAGATTGTGATGTATTAATAAGGGTATCTTGGGGCTCCCTGGTGGTGCTGGCTCGTTCCCCAGCGATGGCTCAGCAGCCTTGAAAGCAATCGGCCTTGCTCTCTGGATGGGGGGGGATGGCCCTGGTCTCCCCCATATTTCTGCCCACGGTGCTAACACAGGTATCTGTCAGCTGATGTGACAGATCTGGGCACTATGCATTCTCCTCTGGTGGGTTAATATGTGCAGTGGTGTTTCATCAGGGACAGTTTAAAAAGAAGTGGTGGATTGGCTATTCACATCTCAGAGGAAGCATGTGTTTGCCCACCTCCTGAGCCTTGTGGCACAGGGGTCTAGCTTGCAGTTGGAATTGGTGATTAATTATTGAGTAGATAATTAATAATAATAATTATTATTATTAATATTATTATGCCCTGTGAAGGACTGGCGCCCCCTCCAGGGTGTATTCCCACCTTGCGCCCAATGATTCCAGGTAGACTCTGGACCCACTGCGACCCTGAACTGGATAAGGGTTACAGATAATGAATGAATGAATTAATTAATATTATTATTATAAAAATAACAAACATGGTCATCTCTAATAAATATGACAACAACAGCAAAGCCAATAGGGTACCTGTCCTATTACATACACCACTAATGCTAATAATGTGCTCCACCATCAACTGGCATTGTCAGTGGGTCTATATAATAACATCTGCTCTCTATTTTTCTCTCTCTGTCTGTCTCTAACCCCGTCCCTCACTTTCTTCATGGTAGGTCAAAGGTTCATCACTGCTGTCATCACACTCTAAAGGATATGGATTGTTCTGTGTAACGGAGATGACAGGTACGGGCACTTGCTCGTGCTACAAGGAGAGAGGCAAGGTTAGTCCCCACCCCCCCCACCATCACCGTTCACACATACATACACGGCCCATCCCTGCCACTTACATCCATTCATTTGCATCCAAAGTGCATTGTGCATTGTAGTCCTTGGGCAGGGTGTTTAAAAGGCTGAGCAGGTAGAGAGGATTTGCACGGAGGACGATAGCAGAGACGTTTCTGCTGACGAACGCAAAGCCAGGGGCATTGGGGATTCTGGCCCACCTCTAGCCAACGGTGGAGGAGAATGGGCCGAGATGGAGGGAAGGGACCGGACAGCGGGCCTTAATCATTCAAAGTTTGGTACGGTCAAATTTGATCATAAGACGAGGGCATGCTAATTTCCTTGGCAGTTCTGTTATTCATCAGTTTCATTGTTGGTGATTACACTCTTGGGCTGCGGCTTTTGTGGATGTCTACTCTATTAACATATTAATACTCTATTAATATTTTAATATTAGCTTTGTCTATCTCAAATAGCTCCTAACTCCCTAAACACTGATCAGCCATAAGATTGAATGGCTTCACTGTATCTGGACTCATTGCTCTTTTTAGCAGCTCCACTGACCATACAGCTGGACGTTGTAGCTCTACAGTTACAGAGTGTAGGCCATGTGTTGTTCTGCATACTTTGCTAGCCACATTTCACTCTGCTTTTTTAATGGTCAGGTCCCCAAAAGGCCACCA
Organism: Hoplias malabaricus; assembly: GCF_029633855.1. Taxonomy (NCBI): domain Eukaryota; kingdom Metazoa; phylum Chordata; class Actinopteri; order Characiformes; family Erythrinidae; genus Hoplias; species Hoplias malabaricus. The sequence goes on from NC_089820.1 coordinate 21,648,687, forward strand.
TGGAGCCGCTGTATAAGACACGCCGGCCTCGTGTGCAGCACTGCTCTGTCTGATCCACTCATGCCAGCACTACACACCACCATATCAGTGTCACTGCAGCAATGAGAATTATTCACCACCCAGTTCATACCTGCCCTGTGGTGCTGCTCTGGCCATTGAACAGGGTGAAAGGAGGAAAAAAAGTAAAAAAAAAAAGATGGACTACGGGCGGCACGGTGGTGCAGCAGGTAGTGTCGCAGTCACACAGCTCCAGGGACATGGAGATTGTGGGTTCGATTCCTGCTCCAGGTGACTGTCTGTGAGGAGTTGGTGTGTTCTCCCTGTGTCTGCGTGGGTTTCCTCCGGGTGCTCCGGTTTCCTCCCACAGTCCAAAAACACACGTTGGTAGGTGGATTGGCGACTCAAAATGTCCGTAGGTGTGAGTGAATGTGTGTGTGTGTGTTGCCCTGTGAAGGACTGGTGCCCCCTCCAGGGTGTGTTCCCGCCTTGCGCCCAATGATTTCAGGTAGGCTCTGGACCCACCGCGACCTTGAACTGGAGAAGGGTTACAGATGATGAATGAAAGATGGACTATGTTCTTTAACTGTAGAAATACAGTTAAAGTGTGTTAAAGCATGTGTACAGTGAGGGAAGGAGCTCATTTTGATATGGCGGCTTACGAGTGTACATTTTTATGTAGATAGCTCATTTCTTCCAGCATATTCCTAAGAAAATATAGGCTAAAGCTCTTAAAGTATGTTTTAATATAAAAACAGCAGGGAATCAAAGGCACTACGTGGCTTTATTCACTTTAAAATATTGCTCATTGTGTCCAGGATTCTTATGTACTGGTCTTGTCTGTTTTTACGAGCTGCATACTCATGTTCACCAGCCAGTGGCAGCCCTGGTCACTCAGGTAAGTGTAAAACCTTCACACCTTTCTATACAATGTTGAATAATGCCCTGAGAGAGAGAGAGTGTGTGTGTATGTGTGTGTGTGTGTGTGTGTGTGCGGTATGAAAGTTGGATGTGGCAGTTGCTGCAGATGTTTTCGTCGCTGTGGGGGTCTCCTATCCCATCATCCACTGCTGATTGTGACGCTCCCTGGAGAGAAAAGGACAGAAGGCAAACAAACAGGGGAGAAGGAAGGCGAGGAGTGAGGGAGGGAGTGCGTAACATATGCAGTGTGTTATAGCCAGCAGTGAATGCCCTGCATCCCTTCACGGCTGCATGGATAACCTTATACCTTTCACATACCCAAGCAAAGAGATAAATTAATAATCCGACAGCATTATATATAAGATAGAAACCTGCTGAATGCAGTGGGTGCATTGTTTCAGACATCTATTATTTATGTTACAGTGTGACGTGTTTTATATAGGTGCCCTTGCTAGCCCTGTCTCCACACAAATCCCAGTGCAACTAGTGTAAGGACGATGTAGACACCACAGTCAGTCTCTGTTCATGTTTATGTTTTGTTTATTGTCAGTAACAACATAAGCATGGTATAATTTGCTATGAATTATTTCTCACCTGAAGAACATTGACACAAACCAAAACATGGGATTTTTGTGTTTCTTCGGTGCCGTTGGGATTTTCATAATTGAAGATGATGTATTATTTTCTTCTTCCTTCAGACACAAGAGCAATACAGGTGTTTCTATCCATCCTTCCACTGTGTGAAGACAACTTTATAATGTGGTTCTGAAAGTACGTGCAGCTGTCAATAAGCCATGCCTGAGACACATGGAAATTCATTCATTCATTTTCTGCAACTGCTTCATCCAGTTCAAGGTTGCGGTGGGTGCGGAGCCTCCCTGAAATCATGGGATGCAAGGCAGAAACACACCCTGCATGGGGTATGGGGTACCAGTCCACCACAGTCCACCACACACACACCCATACATACACACTATTGGACAGCCAGTCCACCTACCAGCATTTCTGGACTGTGGGGGGAAACTGGAGCACCTAGAGGAAACCCATGCAGACACCAAAGTCCTCTCCTTAGGGTGATGGGGCGATGCACCACCAATTTCTTTCATTCTACTACAGTAAAAACCCATGTCTATGTATTAACCATGCTCTGCCAGATGGTTTCCCTGCTTCTTAGTATCAAAGTTCCTCAAAATGGTGGAAAATTGCCCCAGACCCCTCTCATAAACTCTCAAGTCAAGGCTCTTTTTTTCGAGCTGCAGAGCCTTCTGTTCATTCTTAGTGGGTTCCGGGAGGGCTCGCTCCAACGTACTTTTGTCATATACAAGGTGAGGAGTGTTACACCTACCCTATTCCCTTCTTTGCTCACTATGTAATGAAATATATAGCGAATAGGGCACTGATTAATTTTGGGCACAACCCTATATGGATACCTGGAGCGGACAAACCGTGTAGAGAAAGAAGCTAGCGATCTGGTCAGTATGACGTCTGTAAACTGAAATAGAAGTTTATATGAGTAGTAATAAAGTTGGTCTCGCTTCCAAATATCTGTGAGGGCGACTTATTTGTTTTAAGACCACAGCTGATTGTTGATTCGCTGTAGAGGCATAGTGACTTTATTAAAATAGTTATAATGAATAAAATATTTATAATGAACTCCTGGATAAATGTCTTCACAAATACTGTACAGTATGTAGACAAAAGAAAAGCTTTATGAATCTAGCGGTTACTGGTGGTATTTCTACATGAGGTGATGATACAAATAAAACTCCTCAACTTTAGATGACACTGTCAAGTTAGATTCCTGATAAATTTGTACAGTGCAATGTATCAGTTGTCTAGATGGCTGGCTCTATATTTGTCCAGTGAACAAGTCACTTTAGCAGTTATCGCAACAACTGCGATAACCGCCCCTGAGAGATTTGGCAGGAACCGCCACTGCATGAGGGAAGTGAAGGCTGACCTGTTCTGGTCGAGTTCCACAGAGGAGCTAGCACAAGCTCTGATACTCTGACCACAATATTATGACAATCTGGACATTGCCCCTGTTTCCTCCACCAACCGAAATGTCCAGCCGACAGTGTCCACTGATGAAGGACTAGAGGACGACCAACACAAACTGTCCAGCAACAGATGAGTCTCTCTTTACATGTACAAGATGGACGAATGAGGTAGGTGTGTAACAGAGTGGATAGTGAGTGGACACAGTGTCACTGCAGCGCTGAGAAGGGTCCACCACCTAAATCATACCTGCCCTGTGGGGGTCATGACCATTGAAGAAGAAGGTGAAAAAAAGGAAAATAAAGTATACAGAGCAACAAATTGAGTATAGTCTGTGTTTAAAAAAACAAACAAAATGCACCTGTATGTGGAAGCCACAGAATGGACAGTCAGTGTTCTTTTTTTCTCCCAAGTGGTAGAAACAGGAATCCAAAGAAAAGTCTCCTTGCCACTTAAGAAAAAAGTCAACTCAAAAAAAGAAACTCGAGGCTCAGTGTTACACGTCTGAAAGATGTCTACCCCTCTGGAACCAGCGCAGTTTGAGAACACATCGCCATACTCTGAGATTTACCACTACGGGGGGAGCTCATTATTCAGCTCTGAGTTTCTATGTTGAGAACAGCAGGGGGGCCTAGGAATGCCAGGGGTGGTGTTCTATCTCTCTGTCTTTCCCTTGCTCTTTCTTTCTTTTTTCTTTTTCACTTCCTTCACTCTTTTCCCTCTGAGAAGGTGAGGAGTTCAATCCCGTCATCCCCCCTTCTCTTCACAAAGACGCAGAAGGAGGAGGAGAAGTTTGTTGCCTGGCTGTGCTTGGAGTGAGTAATCTTCACAATTTTTGCATGCACCTTCCATTCATTCATTTGTTCGCTCGTACATTCATTTTCTATAAATCCTCAGATGGATTAATGTCGTGGAAGGTCCAGAGCCTTTCCAGGAACAAAGCAAGAGCACACACTGGACAGAGGGCTAGTCCATCACAGGTCACTCACACACCCTGTCACTCACACATTAACATCTGTGGACAATTTCACACACTCACCATTCACACACTCACGGAGTCACTCATAACTTTGGACAATTTCATCACACACCCAGTCACACACTCACTCCATCACACACTCACACCTTTGGACAATTTTACACAGTCACCCAGTCACAAACTCACATCTGTGGACAATTTCACCCACTCCTAATCACAAACTCAAATCTGTGGACAATTTCACCCACTCCTAATCACACACTCACATCTGTGGACAGTTTTACACACTCCTAATCACACACTCACATTTGTGGACAATTTTACACACTCCTAATCACACACTCACATCTGTGGACAATTTTACACACTCCTAATCACACACTCATGTCTGTGGACAGTTTTACACACTCCTAATCACACACTCACGTCTGTGGACAGTTTTACACACTCCTAATCACACACTCACACCTGTGGACAATTTTACACACTCCTAATCACACACTCACATCTGTGGACAATTTTACACACTCCTAATCACACACTCACGTCTGTGGACAGTTTTACACACTCCTAATCACACACTCACATCTGTGGACAATTTTACACACTCCTAATCACACACTCACATCTGTGGACAATTTTACACATTCCTAATCACACACTAACATCTGTGGACAATTTCACCCACTCAGCTGATAACACACTCACATCTGTGGACAGTTTTACACACTCCTAATCACACACTCACATCTGTGGAGAGTTTTACACACTCCTAATCACACACTCACATCTGTGGACAGTTTTACATACTTCTAATCACACACTCACATCTGTGGAGAGTTTTACACACTCCTAATCACACACTCACGTCTGTGGACAGTTTTACACACTCCTAATCACACACTCACATCTGTGGACAGTTTTACACACTCCTAATCACACACTCACATCTGTGGACAGTTTTACACACTCCTAATCACACACTCACATTTGTGGACAGTTTTACATATTTCTAATCACACACTCACATCTGTGGACAATTGTTCACACTCCTAATCACACACTCATGTCTGTGGACAGTTTTACACACTCCTAATCACACACTCACATCTGTGGACAGTTTTACACACTCTTAATCACACACTCACATTTGTGGACAGTTTTACACACTCCTAATCACTCACACACATCTATGGACAGTTTTACACACTCCTAATCACAGACTCACATCTGTGGACAGTTTTACACACTCCTAATCACATACTCACATTTGTGGACAATTTCAAACACTCCTAATCACACACTCAACTAATCACACACTCATATTTGTGGACAGTTTTACACACTCCTAATCACTCACTCACATCAGTGGACAGTTTTATACACTCCTAATCACACACTCACATCTGTGGACATTTGTACACACTCCTAATCACACACTCACATCTGTGGACAGTTTTACACACTCCTAATCACACACTCACGTCTGTGGACAATTTTACACATTCCTAATCACACACTCACATCTGTGGACAATTTCACCCACTCAGCTAATCACACACTCACATCTGTGGACAGTTTTACACACTCCTAATCACACACTCACATCTGTGGACAATTTTACACACTCCTAATCACACACTCACATCTGTGGACAGTTTTACACACTCTTAATCACACACTCACATCTGTGGACAATTTTACACACTCCTAATCACACACTCACATCTGTGGACAATTTTACACATTCCTAATAACACACTCACATCTGTGGACAATTTCACCCACTCAGCTGGTCACACACTCACATCTGTGGACAGTTTTACACACTCCTAATCACACACTCACATCTGTGGACAATTTTACACACTCCTAATCACACACTCACATCTGTGGACAGTTTTACATACTTCTAATCACACACTCACATCTGTGGACAACTTTTCACACTCCTAATCACACACTCACATCTGTGGACAGTTTTACACACTCCTAATCACACACTCACATCTGTGGACAATTTTACACACTCCTAATCACACACTCACATCTGTGGACAATTTTACACATTCCTAATAACACACTCACATCTGTGGACAATTTCACCCACTCAGCTGGTCACACACTCACATCTGTGGACAGTTTTACACACTCCTAATCACACACTCACATCTGTGGACAGTTTTACACACTCCTAATCACACACTCACATCTGTGGACAGTTTTACATACTTCTAATCACACACTCACATCTGTGGACAGTTTTAAATACTTCTAATCACACACTCACATCTGTGGACAATTTTTCACACTCCTAATCACACACTCACGTCTGTGGACAGTTTTACACACTCCTAAACACACACTCACATCTGTGGACAGTTTTACACACTCTTAATCACACACTCACATTTGTGGACAATTTTACACACTCCTAATCACACACTCACGTCTGTGGACAATTTTACACACTCCTAATCACTCACACACATCTGTGGACAGTTTTACACACTCCTAATAACACACTCACATCTGTGGACAGTTTTACACACTCCTAATCACATACTCACATTTGTGGACAATTTCATACACTCCTAATCACACACTCACATCTGTGGACAGTTTTACACACTCCTAATCACACACTCACATCTGTGGACAGTTTTATACACTCCTAATCACACACTCACATCTGTGGACATTTGTACACACTCCTAATTACACACTCAACTAATCACACACTCATATTTGTGGACAGTTTTACACACTCCTAATCACTCACTCACATCAGTGGACAGTTTTATACACTCCTAATCACACACTCACATCTGTGGACATTTGTACACACTCCTAATCACACACTCACATCTGTGGACAATTTCAAACACTCCTAATCACACACTCACGTCTGTGGACAGTTTTACACACTCCTAATCACACACTCAAATCTGTGGACAATTTTACACACTCCTAATCACACACTCACATCTGTGGACAATTTCACCCACTCAGCTGATCAAACACTCACATCTGTGGACAGTTTTACACACTCCTAATCACACACTCACATCTGTGGACAATTTTACACACTCCTAATCACACACTCACATCTGTGGACAGTTTTACACACTCCTAATCACACACTCACATCTGTGGACAATTTTACACACTCCTAATCACACACTCACATCTGTGGACAGTTTTACACATTCCTAATCACACAATCACATCTGTGGACAGTTTTACACACTCCTAATCACACACTCACATCTATGGACAGTTTTACACACTTCTAATCAGACACCCACATCTGTGGACAGTTTTACATACTTCTAATCACACACTTACATCTGTGGACAATTTTTCACACTCCTAATCACACACTCACGTCTGTGGACAATTTCACCCACTCACCTAATCACACACTCACATCTGTGGACAAATGTACACACTCCTAATCACACACTCACATCTGTGGACAGTTTTACACACTCCTAATCACACACTCACATCTATGGACAGTTTTACACACTCCTAATCACACACTCACATCTGTGGACAATTTTACACACTCCTAATCACACACTCACATCTGTGGACAGTTTTACATACTTCTAACCACACACTCACATCTGTGGACAATTTTACACACTCCTAATCACACACTCACATCTGTGGACAGTTTTACATACTTCTAATCACACACTCACATCTGTGGACAATTTTCACACTCCTAATCACACACTCACATCTGTGGACATTTTTACACACTCTTAATCACACACTCACATTTGTGGACAATTTTATACACTCCTAATCACACACTCACGTCTGTGGACAGTTTTACACACTCCTAATCACACACTCACATCTGTGGACAGTTTTACACACTCCTAATCACACACTCAACTAATCACACACTCACATCTGTGGACAATTTTACACACTCCTAATCACACACTCACATCTGTGGACAGTTTTACATACTTCTAACCACACACTCACATCTGTGGACAATTTTACACACTCCTAATCACACACTCACATCTGTGGACAGTTTTACATACTTCTAATCAAACACTCACATCTGTGGACAATTTTCACACTCCTAATCACACACTCACGTCTGTGGACAGTTTTACACACTCTTAATCACACACTCACATTTGTGGACAATTTTATACACTCCTAATCACACACTCACGTCTGTGGACAGTTTTACACACTCCTAATCACACACTCACATCTGTGGACAGTTTTACACACTCCTAATCACACACTCAACTAATCACACACTCATATTTGTGGACAGTTTTACACACTCCTAATCACTCACTCACATCTGTGGACAGTTTTATACACTCCTAATCACACACTCACATCTGTGGACATTTGTACACACTCCTAATCACACACTCACATCTGTGGACAGTTTTACACACTCCTAATCACACACTCACATTTGTGGACAATTTTACACACTCCTAATCACACACTCACATCTGTGGACAATTTCACCCACTCAGCTGATCACACACTCACATCTGTGGACAGTTCTACACACTCCTAATCACACACTCACATCTGTGGACAATTTTACACACTCCTAATCACACACTCACGTCTGTGGACAGTTTTACACACTCCTAATCACACACTCAAATCTGTGTACAGTTTTACATACTTCTAATCACACACTCACATCTGTGGAAAATTTTTCACACTCCTAATCACACACTCACGTCTGTGGACAGTTTTACACACTCCTAATCACACACTCACATCTGTGGACGGTTTTACACACTCACCCAGTTACTCACATCTGTGGACAGTTTTACACACTCCTAATAAGACACTCACGTCTGTGGACAGTTTTACACACTCCTAATCACACACTCACATCTGTGGACAGTTTTACACACTCCTAATCACACACTCACATCTGTGGACAGTTTTACATACTTCTAATCACACACTCACATCTGTGGACAATTTTTCACACTCCTAATCACACACTCACGTCTGTGGACAATTTCACCCACTCACCTAATCACACACTCACATCTGTGGACAAATGTACACACTCCTAATCACACACTCACATCTGTGGACAGTTTTACACACTCCTAATCACACACTCACATCTATGGACAGTTTTACACACTCCTAATCACACACTCACATCTGTGGACAATTTTACACACTCCTAATCACACACTCACATCTGTGGACAGTTTTACATACTTCTAACCACACACTCACATCTGTGGACAATTTTACACACTCCTAATCACACACTCACATCTGTGGACAGTTTTACATACTTCTAATCACACACTCACATCTGTGGACAATTTTCACACTCCTAATCACACACTCACATCTGTGGACATTTTTACACACTCTTAATCACACACTCACATTTGTGGACAATTTTATACACTCCTAATCACACACTCACGTCTGTGGACAGTTTTACACACTCCTAATCACACACTCACATCTGTGGACAGTTTTACACACTCCTAATCACACACTCAACTAATCACACACTCACATCTGTGGACAATTTTACACACTCCTAATCACACACTCACATCTGTGGACAGTTTTACATACTTCTAACCACACACTCACATCTGTGGACAATTTTACACACTCCTAATCACACACTCACATCTGTGGACAGTTTTACATACTTCTAATCAAACACTCACATCTGTGGACAATTTTCACACTCCTAATCACACACTCACGTCTGTGGACAGTTTTACACACTCTTAATCACACACTCACATTTGTGGACAATTTTATACACTCCTAATCACACACTCACGTCTGTGGACAGTTTTACACACTCCTAATCACACACTCACATCTGTGGACAGTTTTACACACTCCTAATCACACACTCAACTAATCACACACTCATATTTGTGGACAGTTTTACACACTCCTAATCACTCACTCACATCTGTGGACAGTTTTATACACTCCTAATCACACACTCACATCTGTGGACATTTGTACACACTCCTAATCACACACTCACATCTGTGGACAGTTTTACACACTCCTAATCACACACTCACATTTGTGGACAATTTTACACACTCCTAATCACACACTCACATCTGTGGACAATTTCACCCACTCAGCTGATCACACACTCACATCTGTGGACAGTTCTACACACTCCTAATCACACACTCACATCTGTGGACAATTTTACACACTCCTAATCACACACTCACGTCTGTGGACAGTTTTACACACTCCTAATCACACACTCAAATCTGTGTACAGTTTTACATACTTCTAATCACACACTCACATCTGTGGAAAATTTTTCACACTCCTAATCACACACTCACGTCTGTGGACAGTTTTACACACTCCTAATCACACACTCACATCTGTGGACGGTTTTACACACTCACCCAGTTACTCACATCTGTGGACAGTTTTACACACTCCTAATAAGACACTCACGTCTGTGGACAGTTTTACACACTCCTAATCACACACTCACATCTGTGGACAGTTTTACACACTCCTAATCACACACTCACATCTGTGGACAGTTTTACATACTTCTAATCACACACTCACATCTGTGGACAATTTTTCACACTCCTAATCACACACTCACGTCTGTGGACAGTTTTACACACTCCTAATCACACACTCACATCTATGGACAGTTTTACACACTCCTAATCACACACTCACATCTGTGGACAATTTTACACACTCCTAATCACACACTCACATCTGTGGACAGTTTTACATACTTCTAACCACACACTCACATCTGTGGACAATTTTACACACTCCTAATCACACACTCACATCTGTGGACAGTTTTACATACTTCTAATCACACACTCACATCTGTGGACAATTTTCACACTCCTAATCACACACTCACGTCTGTGGACAGTTTTACACACTCTTAATCACACACTCACATTTGTGGACAATTTTATACACTTCTAATCACACACTCACGTCTGTGGACAGTTTTACACACTCCTAATCACACACTCACATCTGTGGACAGTTTTACACACTCCTAATCACACACTCAACTAACCACACACTCACATCTGTGGACAATTTTACACACTCCTAATCACACACTCACATCTGTGGACAGTTTTACATACTTCTAATCACACACTCACATCTGTGGACAATTTTCACACTCCTAATCACACACTCACATCTGTGGACAGTTTTACACACTCTTAATCACACACTCACATTTGTGGACAATTTTATACACTCCTAATCACACACTCACGTCTGTGGACAGTTTTACACACTCCTAATCACACACTCACATCTGTGGACAGTTTTACACACTCCTAATCACACACTCAACTAATCACACACTCACATCCGTGGACAATTTTACACACTCCTAATCACACACTCACATCTGTGGACAGTTTTACATACTTCTAACCACACACTCACATCTGTGGACAATTTTACACACTCCTAATCACACACTCACATCTGTGGACAGTTTTACATACTTCTAATCAAACACTCACATCTGTGGACAATTTTCACACTCCTAATCACACACTCACGTCTGTGGACAGTTTTACACACTCTTAATCACACACTCACATTTGTGGACAATTTTATACACTCCTAATCACACACTCACGTCTGTGGACAGTTTTACACACTCCTAATCACACACTCACATCTGTGGACAGTTTTACACACTCCTAATCACACACTCAACTAATCACACACTCATATTTGTGGACAGTTTTACACACTCCTAATCACTCACTCACATCTGTGGACAGTTTTATACACTCCTAATCACACACTCACATCTGTGGACATTTGTACACACTCCTAATCACACACTCACATCTGTGGACAGTTTTACACACTCCTAATCACACACTCACATTTGTGGACAATTTTACACACTCCTAATCACACACTCACATCTGTGGACAATTTCACCCACTCAGCTGATCACACACTCACATCTGTGGACAGTTCTACACACTCCTAATCACACACTCACATCTGTGGACAATTTTACACACTCCTAATCACACACTCACATCTGTGGACAGTTTTACATACTTCTAACCACACACTCACATCTGTGGACAATTTTACACACTCCTAATCACACACTCACATCTGTGGACAGTTTTACATACTTCTAATCACACACTCACATCTGTGGACAATTTTCACACTCCTAATCACACACTCACGTCTGTGGACAGTTTTACACACTCTTAATCACACACTCACATTTGTGGACAATTTTATACACTTCTAATCACACACTCACGTCTGTGGACAGTTTTACACACTCCTAATCACACACTCACATCTGTGGACAGTTTTACACACTCCTAATCACACACTCAACTAACCACACACTCACATCTGTGGACAATTTTACACACTCCTAATCACACACTCACATCTGTGGACAGTTTTACATACTTCTAATCACACACTCACATCTGTGGACAATTTTCACACTCCTAATCACACACTCACATCTGTGGACAGTTTTACACACTCTTAATCACACACTCACATTTGTGGACAATTTTATACACTCCTAATCACACACTCACGTCTGTGGACAGTTTTACACACTCCTAATCACACACTCACATCTGTGGACAGTTTTACACACTCCTAATCACACACTCAACTAATCACACACTCACATCCGTGGACAATTTTACACACTCCTAATCACACACTCACATCTGTGGACAGTTTTACATACTTCTAACCACACACTCACATCTGTGGACAATTTTACACACTCCTAATCACACACTCACATCTGTGGACAGTTTTACATACTTCTAATCAAACACTCACATCTGTGGACAATTTTCACACTCCTAATCACACACTCACGTCTGTGGACAGTTTTACACACTCTTAATCACACACTCACATTTGTGGACAATTTTATACACTCCTAATCACACACTCACGTCTGTGGACAGTTTTACACACTCCTAATCACACACTCACATCTGTGGACAGTTTTACACACTCCTAATCACACACTCAACTAATCACACACTCATATTTGTGGACAGTTTTACACACTCCTAATCACTCACTCACATCTGTGGACAGTTTTATACACTCCTAATCACACACTCACATCTGTGGACATTTGTACACACTCCTAATCACACACTCACATCTGTGGACAGTTTTACACACTCCTAATCACACACTCACATTTGTGGACAATTTTACACACTCCTAATCACACACTCACATCTGTGGACAATTTCACCCACTCAGCTGATCACACACTCACATCTGTGGACAGTTCTACACACTCCTAATCACACACTCACATCTGTGGACAATTTTACACACTCCTAATCACACACTCACGTCTGTGGACAGTTTTACACACTCCTAATCACACACTCAAATCTGTGTACAGTTTTACATACTTCTAATCACACACTCACATCTGTGGAAAATTTTTCACACTCCTAATCACACACTCACGTCTGTGGACAGTTTTACACACTCCTAATCAAACACTCACATCTGTGGACGGTTTTACACACTCACCCAGTTACTCACATCTGTGGACAGTTTTACACACTCCTAATAAGACACTCACGTCTGTGGACAGTTTTACACACTCCTAATCACACACTCACATCTGTGGACAGTTTTACACACTCCTAATCACACACTCACATCTGTGGACAGTTTTACATACTTCTAATCACACACTCACATCTGTGGACAATTTTTCACACTCCTAATCACACACTCACGTCTGTGGACAGTTTTACACACTCCTAATCACACACTCACATCTATGGACAGTTTTACACACTCCTAATCACACACTCACATCTGTGGACAATTTTACACACTCCTAATCACACACTCACATCTGTGGACAGTTTTACATAATTCTAACCACACACTCACATCTGTGGACAATTTTACACACTCCTAATCACACACTCACATCTGTGGACAGTTTTACATACTTCTAATCACACACTCACATCTGTGGACAATTTTCACACTCCTAATCACACACTCACGTCTGTGGACAGTTTTACACACTCTTAATCACACACTCACATTTGTGGACAATTTTATACACTTCTAATCACACACTCACGTCTGTGGACAGTTTTACACACTCCTAATCACACACTCACATCTGTGGACAGTTTTACACACTCCTAATCACACACTCAACTAACCACACACTCACATCTGTGGACAATTTTACACACTCCTAATCACACACTCACATCTGTGGACAGTTTTACATACTTCTAATCACACACTCACATCTGTGGACAATTTTCACACTCCTAATCACACACTCACATCTGTGGACAGTTTTACACACTCTTAATCACACACTCACATTTGTGGACAATTTTATACACTCCTAATCACACACTCACGTCTGTGGACAGTTTTACACACTCCTAATCACACACTCACATCTGTGGACAGTTTTACACACTCCTAATCACACACTCAACTAATCACACACTCACATCTGTGGACAATTTTACACACTCCTAATCACACACTCACATCTGTGGACAGTTTTACATACTTCTAACCACACACTCACATCTGTGGACAATTTTACACACTCCTAATCACACACTCACATCTGTGGACAGTTTTACATACTTCTAATCAAACACTCACATCTGTGGACAATTTTCACACTCCTAATCACACACTCACGTCTGTGGACAGTTTTACACACTCTTAATCACACACTCACATTTGTGGACAATTTTATACACTCCTAATCACACACTCACGTCTGTGGACAGTTTTACACACTCCTAATCACACACTCACATCTGTGGACAGTTTTACACACTCCTAATCACACACTCAACTAATCACACACTCATATTTGTGGACAGTTTTACACACTCCTAATCACTCACTCACATCTGTGGACAGTTTTATACACTCCTAATCACACACTCACATCTGTGGACATTTGTACACACTCCTAATCACACACTCACATCTGTGGACAGTTTTACACACTCCTAATCACACACTCACATTTGTGGACAATTTTACACACTCCTAATCACACACTCACATCTGTGGACAATTTCACCCACTCAGCTGATCACACACTCACATCTGTGGACAGTTCTACACACTCCTAATCACACACTCACATCTGTGGACAATTTTACACACTCCTAATCACACACTCACGTCTGTGGACAGTTTTACACACTCCTAATCACACACTCAAATCTGTGTACAGTTTTACATACTTCTAATCACACACTCACATCTGTGGAAAATTTTTCACACTCCTAATCACACACTCACGTCTGTGGACAGTTTTACACACTCCTAATCACACACTCACATCTGTGGACGGTTTTACACACTCACCCAGTTACTCACATCTGTGGACAGTTTTACACACTCCTAATAAGACACTCACGTCTGTGGACAGTTTTACACACTCCTAATCACACACTCACATCTGTGGACAGTTTTACACACTCCTAATCACACACTCACATCTGTGGACAGTTTTACATACTTCTAATCACACACTCACATCTGTGGACAATTTTTCACACTCCTAATCACACACTCACGTCTGTGGACAGTTTTACACACTCCTAATCACACACTCACATCTATGGACAGTTTTACACACTCCTAATCACACACTCACATCTGTGGACAATTTTACACACTCCTAATCACACACTCACATCTGTGGACAGTTTTACATACTTCTAACCACACACTCACATCTGTGGACAATTTTACACACTCCTAATCACACACTCACATCTGTGGACAGTTTTACATACTTCTAATCACACACTCACATCTGTGGACAATTTTCACACTCCTAATCACACACTCACGTCTGTGGACAGTTTTACACACTCTTAATCACACACTCACATTTGTGGACAATTTTATACACTTCTAATCACACACTCACGTCTGTGGACAGTTTTACACACTCCTAATCACACACTCACATCTGTGGACAGTTTTACACACTCCTAATCACACACTCAACTAACCACACACTCACATCTGTGGACAATTTTACACACTCCTAATCACACACTCACATCTGTGGACAGTTTTACATACTTCTAATCACACACTCACATCTGTGGACAATTTTCACACTCCTAATCACACACTCACATCTGTGGACAGTTTTACACACTCTTAATCACACACTCACATTTGTGGACAATTTTATACACTCCTAATCACACACTCACGTCTGTGGACAGTTTTACACACTCCTAATCACACACTCACATCTGTGGACAGTTTTACACACTCCTAATCACACACTCAACTAATCACACACTCACATCCGTGGACAATTTTACACACTCCTAATCACACACTCACATCTGTGGACAGTTTTACATACTTCTAACCACACACTCACATCTGTGGACAATTTTACACACTCCTAATCACACACTCACATCTGTGGACAGTTTTACATACTTCTAATCAAACACTCACATCTGTGGACAATTTTCACACTCCTAATCACACACTCACGTCTGTGGACAGTTTTACACACTCTTAATCACACACTCACATTTGTGGACAATTTTATACACTCCTAATCACACACTCACGTCTGTGGACAGTTTTACACACTCCTAATCACACACTCACATCTGTGGACAGTTTTACACACTCCTAATCACACACTCAACTAATCACACACTCATATTTGTGGACAGTTTTACACACTCCTAATCACTCACTCACATCTGTGGACAGTTTTATACACTCCTAATCACACACTCACATCTGTGGACATTTGTACACACTCCTAATCACACACTCACATCTGTGGACAGTTTTACACACTCCTAATCACACACTCACATTTGTGGACAATTTTACACACTCCTAATCACACACTCACATCTGTGGACAATTTCACCCACTCAGCTGATCACACACTCACATCTGTGGACAGTTCTACACACTCCTAATCACACACTCACATCTGTGGACAATTTTACACACTCCTAATCACACACTCACGTCTGTGGACAGTTTTACACACTCCTAATCACACACTCAAATCTGTGTACAGTTTTACATACTTCTAATCACACACTCACATCTGTGGAAAATTTTTCACACTCCTAATCACACACTCACGTCTGTGGACAGTTTTACACACTCCTAATCACACACTCACATCTGTGGACGGTTTTACACACTCACCCAGTTACTCACATCTGTGGACAGTTTTACACACTCCTAATAAGACACTCATGTCTGTGGACAGTTTTACACACTCCTAATCACACACTCACATCTGTGGACAGTTTTACACACTCCTAATCACACACTCACATCTGTGGACAGTTTTACATACTTCTAATCACACACTCACATCTGTGGACAATTTTTCACACTCCTAATCACACACTCACGTCTGTGGACAGTTTTACACACTCCTAATCACACACTCACATCTATGGACAGTTTTACACACTCCTAATCACACACTCACATCTGTGGACAATTTTACACACTCCTAATCACACACTCACATCTGTGGACAGTTTTACATAATTCTAACCACACACTCACATCTGTGGACAATTTTACACACTCCTAATCACACACTCACATCTGTGGACAGTTTTACATACTTCTAATCACACACTCACATCTGTGGACAGTTTTCACACTCCTAATCACACACTCACGTCTGTGGACAGTTTTACACACTCTTAATCACACACTCACATTTGTGGACAATTTTATACACTTCTAATCACACACTCACGTCTGTGGACAGTTTTACACACTCCTAATCACACACTCACATCTGTGGACAGTTTTACACACTCCTAATCACACACTCAACTAACCACACACTCACATCTGTGGACAATTTTACACACTCCTAATCACACACTCACATCTGTGGACAGTTTTACATACTTCTAATCACACACTCACATCTGTGGACAATTTTCACACTCCTAATCACACACTCACATCTGTGGACAGTTTTACACACTCTTAATCACACACTCACATTTGTGGACAATTTTATACACTCCTAATCACACACTCACGTCTGTGGACAGTTTTACACACTCCTAATCACACACTCACATCTGTGGACAGTTTTACACACTCCTAATCACACACTCAACTAATCACACACTCACATCCGTGGACAATTTTACACACTCCTAATCACACACTCACATCTGTGGACAGTTTTACATACTTCTAACCACACACTCACATCTGTGGACAATTTTACACACTCCTAATCACACACTCACATCTGTGGACAGTTTTACATACTTCTAATCAAACACTCACATCTGTGGACAATTTTCACACTCCTAATCACACACTCACGTCTGTGGACAGTTTTACACACTCTTAATCACACACTCACATTTGTGGACAATTTTATACACTCCTAATCACACACTCACGTCTGTGGACAGTTTTACACACTCCTAATCACACACTCACATCTGTGGACAGTTTTACACACTCCTAATCACACACTCAACTAATCACACACTCATATTTGTGGACAGTTTTACACACTCCTAATCACTCACTCACATCTGTGGACAGTTTTATACACTCCTAATCACACACTCACATCTGTGGACATTTGTACACACTCCTAATCACACACTCACATCTGTGGACAGTTTTACACACTCCTAATCACACACTCACATTTGTGGACAATTTTACACACTCCTAATCACACACTCACATCTGTGGACAATTTCACCCACTCAGCTGATCACACACTCACATCTGTGGACAGTTCTACACACTCCTAATCACACACTCACATCTGTGGACAATTTTACACACTCCTAATCACACACTCACGTCTGTGGACAGTTTTACACACTCCTAATCACACACTCAAATCTGTGTACAGTTTTACATACTTCTAATCACACACTCACATCTGTGGACAATTTTTCACACTCCTAATCACACACTCACGTCTGTGGACAGTTTTACACACTCCTAATCACACACTCACATCTGTGGACGGTTTTACACACTCACCCAGTCACTCACATCTGTGGACAGTTTTACACACTCCTAATAAGACACTCACGTCTGTGGACAGTTTTACACACTCCTAATCACACACTCACATCTGTGGACAGTTTTACACACTCCTAATCACACACTCACATCTGTGGACAGTTTTACATACTTCTAATCACACACTCACATCTGTGGACAATTTTTCACACTCCTAATCACACACTCACGTCTGTGGACAGTTTTACACACTCCTAATCACACACTCACATCTATGGACAGTTTTACACACTCCTAATCACACACTCACATCTGTGGACAATTTTACACACTCCTAATCACACACTCACATCTGTGGACAGTTTTACATACTTCTAACCACACACTCACATCTGTGGACAATTTTACACACTCCTAATCACACACTCACATCTGTGGACAGTTTTACATACTTCTAATCACACACTCACATCTGTGGACAATTTTCACACTCCTAATCACACACTCACGTCTGTGGACAGTTTTACACACTCTTAATCACACACTCACATTTGTGGACAATTTTATACACTCCTAATCACACACTCACGTCTGTGGACAGTTTTACACACTCCTAATCACACACTCACATCTGTGGACAGTTTTACACACTCCTAATCACACACTCAACTAATCACACACTCACATCTGTGGACAGTTTTACACACTCTTAATCACACACTCACATTTGTGGACAATTTTACACACTCCTAATCACACACTCACGTCTGTGGACAATTTTACACACTCCTAATCACTCACACACATCTGTGGACAGTTTTACACACTCCTAATAACACACTCACATCTGTGGACAGTTTTACACACTCCTAATCACATACTCACATTTGTGGACAATTTCATACACTCCTAATCACACACTCACATCTGTGGACAGTTTTACACACTCCTAATCACACACTCACATCTGTGGACAGTTTTATACACTCCTAATCACACACTCACATCTGTGGACATTTGTACACACTCCTAATTACACACTCAACTAATCACACACTCACATCTGTGGACAATTTTACACACTCCTAATCACACACTCACGTCTGTGGACAGTTTTACACACTCCTAATCACACACTCAAATCTGTGTACAGTTTTACATACTTCTAATCACACACTCACATCTGTGGAAAATTTTTCACACTCCTAATCACACACTCACGTCTGTGGACAGTTTTACACACTCCTAATCACACACTCACATCTGTGGACGGTTTTACACACTCACCCAGTTACTCACATCTGTGGACAGTTTTACACACTCCTAATAAGACACTCACGTCTGTGGACAGTTTTACACACTCCTAATCACACACTCACATCTGTGGACAGTTTTACACACTCCTAATCACACACTCACATCTGTGGACAGTTTTACATACTTCTAATCACACACTCACATCTGTGGACAATTTTTCACACTCCTAATCACACACTCACGTCTGTGGACAGTTTTACACACTCCTAATCACACACTCACATCTATGGACAGTTTTACACACTCCTAATCACACACTCACATCTGTGGACAATTTTACACACTCCTAATCACACACTCACATCTGTGGACATTTGTACACACTCCTAATTACACACTCAACTAATCACACACTCATATTTGTGGACAGTTTTACACACTCCTAATCACTCACTCACATCAGTGGACAGTTTTATACACTCCTAATCACACACTCACATCTGTGGACATTTGTACACACTCCTAATCACACACTCACATCTGTGGACAATTTCAAACACTCCTAATCACACACTCACGTCTGTGGACAGTTTTACACACTCCTAATCACACACTCAAATCTGTGGACAATTTTACACACTCCTAATCACACACTCACATCTGTGGACAATTTCACCCACTCAGCTGATCAAACACTCACATCTGTGGACAGTTTTACACACTCCTAATCACACACTCACATCTGTGGACAATTTTACACACTCCTAATCACACACTCACATCTGTGGACAGTTTTACACACTCCTAATCACACACTCACATCTGTGGACAATTTTACACACTCCTAATCACACACTCACATCTGTGGACAGTTTTACACATTCCTAATCACACAATCACATCTGTGGACAGTTTTACACACTCCTAATCACACACTCACATCTATGGACAGTTTTACACACTTCTAATCAGACACCCACATCTGTGGACAGTTTTACATACTTCTAATCACACACTTACATCTGTGGACAATTTTTCACACTCCTAATCACACACTCACGTCTGTGGACAGTTTTACATACTTCTAACCACACACTCACATCTGTGGACAATTTTACACACTCCTAATCACACACTCACATCTGTGGACAGTTTTACATACTTCTAATCACACACTCACATCTGTGGACAATTTTCACACTCCTAATCACACACTCACGTCTGTGGACAGTTTTACACACTCTTAATCACACACTCACATTTGTGGACAATTTTATACACTTCTAATCACACACTCACGTCTGTGGACAGTTTTACACACTCCTAATCACACACTCACATCTGTGGACAGTTTTACACACTCCTAATCACACACTCAACTAACCACACACTCACATCTGTGGACAATTTTACACACTCCTAATCACACACTCACATCTGTGGACAGTTTTACATACTTCTAATCACACACTCACATCTGTGGACAATTTTCACACTCCTAATCACACACTCACATCTGTGGACAGTTTTACACACTCTTAATCACACACTCACATTTGTGGACAATTTTATACACTCCTAATCACACACTCACGTCTGTGGACAGTTTTACACACTCCTAATCACACACTCACATCTGTGGACAGTTTTACACACTCCTAATCACACACTCAACTAATCACACACTCACATCCGTGGACAATTTTACACACTCCTAATCACACACTCACATCTGTGGACAGTTTTACATACTTCTAACCACACACTCACATCTGTGGACAATTTTACACACTCCTAATCACACACTCACATCTGTGGACAGTTTTACATACTTCTAATCAAACACTCACATCTGTGGACAATTTTCACACTCCTAATCACACACTCACGTCTGTGGACAGTTTTACACACTCTTAATCACACACTCACATTTGTGGACAATTTTATACACTCCTAATCACACACTCACGTCTGTGGACAGTTTTACACACTCCTAATCACACACTCACATCTGTGGACAGTTTTACACACTCCTAATCACACACTCAACTAATCACACACTCATATTTGTGGACAGTTTTACACACTCCTAATCACTCACTCACATCTGTGGACAGTTTTATACACTCCTAATCACACACTCACATCTGTGGACATTTGTACACACTCCTAATCACACACTCACATCTGTGGACAGTTTTACACACTCCTAATCACACACTCACATTTGTGGACAATTTTACACACTCCTAATCACACACTCACATCTGTGGACAATTTCACCCACTCAGCTGATCACACACTCACATCTGTGGACAGTTCTACACACTCCTAATCACACACTCACATCTGTGGACAATTTTACACACTCCTAATCACACACTCACATCTGTGGACAGTTTTACATACTTCTAACCACACACTCACATCTGTGGACAATTTTACACACTCCTAATCACACACTCACATCTGTGGACAGTTTTACATACTTCTAATCACACACTCACATCTGTGGACAATTTTCACACTCCTAATCACACACTCACGTCTGTGGACAGTTTTACACACTCTTAATCACACACTCACATTTGTGGACAATTTTATACACTTCTAATCACACACTCACGTCTGTGGACAGTTTTACACACTCCTAATCACACACTCACATCTGTGGACAGTTTTACACACTCCTAATCACACACTCAACTAACCACACACTCACATCTGTGGACAATTTTACACACTCCTAATCACACACTCACATCTGTGGACAGTTTTACATACTTCTAATCACACACTCACATCTGTGGACAATTTTCACATTACTAATCACACACTCACATCTGTGGACAGTTTTACACACTCTTAATCACACACTCACATTTGTGGACAATTTTATACACTCCTAATCACACACTCACGTCTGTGGACAGTTTTACACACTCCTAATCACACACTCACATCTGTGGACAGTTTTACACACTCCTAATCACACACTCAACTAATCACACACTCACATCCGTGGACAATTTTACACACTCCTAATCACACACTCACATCTGTGGACAGTTTTACATACTTCTAACCACACACTCACATCTGTGGACAATTTTACACACTCCTAATCACACACTCACATCTGTGGACAGTTTTACATACTTCTAATCAAACACTCACATCTGTGGACAATTTTCACACTCCTAATCACACACTCACGTCTGTGGACAGTTTTACACACTCTTAATCACACACTCACATTTGTGGACAATTTTATACACTCCTAATCACACACTCACGTCTGTGGACAGTTTTACACACTCCTAATCACACACTCACATCTGTGGACAGTTTTACACACTCCTAATCACACACTCAACTAATCACACACTCATATTTGTGGACAGTTTTACACACTCCTAATCACTCACTCACATCTGTGGACAGTTTTATACACTCCTAATCACACACTCACATCTGTGGACATTTGTACACACTCCTAATCACACACTCACATCTGTGGACAGTTTTACACACTCCTAATCACACACTCACATTTGTGGACAATTTTACACACTCCTAATCACACACTCACATCTGTGGACAATTTCACCCACTCAGCTGATCACACACTCACATCTGTGGACAGTTCTACACACTCCTAATCACACACTCACATCTGTGGACAATTTTACACACTCCTAATCACACACTCCCGTCTGTGGACAGTTTTACACACTCCTAATCACACACTCAAATCTGTGTACAGTTTTACATACTTCTAATCACACACTCACATCTGTGGAAAATTTTTCACACTCCTAATCACACACTCACGTCTGTGGACAGTTTTACACACTCCTAATCACACACTCACATCTGTGGACGGTTTTACACACTCACCCAGTTACTCACATCTGTGGACAGTTTTACACACTCCTAATAAGACACTCACGTCTGTGGACAGTTTTACACACTCCTAATCACACACTCACATCTGTGGACAGTTTTACACACTCCTAATCACACACTCACATCTGTGGACAGTTTTACATACTTCTAATCACACACTCACATCTGTGGACAATTTTTCACACTCCTAATCACACACTCACGTCTGTGGACAGTTTTACACACTCCTAATCACACACTCACATCTATGGACAGTTTTACACACTCCTAATCACACACTCACATCTGTGGACAATTTTACACACTCCTAATCACACACTCACATCTGTGGACAGTTTTACATAATTCTAACCACACACTCACATCTGTGGACAATTTTACACACTCCTAATCACACACTCACATCTGTGGACAGTTTTACATACTTCTAATCACACACTCACATCTGTGGACAATTTTCACACTCCTAATCACACACTCACGTCTGTGGACAGTTTTACACACTCTTAATCACACACTCACATTTGTGGACAATTTTATACACTTCTAATCACACACTCACGTCTGTGGACAGTTTTACACACTCCTAATCACACACTCACATCTGTGGACAGTTTTACACACTCCTAATCACACACTCAACTAACCACACACTCACATCTGTGGACAATTTTACACACTCCTAATCACACACTCACATCTGTGGACAGTTTTACATACTTCTAATCACACACTCACATCTGTGGACAATTTTCACACTCCTAATCACACACTCACATCTGTGGACAGTTTTACACACTCTTAATCACACACTCACATTTGTGGACAATTTTATACACTCCTAATCACACACTCACGTCTGTGGACAGTTTTACACACTCCTAATCACACACTCACATCTGTGGACAGTTTTACACACTCCTAATCACACACTCAACTAATCACACACTCACATCCGTGGACAATTTTACACACTCCTAATCACACACTCACATCTGTGGACAGTTTTACATACTTCTAACCACACACTCACATCTGTGGACAATTTTACACACTCCTAATCACACACTCACATCTGTGGACAGTTTTACATACTTCTAATCAAACACTCACATCTGTGGACAATTTTCACACTCCTAATCACACACTCACGTCTGTGGACAGTTTTACACACTCTTAATCACACACTCACATTTGTGGACAATTTTATACACTCCTAATCACACACTCACGTCTGTGGACAGTTTTACACACTCCTAATCACACACTCACATCTGTGGACAGTTTTACACACTCCTAATCACACACTCAACTAATCACACACTCATATTTGTGGACAGTTTTACACACTCCTAATCACTCACTCACATCTGTGGACAGTTTTATACACTCCTAATCACACACTCACATCTGTGGACATTTGTACACACTCCTAATCACACACTCACATCTGTGGACAGTTTTACACACTCCTAATCACACACTCACATTTGTGGACAATTTTACACACTCCTAATCACACACTCACATCTGTGGACAATTTCACCCACTCAGCTGATCACACACTCACATCTGTGGACAGTTCTACACACTCCTAATCACACACTCACATCTGTGGACAATTTTACACACTCCTAATCACACACTCACGTCTGTGGACAGTTTTACACACTCCTAATCACACACTCAAATCTGTGTACAGTTTTACATACTTCTAATCACACACTCACATCTGTGGACAATTTTTCACACTCCTAATCACACACTCACGTCTGTGGACAGTTTTACACACTCCTAATCACACACTCACATCTGTGGACGGTTTTACACACTCACCCAGTCACTCACATCTGTGGACAGTTTTACACACTCCTAATAAGACACTCACGTCTGTGGACAGTTTTACACACTCCTAATCACACACTCACATCTGTGGACAGTTTTACACACTCCTAATCACACACTCACATCTGTGGACAGTTTTACATACTTCTAATCACACACTCACATCTGTGGACAATTTTTCACACTCCTAATCACACACTCACGTCTGTGGACAGTTTTACACACTCCTAATCACACACTCACATCTATGGACAGTTTTACACACTCCTAATCACACACTCACATCTGTGGACAATTTTACACACTCCTAATCACACACTCACATCTGTGGACAGTTTTACATACTTCTAACCACACACTCACATCTGTGGACAATTTTACACACTCCTAATCACACACTCACATCTGTGGACAGTTTTACATACTTCTAATCACACACTCACATCTGTGGACAATTTTCACACTCCTAATCACACACTCACGTCTGTGGACAGTTTTACACACTCTTAATCACACACTCACATTTGTGGACAATTTTATACACTCCTAATCACACACTCACGTCTGTGGACAGTTTTACACACTCCTAATCACACACTCACATCTGTGGACAGTTTTACACACTCCTAATCACACACTCAACAAATCACACACTCACATCTGTGGACAGTTTTACACACTCTTAATCACACACTCACATTTGTGGACAATTTTACACACTCCTAATCACACACTCACGTCTGTGGACAATTTTACACACTCCTAATCACTCACACACATCTGTGGACAGTTTTACACACTCCTAATAACACACTCACATCTGTGGACAGTTTTACACACTCCTAATCACATACTCACATTTGTGGACAATTTCATACACTCCTAATCACACACTCACATCTGTGGACAGTTTTACACACTCCTAATCACACACTCACATCTGTGGACAGTTTTATACACTCCTAATCACACACTCACATCTGTGGACATTTGTACACACTCCTAATTACACACTCAACTAATCACACACTCATATTTGTGGACAGTTTTACACACTCCTAATCACTCACTCACATCAGTGGACAGTTTTATACACTCCTAATCACACACTCACATCTGTGGACATTTGTACACACTCCTAATCACACACTCACATCTGTGGACAATTTCAAACACTCCTAATCACACACTCACGTCTGTGGACAGTTTTACACACTCCTAATCACACACTCAAATCTGTGGACAATTTTACACACTCCTAATCACACACTCACATCTGTGGACAATTTCACCCACTCAGCTGATCAAACACTCACATCTGTGGACAGTTTTACACACTCCTAATCACACACTCACATCTGTGGACAATTTTACACACTCCTAATCACACACTCACATCTGTGGACAGTTTTACACACTCCTAATCACACACTCACATCTGTGGACAATTTTACACACTCCTAATCACACACTCACATCTGTGGACAGTTTTACACATTCCTAATCACACAATCACATCTGTGGACAGTTTTACACACTCCTAATCACACACTCACATCTATGGACAGTTTTACACACTTCTAATCAGACACCCACATCTGTGGACAGTTTTACATACTTCTAATCACACACTTACATCTGTGGACAATTTTTCACACTCCTAATCACACACTCACGTCTGTGGACAATTTCACCCACTCACCTAATCACACACTCACATCTGTGGACAAATGTACACACTCCTAATCACACACTCACATCTGTGGACAGTTTTACACACTCCTAATCACACACTCACATCTATGGACAGTTTTACACACTCCTAATCACACACTCACATCTGTGGACAATTTTACACACTCCTAATCACACACTCACATCTGTGGACAGTTTTACATACTTCTAACCACACACTCACATCTGTGGACAATTTTACACACTCCTAATCACACACTCACATCTGTGGACAGTTTTACATACTTCTAATCACACACTCACATCTGTGGACAATTTTCACACTCCTAATCACACACTCACATCTGTGGACAGTTTTACACACTCTTAATCACACACTCACATTTGTGGACAATTTTATACACTCCTAATCACACACTCACGTCTGTGGACAGTTTTACACACTCCTAATCACACACTCACATCTGTGGACAGTTTTACACACTCCTAATCACACACTCAACTAATCACACACTCACATCTGTGGACAATTTTACACACTCCTAATCACACACTCACATCTGTGGACAGTTTTACATACTTCTAACCACACACTCACATCTGTGGACAATTTTACACACTCCTAATCACACACTCACATCTGTGGACAGTTTTACATACTTCTAATCAAACACTCACATCTGTGGACAATTTTCACACTCCTAATCACACACTCACGTCTGTGGACAGTTTTACACACTCTTAATCACACACTCACATTTGTGGACAATTTTATACACTCCTAATCACACACTCACGTCTGTGGACAGTTTTACACACTCCTAATCACACACTCACATCTGTGGACAGTTTTACACACTCCTAATCACACACTCAACTAATCACACACTCATATTTGTGGACAGTTTTACACACTCCTAATCACTCACTCACATCTGTGGACAGTTTTATACACTCCTAATCACACACTCACATCTGTGGACATTTGTACACACTCCTAATCACACACTCACATCTGTGGACAGTTTTACACACTCCTAATCACACACTCACATTTGTGGACAATTTTACACACTCCTAATCACACACTCACATCTGTGGACAATTTCACCCACTCAGCTGATCACACACTCACATCTGTGGACAGTTCTACACACTCCTAATCACACACTCACATCTGTGGACAATTTTACACACTCCTAATCACACACTCACGTCTGTGGACAGTTTTACACACTCCTAATCACACACTCAAATCTGTGTACAGTTTTACATACTTCTAATCACACACTCACATCTGTGGAAAATTTTTCACACTCCTAATCACACACTCACGTCTGTGGACAGTTTTACACACTCCTAATCACACACTCACATCTGTGGACGGTTTTACACACTCACCCAGTTACTCACATCTGTGGACAGTTTTACACACTCCTAATAAGACACTCACGTCTGTGGACAGTTTTACACACTCCTAATAAGACACTCACGTCTGTGGACAGTTTTACACACTCCTAATCACACACTCACATCTGTGGACAGTTTTACACACTCCTAATCACACACTCACATCTGTGGACAGTTTTACATACTTCTAATCACACACTCACATCTGTGGACAATTTTTCACACTCCTAATCACACACTCACGTCTGTGGACAGTTTTACACACTCCTAATCACACACTCACATCTATGGACAGTTTTACACACTCCTAATCACACACTCACATCTGTGGACAATTTTACACACTCCTAATCACACACTCACATCTGTGGACAGTTTTACATACTTCTAACCACACACTCACATCTGTGGACAATTTTACACACTCCTAATCACACACTCACATCTGTGGACAGTTTTACATACTTCTAATCACACACTCACATCTGTGGACAATTTTCACACTCCTAATCACACACTCACGTCTGTGGACAGTTTTACACACTCTTAATCACACACTCACATTTGTGGACAATTTTATACACTTCTAATCACACACTCACGTCTGTGGACAGTTTTACACACTCCTAATCACACACTCACATCTGTGGACAGTTTTACACACTCCTAATCACACACTCAACTAACCACACACTCACATCTGTGGACAATTTTACACACTCCTAATCACACACTCACATCTGTGGACAGTTTTACATACTTCTAATCACACACTCACATCTGTGGACAATTTTCACACTCCTAATCACACACTCACATCTGTGGACAGTTTTACACACTCTTAATCACACACTCACATTTGTGGACAATTTTATACACTCCTAATCACACACTCACGTCTGTGGACAGTTTTACACACTCCTAATCACACACTCACATCTGTGGACAGTTTTACACACTCCTAATCACACACTCAACTAATCACACACTCACATCCGTGGACAATTTTACACACTCCTAATCACACACTCACATCTGTGGACAGTTTTACATACTTCTAACCACACACTCACATCTGTGGACAATTTTACACACTCCTAATCACACACTCACATCTGTGGACAGTTTTACATACTTCTAATCAAACACTCACATCTGTGGACAATTTTCACACTCCTAATCACACACTCACGTCTGTGGACAGTTTTACACACTCTTAATCACACACTCACATTTGTGGACAATTTTATACACTCCTAATCACACACTCACGTCTGTGGACAGTTTTACACACTCCTAATCACACACTCACATCTGTGGACAGTTTTACACACTCCTAATCACACACTCAACTAATCACACACTCATATTTGTGGACAGTTTTACACACTCCTAATCACTCACTCACATCTGTGGA
Organism: Hoplias malabaricus; assembly: GCF_029633855.1. Classification (NCBI taxonomy): domain Eukaryota; kingdom Metazoa; phylum Chordata; class Actinopteri; order Characiformes; family Erythrinidae; genus Hoplias; species Hoplias malabaricus. The sequence goes on from NC_089820.1 coordinate 21,679,244, forward strand.
CAGTTTTATACACTCCTAATCACACACTCACATCTGTGGACATTTTTACACACTCCTAATCACACACTCACATCTGTGGACAGTTTTACACACTCCTAATCACACACTCACATTTGTGGACAATTTTACACACTCCTAATCACACACTCACATCTGTGGACAATTTCACCCACTCAGCTGATCACACACTCACATCTGTGGACAGTTCTACACACTCCTAATCACACACTCACGTCTGTGGACAGTTTTACACACTCCTAATCACACACTCAAATCTGTGTACAGTTTTACATACTTCTAATCACACACTCACATCTGTGGACAATTTTTCACACTCCTAATCACACACTCACGTCTGTGGACAGTTTTACACACTCCTAATCACACACTCACATCTGTGGACGGTTTTACACACTCACCCAGTCACTCACATCTGTGGACAGTTTTACACACTCCTAATAAGACACTCACGTCTGTGGACAGTTTTACACACTCCTAATCACACACTCACATCTGTGGACAGTTTTACACACTCCTAATCACACACTCACATCTGTGGACAGTTTTACATACTTCTAATCACACACTCACATCTGTGGACAATTTTTCACACTCCTAATCACACACTCACGTCTGTGGACAGTTTTACACACTCCTAATCACACACTCACATCTATGGACAGTTTTACACACTCCTAATCACACACTCACATCTGTGGACAATTTTACACACTCCTAATCACACACTCACATCTGTGGACAGTTTTACATACTTCTAACCACACACTCACATCTGTGGACAATTTTACACACTCCTAATCACACACTCACATCTGTGGACAGTTTTACATACTTCTAATCACACACTCACATCTGTGGACAATTTTCACACTCCTAATCACACACTCACGTCTGTGGACAGTTTTACACACTCTTAATCACACACTCACATTTGTGGACAATTTTATACACTCCTAATCACACACTCACGTCTGTGGACAGTTTTACACACTCCTAATCACACACTCACATCTGTGGACAGTTTTACACACTCCTAATCACACACTCAACTAATCACACACTCACATCTGTGGACAATTTTACACACTCCTAATCACACACTCACATCTGTGGACAGTTTTACATACTTCTAATCACACACTCACATCTGTGGACAATTTTCACACTCCTAATCACACACTCACGTCTGTGGACAGTTTTACACACTCTTAATCACACACTCACATTTGTGGACAATTTTATACACTCCTAATCACACACTCACGTCTGTGGACAGTTTTACACACTTCTAATCACACACTCACATCTGTGGACAGTTTTACACACTCCTAATCACACACTCAACTAATCACACACTCATATTTGTGGACAGTTTTACACACTCCTAATCACTCACTCACATCTGTGGACAGTTTTATACACTCCTAATCACACACTCACATCTGTGGACATTTGTACACACTCCTAATCACACGCTCACATCTGTGGACAGTTTTACACACTCCTAATCACACACTCACATTTGTGGACAATTTTACACACTCCTAATCACACACTCACATCTGTGGACAATTTCATCCACTCAGCTGATCACACACTCACATCTGTGGACAGTTCTACACACTCCTAATCACACACTCACATCTGTGGACAATTTTACACACTCCTAATCACACACTCACATCTGTGGACAATTTTACACACTCCTAATCACACACTCACGTCTGTGGACAGTTTTACACACTCCTAATCACACACTCAAATCTGTGTACAGTTTTACATACTTCTAATCAAACACTCACATCTGTGGACAATTTTTCACACTGCTAATCACACACTCACGTCTGTGGACAGTTTTACACACTCCTAATCTCACACTCACATTTGTGGACGGTTTTACACACTCACCCAGTCACTCACATCTGTGGACAGTTTTACACACTCCTAATCACACACTCACGTCTGTGGACAGTTTTACACACTCCTAATCACACACTCACATCTGTGGACAGTTTTACATATTTCTAATCACACACTCACATCTGTGGACAATTTTTCACACTCCTAATCACACATTCACATCTGTGGACAGTTTTACACACTCCTAATCACACACTCATGTCTGTGGACAGTTTTACACACTCCTAATCACACACTCACATCTGTGGACAGTTTTACACACTCCTAATCACACACTCACGTCTGTGTACAGTTTTAAACACTCCTAATCACACACTCACATCTGTGGACAGTTTTACATACTTCAATCCTACACTCACATCTGTGGATAATTTTTCACACTCCTAATCACACACTCACGTCTGTGGACAATTTCACTCACTCACCTAATCACAAACTCACATCTGTGGACAGTTTTATACACTCCTAATCACACACTCACATCTGTGGACAGTTTTACATACTTCTAATCACACACTCACATCTGTGGACAATTTTTCACACTCCTAATCACACACCCACGTCTGTGGACAATTTCACCCACTCACCTAATCACACACTCACATCTGTGGACTGTTTTACACACTTCTAATCACACACTCACATCTATGGACAGTTTTACACACTCCTAATCACACACTCACGTCTGTGGACAGTTTTACACACTCTTAATCACACACTCACATTTGTGGACAATTTTACACACTCCTAATCACACACTCACGTCTGTGGACAGTTTTACACACTCCTAATCACACACTCACATCTGTGGACAGTTTTACACACTCCTAATCACATACTCACATTTGTGGACAATTTCATACACTCCTAATCACACACTCACATCTGTGGACAGTTTTACACACTCCTAATCACACACTCAACTAATCACACACCCACATCTGTGGACAATTTCACCCACTCACCTAATCACACACTCACGTCTGTGGACAGTTTTACACACTCTTAATCACACACTCACATTTGTGGACAATTTTACACACTCCTAATCACACACTCACGTCTGTGGACAGTTTTACACACTCCTAATCACACACTCACATCTGTGGACAGTTTTACACACTCCTAATCACATACTCACATTTGTGGACAATTTCATACACTCCTAATCACACACTCACATCTGTGGACAGTTTTACACACTCCTAATCACACACTCAACTAATCACACACCCACATCTGTGGACAATTTCACCCACTCACCTAATCACACACTCACATCTGTGGACAGTTTTATACACTCCTAATCACACACTCACATCTGTGGACATTTGTACACACTCCTAATCACACGCTCACATCTGTGGACAGTTTTACACACTCCTAATCACACACTCACATTTGTGGACAATTTTATACACTCCTAATCACACACTCACATCTGTGGACAGTTTTACACATTCCTAATCACACACTCACATCTGTGGACAGTTTTGCACACTCCTAATCACACACTCACATCTGTGGACAATTTTACACACTCCTAATCACACACTCACATCTGTGGACAATTTCACCCACTCAGTTGATCACACACTCACATCTCTGGACAGTTCTACACACTCCTAATCACACACTCACATCTGTGGACAATTTTACACACTCCTAATCACACACTCACATCTGTGGACAATTTTACACACTCCTAATCACACACTCACGTCTGTGGACAGTTTTACACACTCCTAATCACACACTCAAATCTGTGTACAGTTTTACATACTTCTAATCACACACTCACATCTGTGGACAATTTTTCACACTCCTAATCACACACTCACGTCTGTGGACAGTTTTACACACTCCTAATCACACATTCACATCTGTGGACAGTTTTGCACACTCCTAATCACACAATCATGTCTGTGGACAGTTTTACACACTCCTAATCACACACTCACATCTGTGGACGGTTTTACACACTCACCCAGTCACTCATATCTGTGGACAGTTTTACACACTCCTAATCACACACTCATGTCTGTGGACAGTTTTACACACTCCTAATCACACACTCACATCTGTGGACAGTTTTACACACTCCTAATCACACACTCACATCTGTGGACAGTTTTACATACTTCTAATCACACACTCACATCTGTGGACAGTTTTTCACACTCCTAATCACACACTCACGTCTGTGGACAGTTTTACACACTCCTAATCACACATTCACATCTGTGGACAACTTTACACACTCTTATCACACACTCATGTCTGTGGACAGTTTTACACACTCCTAATCACACACTCACATCTGTGGACAGTTTTACACACTCCTAATCACACACTCACGTCTGTGTACAGTTTTAAACACTCCTAATCACACACTCACATCTGTGGACAGTTTTACATACTTCTAATCACACACTCACATCTGTGGATAAATTTTCACACTCCTAATCACACACTCACATCTGTGGACAGTTTTACACACTCCTAATCACACACTCACATCTATGGACAGTTTTACACACTTCTAATCACACACTCACATCTGTGGACAGTTTTACACACTTCTAATCACACACTCACATCTGTGGACAGTTTTACATACTTCTAATCACACACTCACATCTGTGGACAATTTTTCACACTCCTAATCACACACCCACATCTGTGGACAATTTCACCCACTCACCTAATCACACACTCACATCTGTGGACTGTTTTACACACTTCTAATCACACACTCACATCTATGGACAGTTTTACACACTTCTAATCACACACTCACATCTGTGGACAGTTTTACACACTCACCCAGTCACTCACATCTGTGGACAGTTTTACACACTCCTAATCACACACTCACGTCTGTGGACAGTTTTAAACACTCCTAATCACACACTCACATCTGTGGACAGTTTTACACACTCCTAATCACACACTCACATCTGTGGGCAGTTTTACACACTCCTAATCACACACTCACGTCTGTGCACAATTTCACCCGCTCGCCTAATCACACGCTCACGTCTGTGGACAGTTTTACACACTCCTAATCACACACTCCCATCTGTGGACAATTTCACACATTCACCCATTAACGCAGTCACATCTATGGACAATTTCACACAGTTATTCCACATCCAGCATGAGTCTCTGAACTGTGGGAGGAAACCAGAGCACCTGGAGGAAACCTACACAGACACAGTGAGAACACACCCATTTATTAATGACATATAATAACATTCCATTCAAGTGTTTCCAAAAAAACCCTGACATTATGTGACTGTGTTTCTAACAGTACATTCTGCAATTGATATAAACAGAAACTTACCATAACATGTCAGTGTACAGCCATTAACCACAAGAGTACTCACCGCATATACACCGCATTCAAAGTGCACACAAAGGTCCAATGTCCAAATCAGTTATTCTGTATTAAACCTCTAGGACTGGTTGATGCACTGATCTCACATGGGGATGGAAGTAATTGAAATTCTCAGAAAGAGAGTTGTAGTCTTTTGAAAAACCTTCCCAAAGTTGCATCATTCCCATAGACACATCTACAAAGGCTCACATGCCTCTGGGACAAGCAGGTTGGATCCTCCAAGTTCATAGTGTCCTTTGGGTTAAAGTTAAGAACGTGTATTTGAATTCACCTTGGGGTCCGTTTTTGAGCGGCTTGTTCTCCTAGCTTCGTTGTGCAGAGAGTCACTGAAGCTGCGGACCTTAAAAATCAATTTTAAGAACACCATGCTGAGCGGTCATGCAATTAACATAAGGACAGTGCAGCACAAAAATAATCCCCGGACATAATTCGCGGGTTTGTTTTTTTTTTTTTTTTTTTTTCAAAAAATTGCTTCCTCTGCAGGCCACGGTGAGGTTGTGGCCCAGATGACTGCCACCGAATAAATTACTGACATCTCAAGGTCGATTTGCATAAGCCATCAGCCCATCCTTTGAGTCTGTCTGTTTTGAAAGCCAGCGCGGCCCTCGGCCCCCGTGTGAAACTCTCCGGCGTCACCTGTTAAAGCTAATCTCCTCCAAAGTGCTTTAAATGGGTAGAATTAAACAAACAAGGGAAGCATAAGCCGGGCTCTTTCATGTGTCCCTAAGAGGACGAATCTTTTACGGAGAAAGCAGTTCAAAGCTTAGTCAGGGGAATTATGGGCTGGAGCAAAGTCCGAACAATGCTATTAGAAATCCCATTTCATCTGCTTTCATCAGTTCATAGATAAGCCACTATATAGGAAGACCAATACCAATCAACCACAAGATTAAAACCACTGACTGGCGGATAACATTAATTATCTTGCTACAATAGCCCCTGCCAAGAGTTGGAATATATTTGGTAGAATGTGAACTGTCGCTTCTTGAAGCTGACGTTAGAAACAGGAAAAACTGCACAAGGGTAAAGATCCGAGACAATTTTACAAGATGGTCAGATTGGGAAGGTCTTAGTTTTTTTTCTAAGAGCATTTCTGACTGGTTTGCTGTGGTCAGTATCTAGAAAAATCTGTCCAAAAAGGACATCCAAAAAACTGCCGATGGGGTCATGGGATCAAAATGGCCCACAGAAGAGTTATCATAGGTGTCAACCCTCCCAATTTTCCCAGGATTCTCCCATATTTTATCCTTCTTTCTAACTGTCCTCCTTTTTAAACATTTTGATGTAAATCTCCTGTACTTTCTAAAAATAAATGGTGGTAATGTTGATGTATAACCAGCCATAACCACTTGGTTGATGTATTTGCCACATTCCCCTCCAGTGCAGCAGGTGGCAATATGTAGAACATTAGAGGAGAAGAAGAAGAGGATTATCAATAGTCGCTCTGAAAATCACAACTGAAACGTGTGTAAATGATGTGTACAGATTCTCACTGAAGTAAAACACAAATAAAATTTAAAGTAGTGAATTAATACAAGTTTGGTGTGTTATCCCTGTGTCGGTGTGGGTTTCCTCCGGGTGCTCCGGTTTCCTCCCACGACCCAAAAACACACGTTGGTAGGTGGATTGGTGACTCAAAAAGTGACCGTAGGTGTGAATGTGTGAGTGTGTGTTGCCCTGTGATGGACTGGCGCCCCCTCCAGGGTGTGTTCCTGCCTTGCGCCCAATGATTCCAGGTAGGCTCTGGACCCACCGTGACCCTGAACTGGATAAGGGTTACAGACAATGAATGAATGAATGAATGAATTAATATATTAATAACACAGAGGATGGTAACAGCATTTCATTTTGAACCAGGCATTTATTTCCGAACACAAGATAAGACTTCACTGATGTTTTAGAGCGAGTAGTTCCCTAGGTCTGATTTTCGGATTCGCTGTGTGCGTGCTCTTGACCAAAGGTAAGGAGTATGCGGAGAGTGGATGGATTGTGAGATGGCCAAGGGGCCCTTATTTTCAAAACCCAATGTTGACAGGTAAGCTGGGTCTGATAGAAAGACATCATCGTGGCTTGTTGTGTATGGGGCTATGTAGCTGCATGTACAGTGCCCTTTGTCAACCACAGAGAGCACCTACACTGGGCAACTGAACTTAACCATGGAGCAGTGATAGAAATGGCCAGGTCTGGTGAACCCATTGTCTGGGCAAAGGCAGTGTGAGGCCAAGCAGTTCTATGTCTGTCAATTAAAAGCAGCATTTATAACTCTATATTTTCTTCTTATAATTTGCATATTATAGCTCGCACTATGAATTACTGTAATATATAATTTGCATCTAGTGAGCAAATCATTCTGCTGTTAGTAGCTTAGATTGCTGTAGTACGCTTGGCAACCGATGGCAGGTCATATTGATTTTTGAGATTTTCTTTTTGGCGTGTTGGAAGGGTTTGGCCTGAGAAAGAGACTGCTCTTGTACTGTCGTATTCTGGGTTGCACTCTGTGGATAAACAGGGCTCCATTTTTGCTAGCTTTATTATTTCAGCTCTGGCAGCATTGTGAATGTTCTGAATGGCTTACATGATTGAGCTGCTTTCACATTTTTACATATAAAACACCATTCATGTCTCCTTTATTTACTGAGTTCCATATGTGCCCAAGACCCTGAAGGCCAGACAGAGGGGGCTCCATGAAGCTATAAAGCCATCCACAGGCCTCAGAGAGAAGACTTTGACCTAGGAGGACAGGTTGCCCTTCTCCTTCTGGTGGCTTGCCACAGCCAGTATATTTCACGCTCCTATAGTTTGACCATTGCAGTGTGTCACACTCGGCTGAAGTTGGCTTCTTTTGTCAAATTTTTCTATTTCACCTTAAATATGTTCTGGCACCCTGTACGTTTTTATGGTAGAATGGAGAATTTAAATGAGAGACAGCCTCAGCTTTGTGCGACTCGAGTGATGTGAAGTAAAAACACAACTGAAAAATGAGAACTGTTTAATTGGGGATGGTTTTTTTAACATAGAATTTTCAAACAAGCAGAAGTTGTAGTCTAATGAGGGCAAGAAGTCCGTTGTGAGTTTAAGTGAATATTTACCTACTGTCCTAAGTCCTACCTACCTAAGTCACATACCAAGTCTGCTAACATGCATCATAAGGTAATATCCCAAGCCTAATTTCAGCATTAAATTATAGCATTTAAACAAATTAAACTAAATTTAAAGAGTCGCAGTTACACAGCTCCAGGGACCTGGAGGTTGTGGGTTCGATTCCCGCTCCAGGTGACTGTGTGTGAGGAGTGTGGTGTGTTCTCCCTGTGTCTGCGTGGGTTTCCTCTGGGTGCTCCAGGACAATCTCTGAAGAATAAACTGAAAGGACCATTTTTGTTCAAATCCATCTCCAATGTTTCCATGTTTATTAATGATGTCCTGCCATAAAATGTAAAGTGTTTTTTACATAAAGGTATTCCAGTACCTCCACTCCAGGCGTTCACTGCCTGAAGAAAAATGAAACATATTCGAGAGTTCACACTATGACTCCAGCCATACGGCATCATAACGCACTCACTGGCCCACGAGCCAAGTCAAGAGCATGGAAAATTACAAGTGCTCTCTGCAAGCCCCTCCGGTCAATCTGACACAACCCCACCTTCTTAAGCAAGTGTCTGTGCATGAAATTGAATCTCACACTCAATCCGATCCAGAACAGACTCTCACCTCTCCTCACTCACCTGGGTAATAAAGTCACACATTTATATGCGCTTCATTCCCTGCTCTATGTCTCAGTTGTTGAAAGAAGACATGTCCCTCAGGGCATTGTGGTTATATTGTGGCTTGGGGTTGAATGCGGGAGGAATAAAGGCCAGTGTTTATGAACATAGACCTGAATTCACACATTCGTATTCCTCATGGCTCTATGGTAAACTGGTAGATTGCAAATTGGAAAGTCTTTATAATTGACTAGATATCATGAGTGTTTGTGCCATTATTGGTTTACAGTTCATTACCCAGCAGACAACAGCGGCTCAGGATGACTGAGACTGGTAGGACATTTACTTCAACCTAACTAAGCCTGTTCACTGTTCCCCTGCCTCACACTATACACAGTGGTGGGCCCAGAGCCTGGCCGGAATCAATGGATGCAAAGCAGGAGCACACCCTGGATGGGGTGCTATCTATCACAGGGCATCACACACATACTCACACATTCACAGACTAAATTATACACATGTGGAATCACAGACTCATCTCTATTCATTTTTGTATGTCCTCATTTTTGAATATTTGTTGCACTGTAAATATGCCAACGTGACCCACATGTAATCATTACTTTCAGCCTTTAAAACCTTTAAAATACATTTTAGCCGTCTACTACAAAAACAGCCAAAATGAAAAATACCAAATCATGGTGGGAAGTGAATTAAGGTCGGAAAGTAAATAAACCATTGTGGGAAAACAGTGAATGTGGAAATAAAAAAGTATTAAATATGAGAAAATTGTTATTTGATTGACATGTTTGGATTATCATGGATTAACAATTTTAGGGAAATTAGACTTTAATGCACATAAAATAGGCCAATATAAAATTGTTTTAAATTAGAACTCCTTCTGTGAGGAGTTGGTGTGTTCTCCCCGTGTCCACGTGGGTTTCCTCCGGGTGCTCCGGTTTCCTCCCACAGTCCAAAAACACATGTTGGTAGGTGGATTGGCGACTGAAAAGTGTCCGTAGGTAGGGGGAAGTTCAATTTCGGCCTACATCATAAAATGTGTCGGTTTATTTATACATAAATTCTACCCTCCGTTCCTTTTCAAGAAAATGATCTGTGTCGTACCAACAAGGCGCCTTTTCCAGGGACTTGACTAGTGTCCTCTCAATGGCCAGCAGAGCTAGGCTTAAACGGCCTTGGCCCATGTGAAGTGTGTCCGCCTGTGAGTGCTTTGTGACGGTGGAGGGGCTCAGCAGCACCCGCTGGACAGAAACTGTGATAGAAGTCAGTCTCCAAACACAAGCAGCTACAAAAAAAACCCACCAGAAATAGAAGCTCGATTTGTCGCTAGTCGTTTTTAACAAAGAAAATACCGCTAAGAGGATTAAGAAAATCTCCGGTTCAACTCAGAACAGAATGAAAATTTAATGCTCCCGCGAATCTCTACACCAAAGGATCGCTGATTCGCTCATTTCGCTGTCAATCAAAAAGGGATTCAGCCTCAGACAGATCATCCAATCATCATGCAGAAGCTGAGCGTCCGGGCCAGCCGAGGCCAGCCCACCAGCGGCGATTGCACTAAAACTGCAAGGGAAGCTCAGCTTCCCCTAAAATGTAAAAAAATAAGTGATCAAATATACACTGTTGTGTGTACATGTCATTGAATAAATATGCACTACAACGCGATTAACTTATGTTCAGAATCAGCTTCTTATCACTGGTAAAGACGTGGCTTTCCTCTCAATCATTCCCGCTTCACAGTGCTTTAATCAGTTTAATTGGATAAATGCTGGGCTTTGTCCCGCCCATTGGACGCTCAGCGTCTCTGGGGGTCTATGGGGCAGTGGGCTGGCCTCGGCTGGCCCGGATGCTCAGCTTCTGCATGATGATTGGATGATCTGTCTGAGGCTGAATCCCTTTTTGATTGACAGCGAAATGAGCGAATCAGCGATCCTTTGGTGTAAAGATCCGTGGGAGCACAGGCGGACACACTTCACATTGGCCAAGGCCGTTTAAGCAGCCTAGCTCTGCTGGCCATTGAGAGGACACTAGTCAAGTCCCTGGAAAAGGCGCCTTATTGGTACGACAGGGTCACAGATCATTTTCTTGAAAAGGAACGGAGGGTAGAATTTATGTACAAATAAACCAACACATTTTATGATGTAGGCCGAAATTGAGCTTTCCCTCCTTGAAAGACCAGCATCCGCCACTGCAGCCCACTGCCCCATAAACCCCCAGAGACGCTGAGCATCCGATGGGCAGGACAAAGCCCAGCATTTATCCAATGACTCTCGTTTCGCTGCACTTCGCTGCTTTGCTATTGAACTCTGTTTAAAGCACTGAAACTGTGGGAAAGCCACGTCTTTACCAGTGATAAGAAGCTGATTCTGCACAAACGTTGAGCGCGTTGTAGTGCATATTTATCCAATGACATGTACACACAACAGAATATATTTGATCACTAATTTTTTTTATTTTTATTTATATTTTAGGGGAAGCTGAGCGTCCCTTGCAGTCTTAGAGCAATCGCCTCTGGTAGGTAGGTAGGTATGTATGTGTGTGTGTGTGTGTTGTGAGTGTGTGTTGCCCTGTGAAGGACTGGCGCCCCCTCCAGGGTGTATTCCCGCCTTGCGCCCAATGATTCCAGGTAGGTTCTGGACCCACCGCGGCCCTGAACTGGATAAGCGCTTACAGACATTGAATGAATAGCGGCACATAAAGAACTGTTTTCACTTTTATGCACCAGTCAAAAAACAACAACAAAAAAAGTAATAATAATAAATAAATAATAATAAAGCTCAAAGCTCTGTTAAGCATGTAATTGCCTCCATGGGTTTATGAAATAAGAAGCCTGGGCTGTCTGATTTTGTGTTTTTGAGATTGTTGTTACAGTGCAGATTTAAAAGGGAAATGCTTAGTCATGGCTCTGATTGTTTATATCACTCAGGACAGATTGTATGGTGTATAAACAAAGACGTTAAAACTTAAACTTGGTTCTACTGGAAAGGCCCTTTAATCAGCGCATATTGGTTCGATTCAGTTTGATTCATTTTTATTCATTGAGTGGAACCGATTCTTGGGGGTGATTCACTCACGAGGCGGATGACGTCGCCAGTTGCATCAGACGCCGGTGTGTGAGAAGGAGAAGGAGAAGCAAAGAGCGCCACAATTTTGTGTTAAAGGGGTCTTCTTGCCTAATAAGTTTGTTTGTGTCTTCCCACGATGGCGGAGGAGGCCGTTACCGAACAAATAAAGGCGCTACAAGTGGAGGAAGGAAAGCAGGTACCGTTAAAGATACTTACTACACTCGAATTTAGCCTGTTAGCCTCCATTCAGGAACACGCTGTCAGTGACAGATGTTAGCTTTAGATACACAATAAAGGTATGTTCGATTTTTTATTCAGTTTAATAGTGGTTAAAGAAACTGTATTATTTCATATCGATGTTAAAACGATGTTAAAACACAATGCGCCTTAAAAGGACTTGGAGAAAGCAGTATTCATTTTGATGGTGGAATGTGTTCTTGTTTTCTTGTTGTTTAATGTTTCAAAAATATCTGCCTTTCTCTTTCATTCATTCATTATCTGTAACCCTTATCCAGTTCAGGGTCGCGGGGGGTCCAGAGCCTACCTGGAATCATTGGGTGCAAGGCGGGAATACACCCTGGAGGGGGCGCCAGTCCTTCACAGGGCAACACAGACACACACACATTCACTCACACACTCACACCTACGGACACTTTCAAGTCGCCAATCCACCTGCAACGTGTTTTTGGATCTGCCTTTCTCTTGTTTAATGTAAACTGTGTTCATGTTAAAGCCACGTCCACACGTCGATAAAACACATGAAAACACTTCCGTCATCCGCATTATATATTTATTATGAAAACAAACGCATTTAAGCATTAAATGAGGGTTAAATGTAAATATACCCCTTCAACTTAGTCACCACACCGCTATTTCCCTCTTTCCACCCCTTCACTGCTCACTTGTATCTCATAATCCCGAGAGCAGGAAGGGTTGATTCCTTAGGTATCATGATGTAAGAAACTGGCTATCTGAATCTAAAAGAGAGATGTACGAAATGTGTGCAATTTAAAGAATCCAAGAGAAGGATAAGTTTAGGGTGGAAATACGTTAAGAAACTGGCCACATATAAAAACTGTACTTATATTTTTCTGCTTACACCCTGTCCCACCTGAGATCTGGGATTCATTCGGGGACAGTTTGCTTTTCAACACCCTAGATGTCCTATAAGTATCTCTCCACTATTGTTGTGTATCCAAAAACAAAATTTACACATGAAAAGATGGGACTACTTATAACTTTATTTTAAAAGCCTTGTTGCCTAGATATGTATTGAGTTAATAAGAGGTGTAATAACTGTAATTAGACAACAAACGTTTGAGGTGACTAATCCTGCTCTCTGTTATAGGTGGAGTTGCATGTTTGCTTTGCAGAGCTGGCTGTTCTAGTCACTCTCATTCCCTCTCTGTTTGTCCTCCTCAGGGTGGAACGCCAGACAAGGCCAGCAAAGATGGAGGAAAGAAGAAAAACAAAGGACCTGCAGGAGATGGAAGCAGCAGAGCTGAGGTCTCCTAGATCTATATAGCCATAGCTTTGGCACATAAACCCATTTTCTTGGTTGCTAAAATCTTCTTCAGTCTTAGCTTTGTGAGGCTAATCCTTTAAGGAGCAATCAGTAATTTTCTCCAGTCCTTGTCATGAAACAGCCGTTATACTGACACATCTTTTGCTAAGCTTTTTTAAACATGGCTGCCTTCACTTGGGGCACTTGCTCTATGGAGAGTATACTAGTGTTTCATAGACTGCAAAGCAGTCTCAACTGACAATTAATAGGAAAACGGCTTGTTTTTGATATTATTTTTATTATTATTTATCTTAAAATTTAATTTATGTATGAGATTATATGTAGTTGATGTACGACTTGACCATTTTTGACTGAGAGGCATTGTTATGTTTTTACATATTGTTTTATTAAACAGTGTTATGCTTCCTGTCTATTTGCATTTGTAGCTCAAACCTCCACCGCAATATATTGAAGACCGCCTGGTCCTTTACACCAAGCTGAAAGCTGAGCATGATGCTTTGTTGGCGGAGAGGGCAGAGAAGGACAGCAAGCCTATCAAGATCACTCTACCTGATGGAAAAGTGGTGGATGGAGAGTCCTGGAAGACCACACCATACGCGATTGCCTGTGGTATCAGGTTAGAGAAATATGGCCCAACTGTCACAGACCCTATTGACATTTTTATATAACATTACTAGAAATGTAAATATGTTTGCATGAAAAATAGCCAGAGAAATTTCTTCGCCTGTTAAATTAGGACATACAATTCTTCATATCAGTGATGCATATTTGAAGCAGCCAAACACACACAAATGTTTTTGATTCCTGGCCACTTGTAATTGTTGTAATGAGCCAATGCAACCTTATTATAATGTGGTCTTTGCTGTTGGCCTTGTGTGGATTGCCACAAAATGATACACACTTTATTGTGACCTTCTCACAAATTCTTTCCATATTCTGAGGTTTTGCGTACAGTCAATAAGCAAAAATATCTAAACTAGATGGCAGCAGTCATTTATCATTAAATAATGGAACTGTTTGTTCTTTGTCAAATTGGCAATAAACAGTCAAGGCCTTGCTGACAACACAGTGATTGCTAAAGTGAACAATGGTGTGTGGGACCTGGACAGACCTCTGGAGGGAGACTGCAGTCTGCAGCTGCTTAAATTTGATGATGAGGAGGCACAAGCCGTAAGTACAGAGTAGTTCATCGTTTCTCTTGTCTATCTCTCTTCCGGATGTATCTTACAGCTGTGTGATTTTACATTAGTTGTACGGTTGTTACATTGCTACCGCAAATTTTATAAAATGTTTTGCCTTTAGGTCTACTGGCACTCCAGTGCCCACATCATGGGGGAGGCCATGGAGAGAGTTTATGGAGGTTGCCTGTGTTATGGACCACCAATAGAAAATGGCTTCTACTATGACATGTTCCTGGAGAATGAGTAAGTGTCTGAATTGTGTTTTATAGCAGTGCTGTGTAATATTTGGGGTGGCACAGTGGTGCAGCAGGTAGGTGTCGCAGTCACACAGCTTCAGGGGCCTGGAGGTTGTGGGTTCGATTCCCGCTCAGGGTGACTGTCTGTAAGGAGTGTGGTGTGTTCTCCCCGTGTCCGCGTGGGTTTCCTCCAGGTGCACCGGTTTCCTCCCACAATCCAAAAACACACGTTGGTAGGTGGATTGGCGACTCAAAAGTGTCCGTAGGTGTGAATGTGTGTGTATGTTGCCCTGTGAAGGACTGGCGTCCTGAACTGGATAGGGGTTACAGATAATGAATGAATGAATGAATGTGTAATATTTCTGACTATCAGGTTTACTCTACTGTTCCACATAGCCGTAAGTATCTACACGTGTCTGAAGAGGCTGCAGGTATGGGGAGTATAAATATCATTATTTCCTTATGAAATCTCCTCCGTCTCTTTTGATTTATCTTAACAGTGGTAGAGCAATATTAATAGTGATCCTAATCATTGATACTTTAAGAATCTTAATTAATATCTAGAAAATAAGGGAAGAATGTGATATCATATTTAACTTAAAGTTCCTTAAAATAGGAAAGATGATATGGATTAATTTAAAACGTACATCATTGCGTTTCCATTTCTCAGAAAAAAAGTTAACTTTAAATGTGAATAAATTGTAACAAAATTTGCAGAGCAATTATTAGCAAAAACGGACAGAAATTAGGTCAAGTTTATATTCTGAAACTTCTGACTGTAAAAAACATTTTGTATTGAGTCTATTTTAGAAGCAGGTGAGCTTCAGAAGCACTTTAATTCATTTGGTAAAACACATGGCTGATATAATAATTGGCAAAACTTTAGAATAACTGCACTTATAAAAGTTTATAAATGGTTTATGTTGTTAATACATAAATAGTCAATAATCAGTTACAACACAGAGATAGAAAACGCAGGAGTGAGCTGTTGTTTGCCAAATAGTGAACCCACATCCATCTGCACTGCCCTCAAAGATCTGAACTCGACAGATACTGACCTTACTTTGTCTTGTCCTTCAGTCGACGTTAAGCTTGTCAGGTCCAGTGCGTATTTGTTAATAAGTTTAACCATTTAATGAATTAACCACCAACAGAGTGTTCTTTTTCTTCATTAATGATAATGTGGTGTACTTTAATATGTGAAATAACTAAATTCACATTCTCAGGTCTTATTCTTTGCCTTGATATTTTAAGTATGTTCTCTGACATTTCAATATTAGACAATGAAGATGTTACTATTATCCTTTTCTCTCTGTGTTACAAATGATTATTAATGACTATACGGTGTTTACAATGTAATTAATTACATTTAATAAACAGGCTTTATAAGAAGTCTTGTTTTAAAGTGGTACCCAATAATTTAGTAGATTTATTGTTTGACATGCCTCTACTTCCCCCTGGCAAAAAATATAAACTCATACACCTAGAATTATACTCCTGTAGAAATTAAACTAATTATAGACACGACACAGAGCAAATTTTGTGAAATACATAAAAAGTTCGGGATTTTGTGAAACGCACCTGAAACAAAAAACATTAAATTATTTTAATAAATGCCATATTTTCCCAATTCAACTAGAGGAAAATATTATGGAATCATCAACAGAAGATAATTCGTTCTGTGTTGCTATGTTTCTGTCTTTAATAACCTGAATTATTTGAGGCATGGCTTTGGGCTTTGGGCTTTCGCGGTGGGTCCAGAGCCTACCTGGAATCATTGGGCGCAAGGCAGGAATACACCATGGAGGGGGCGCAAGTCCTTCACAGGGCAACACACACACACACACACACACACACATTCACTCACACACTCACACCTACAGACACTTTTGAGTCGCCAATCCACCTGCAACGTGTGTTTTTGGACTGTGGGAGGAAACCGGAGCACCCAGAGGAAACCCACGCAGACACAGAGAGAACACACCACACTCCTCACAGACAGTCACCCGGAGCGGGAATCTAACCCACAACCTCCAGGCCCCTGGAGCTGTGTGACTGTGACACTACCTGCTGCACCACCGTTCCGCCCGAGATGCATTATCATTCTGAAAAATTATTCTCTCAACACCAAACTTATTTGAGAGAAAACATTTCAACAGTTTCAGTATCCACCTGTGATTTGACTTTTGAGTTAATGACTACCATCTCATCTGGTCCTTTACCAGACATGTATTCCTGGGGATTTAAAGAGTGTATATATATTTATTTATTAATATTATTTATTTATTTTTTCTGCTTTAATTCAGGCAGTCATCTGTTATATGTTTCATTAGAATGGCACCTGACAAATTTCCGCGTCATGTTCCTGGCCAATGCAGAGTCATGATGCTTAACTGAATACTGCTTTAAACAAGAAGCCTGAAAGTTCATCTCTTAAACTAAAATTATTCTGTGTCATATTTGTCATTAGTTTATTTGTTACAAAGTAAATAAGCTGTGTGAACATCATCAGTGTTGATTCCTTAATTTTTGCCAGGGGTAGTACTTTCCTGTTCTAAAGCCCTGCTTTCTACTTTTTCCTTATTTTGACACCATTAGTAACACAAATGTTGAAAAGCTTCCATTCAGCCTTGCTTCATGCTTTGGTATTTCAGCAGCCTAGAGATTTTAACATACTTTGCATAGCATTTAAATGGGAGGCAAATTGTTAAAGTCAGTTGTTTACCAGCTAGTCTAATAACCATTGTGCAGAAATATGTGACAGGGCCTGAATAGTGAGTAGGATTTTGAATTGCATTCCATTCTCTTGCCACAAGGTCAGATTTTTAAGTCTAATGAATTCATTTGTTGATGTTTGAATATTAAGTAGATGCTTAAGAAATTACAATTTCAAAGCGCACTCTGCCAGTCTGTTCAGATTGAGTTTGAAGAGATTGGTTATAAACAATTTTATTTGACCTTTTGTTTGACTGGGAGCTTTTCCTCTGGCTTCAAATTAGTGAGAGGGAGGGAAATAATAAGTGCTGTTATTTTCTTACTGAAAGCCAATTTATGCTAATTATATTCTAGG
The DNA here is from genome assembly GCF_029633855.1 of Hoplias malabaricus. NCBI lineage: Eukaryota > Metazoa > Chordata > Actinopteri > Characiformes > Erythrinidae > Hoplias > Hoplias malabaricus. Next base: position 21,697,381 of record NC_089820.1, read on the forward strand.
AGATGATTTGACTGTCAAGCTGCACCTTGTTTATGGTTTAAATGTGTCAGCCCCAGAACAGGTTCTCCATAGTGCCAAATGAGGTGACTGGTAATGGAGAAAGTTTCCTGCATTGGTGGCATCCAGGAGATGTTTGGCATCTCTTTTTCACCACTTTTGGGGATATTTATTTAGCACTTAATGTTTATTCATGAACACTGAACTGTTTCTATCCTATTCTTTTCCTCTCAGAGGTGTATCGAGTAATGACTTCCCCTGTCTTGAGAACCTGTGTAAGAAGATCATCAAGGAAAAGCAGCCCTTTGAGAGGCTGGAGATAACGAAGGAGACCCTGCTGGAAATGTTCAAGGTAGGAGCTTTGCCTTTGACTGTGGGTAAAAAAGGGAGTTCATGAAGGGGCACCTACGCCGAGGCTTCTCTGAGGTCTGTGCCAATAGTTTGTGCTTTTGTTTCATCTGCAGTATAACAAGTTTAAGTGCAGGATCCTGAATGAAAAAGTCACCACCCCAACAACCACTGTTTACAGGTAAGGCCCTGGTGTAACCTCTCAAACATGTGCCATTTCTCTTTTCTGAACATCTGATGAAATGGATTTTTTTTTCTTCTCCTTACTTTCGAAGGTGTGGCCCTTTGATTGACCTGTGTAGAGGGCCCCATGTAAGACATACTGGCAAGATAAAGGCCCTGAAGATCCATAAGGTACGGACTCCAATGTTTATATAATACGAATAGATTCGATTATGTTAGATAATGTGAATTATTTTTTTTACATATATCTAATAAAGCTGATAGGGCGGCACGGTGTCGCAGTCACACAGGGGCCTGGAGGTTGTGGATTCAATTCCCGCTCCGTGTGTTCTCCCTGTGTCCGCGTGGGTTTCCTCCGGGTGACTGTCTGTGAGGAGTGTGGTGTGTTCTCCCTGTGTCTGCGTGTGTTTCCTCCTGGTGACTGTTTGTTAGGAGTGTATTGCGTTCTCCCTGTTTCCGCGTGGGTTTCCTCTGGGTGCTCCGGTTTCCTCCCACAGTCCAAAAACACATGTTGGTAGGTGGATTGGCAACTCAAAAGTGTCCATAAGTGTGTCTGTGTTGCCCTGTGAAGGACTGGTGCCCCCTCCAGGGTGTATTCCCCCCTTGCGCCCAATGATTCCAGGTAGGCTCTGGACCCACCGCGACCCTGCACTGGATAAGGGTTACAGATAATGAATGGATGAATGATAAAGCTGATAGCTTGTCATGTTTATTTTATTGCTGTTATTAAACCTCAATCTCTTTTACTAAAGGAGCAACAATGAAGAAATGTTATTAACTTTAGTGCCAGTGTAATTTTATTCCAAGTAATTATGGTCCAGTTTGTGGTTCACGTAATATTAAAAAACTCAAAAATGTTTGGGGAAAAAAAAGAAAGATATGTATGATATTCTGATTTGACTGTCACCATTTTCTAAAATGAAATTTCCAAAAAACGGTTCCTGACTGCTAGCATTTCTGACATCCTGCAGTTTACAGCAAACTTTGTTGTGATGCAGAAGGTAATAGATACTTATTTTTTTTTTTTTGGCTGCTGCAGAACTCCTCCACATACTGGGAAGGTAAAGCGGACATGGAGAGCCTTCAGAGACTGTACGGTATCTCCTTCCCTGACCCCAAGATGCTAAAGGAATGGGAGAAATTTCAAGAAGAGGCGAAGGACAGGGACCATCGCAAGCTGGGAAGGGTATGGCTTTTGCATATGTGTGGTTTATGCAGATGTTGTTTAGTGTCGTGGGGCCAGGTGTGATATTCTGGGAGGGGAATTTTGCACAGCTGGTAGTGCGACCTTCTTGATCCTGAAAAGAAACTGTGCTTGAGTTTTGAAATCTTTCCAGTGCCATATAGAGGTGGAATTTAACGTAGGGGACACATGATACATAAGCTATATACGTGCATCTAAAGTAAAAGTAACTGATAAAAGTAACTAAAATTGGGAGCTGATTGTTCTATTGCCTGCAGCATTTATTCTTTATTATTATTTTTTTAATTAAGATGCAAACATTTTGGGAGATATTTGCTTGAAGCAAAAACAATCCTCATAACAGTGTGGTGTAAAATTCGAGCAGCAACAAAAAAAAAAATTGCTCCCAATTTATTTATAAAACTATCTACAGTTTTGTCCCCTGCTGTTAAAAATAGCACAGCCTTTTTAAAGTAAACCCAGTTTCCAGACACTCATTAAACCCTCGACCTATAGGATTTTCAACAAAAAATCGCCATTTAATATTTGTCCAATTAACTCCGGGTCTCATTTTAGTTTTTAGGGGAGAAATACTTTTTTAATAATGAACAAGCTATCTGTATTGAACAGTTAGAAACTAATGGGTGAATAGCGTTGATCAGTAGAGGCTGCCAAATGCTTTTGTTATTGTGATATTCCTTGCCATAAACTAACACCAAATTAATAAACTTTTAATGCCAAATCTAATTTGTTTCATGTCACTTCACCCCAGATGTACAGGGGTTAGACAATGAAACTGAAACACCTGTCATTTTAGTGTGGGAGGTTTCATGGCTAAATTGGAGCAGCCTGGTGGCCAATCTTCATTAACTGCACATTGCACCAGTAAGACCATGTGCATCCAATGGTTCAAACATTGTGTCCTGAAGGCGGTGCCGTGTATCAGGACGACAATGCACCAATACACACAGTAAGACTGGTGAAAGATTGGTTTGATGAACATGAAAGTGAAGTTGAACATCTCCCATGGCCTGCACAGTCACCAGATCTAAATATTATTGAGACACTTTGGGGTGTTTTGGAGGAGCGAGTCAGGAAACGTTTTCCTCCACCAGCATCACGTAGTGACCTGGCCACTATCCTGCAAGAAGAATGGCTTCAAATCCCTCTGACCACTGTGCAGGACTTGTATATGTCATTCCCAAGACGAACTGACGCTGTATTGGCCACAAAAGGAGGCCCTACACCGTACTGATAAATTATTGTGGTCTACAGCCAGGTGTTTCAGTTTCATTGTCCAACCCCTGTAATTGATTGTTTAAAATTACAAGTTGGGACAGCACTGTGAAAATACTTAATTTAACAAATAAATTAAGAATATCTCTAAACTGACCATTAATGCGTGGTATACGAAGTTTCTCAAAATTATATAAAAAAAAAATACAGCAGAAAAACCAATGCTAAACCAAAAACCAAAAGGGCAAAGTCAAAATCAACGAAAAACGATGTAAAAAGGAGCAACGTTCCTGTGAATGCAGGTCTCAAACCACAAAGACTAAATCACACATTAACAAACGTGCAAGACATGAGCGACTAATATTGTCCCAACATGACAATAATCACAAAATTTGTGAAAAAAAGTGACAACCCCAATTAAGAAAAGAAAAAGAAGTGTATGATTGGATTATTTGTTGAAGAACTGCATAACGATGCCAAACTGATGCAAAAAAATGTTCATATGTCCAATCAAAACAAACAAATTGTATGATTAGTGGTTTAAAGCTGACACACCGAAGCATGCTGTCCACAGCTTAATTCCTTACTGAATACTGGTGGGTCAGTTTGGTCTCCTCTGAACTTGAGATCTTGTGCCAAGTTTGTAGGGAATATCCTAAACACGGCAGAGAGAACAGTCACTTGTGTGTCAACAAATCTCTCAGCCACATTGCATGTTTAGCAGCCAAATAAAATAAACGCTATAGTAACTGGACGAGTGGACACATGCCCACAGCAGATGAACAGTAAAGCTGATCCCAAGTTGATCACTTGAATGGGATTTTTATGCTTGGTATGAATCCTTTGTTGTTCAATGTAGTTACAGTTGTAAGAACGCACACGTTTAAAGAAAATTTATATACAGGAGGTCCTCGGGTTACGTCAGTCCCGAGTTACGATGTTTCGTGGTTATGACACATCTCCCATTTACTGAATAAGCCTTGTTTCAACTTAAGTGGTTTTGTGTCATAAACGTCGTAACGTGACCTTCGTGTTTGGTGTGCGCGGTGCGGCGGAAGAATACACGGTTACGCGGCTCTGGACCGAGGAGGATAGGTGTTAGGATAGGGTAAGTGCTTACAGTATGTTATTTACGTACAGTATGTACGTATATTCCGACTTACACCGAAAATCGGTTTACGATGCGGCGTAGGAACCGATCAACGTCGTAAGTCGAGGACCCCCTGTATATATATTTACATAGATTTACATTACCTATAATCTACAGTAGATTAGATGACAACTTTTGAGAATTTTTATTCAGCAAGTCTTCACTTCTGTGTGACATGATAAGAGATTGGTCTGCAACTTTTTTTTTTTTTATATTGACCAGTGTATTTTGTTTTTCCATGTGCATTTACATGAATACATTACAACAGCCACACATTTCTCATTTGGAACCACTGAGAGTTGTCATAGTACAAAATAAAAGTGTGATTTGTTAGATATTGCAGTGATATTGGTTGTACAAAGGGCAATTTTGCAGTAATGATGTCCAGATATTGTGTTGGGCAGTCCTCCTTGGTGCACTAATGACTGAGGCAATAATCTGGCCACGCTCTGATTTGAGCTTTGACGTGTGGAGACTCCCCGTGCTCCTGTGTCCTCTCAATTAACCACTGCCGGGTCTGCTGGGGGGGGTCTGTGTGGGAGAAAGCTGGCAGATGCCTGTCTCCTTAATGTGCCATCTGCCAGCGGGCACACCGATGGGCACACAGGGAGCGCTTTGTTACAACAAAACAGAGAGAGCTAATCAGACATGCCTGACTGTGTTCCTCCACTTTTCCTTTTTTCTGCCTCCTATCTGCTAGGTCTTTCTTTTTGGTTTTGGTTTTCCATTTTGTCATTCTCCCACTCTCTTTTCTCTCTACTTCACTGTCTCTCTCGCTCACACACACACACACACACACATGCTTTATGTTTTTTTTTTTTTTGTTTTGTTTTCAGGAGCAGGACTTGTTTTTCTTCCATGACCTCAGCCCTGGTAGCTGCTTCTTCCTCCCAAAGGGAGCGTACATCTACAACACACTTGTGGAGTTTATAAGGGTAAGCTTCCTCTCCTCGTTATCCAGTGTTGATAATGCTCCAGATTACTGTACTCATCTGAGCAAAGCCTGACCTTTTTGGAATAGGGATATCAGGCTGTGCTGCATTAGAGTTTTAATGACTGAGAGGTTAGCTTAAGGGGTCAGCAATATGTCTGAACAAAGCAAAGCGTGTTCATTAACTTTGAGCACTGCAAATGTTTTTCCTCTCAGTAGTCTCCAGTTAAGAACACAGTAGCTTAACTACAGGACTGTAAACCACCAGTATACCTGTTGGAGTTCTAGTTAGCTCACAAGGCACTCTACTGAAGACACATCTCCAGCACCTTCAGTTTAATTTAACCTGTATCTTTGTATGACTTAGTAATTGTTGTGTGTGCTGATGAGGATTGATACTGCTATTTACAAATGGTACTCAAAATTATGGAGCTATGTCAGTTAAAATGTCAGTGTCTAGAATCATATTCTAGCATGTTAGCAACATCCAGCATTTACTTTCCAAGGTCATTTACATCACATAACATCTAGCGATATGAACGCAATTTTTTTACATTTCACCACTATTACGATTAATGAATAATTATTTAGTTTTTGTATTTTTGACTCTCATAGTTCAGTGATGAGGCTTGTGCTGTAAATATGCTCCAGTATTAAAGCTGGGATATTTTTTCTTATATTGCTGGGAGCTTGTTTTCTGAGCACTGTTTATATTTGGTGTGTGATTGTGCTTTGGTCACTGAAACCAGCATTTACATTTGACATCTTTTTTCCAGTGTTGTCTTAATTATAGTCAAAACACAGCCGAACCAAAACACAGACGCTGTGTTTTTCTTTGGTACGGGCTGCTCGAGTCGCTTGGTCCGTCTCTGCATTTAGCTTGCTTCCATGTGGCAGATAGGGGCAGAATCAAGCCCTTGGTAGCTTGGTAGAATGGTTTTAAAGCGGCAGTACATGAACAGTGGGGACATGACAGAATATAGACAAGATTATGTCGATTAGAAGTCCTGAATGTCGATTTCGATTAATTGGCCAGCCCTAGTAACTTCCATAGGAAAGTTTTTATTTGACAGCATAGAATTATACACCTCCAAGGCAACAAGAGGCATTGTTGCTGTGTATAAAATGTCATCCCATCACTCACTGTGTTGTTAATTCAAACACGGCTGCTTTTATTGAGGGCAACCAAATTCAGGTCAGATTTTACACTAAATTAAAAGAGTAAGGTTACAGGTTTTTATATATATCTAAAAGTGGAAGTCATTGGCAGCTGGTAGGTAGCCAGCAGCTGTTTCATCTCATGGTCAGTGGAGGCTTCCTCACATGTAAATCAGTGCACAGTTAGCCAAATGTAATTGTCACTGGCTGATTGCCAGCTGCCATTTTAATACTATCAGCTACCACTGGCTGCTGCCTGCTTCCAACTATACATAGAAACTTTATTTCTGCTAATTATATATTGACTGATGTCTTTAGGTTTTTGAAAGCCATTGCATTGATTCCTAATATTTTACAAGTAGTTCACTGTGGAGCAGAATGGATTTGGGGAATGCGCAATGATCCTTTTTATTTAGGTGTGTGACATTTTGTTTTATCTGGTCCGCAGAGCGAGTACAGGAAAAGGGGTTTCCAGGAAGTGGTCACTCCAAACATTTACAATAGCAAGCTCTGGCAGACCTCTGGCCATTGGCAACACTACAGTGACAACATGTTCTCTTTTGAAGTCGAGAAGGAGATCTTTGCCCTCAAACCCATGAACTGCCCTGGACACTGGTAGGAGCTTGTTTTATAATATGACAGCAATATTTCAAATATAGAATAACAATGCTTCAGCCAAAAGTATAAGGTTCCGTAAACATCCAGTCCTATGTAGCTACTGCATAAATTGTGGACAACAGACACACAGCACTTTCATTAATGTATGTACTATAAATGAAAATCTTGGTGTACAATCACAGCCTGTGATTTTATAGAAAGATGACATGACTACATACATTTCTTTTCATGATTTTGATCAGAGAGGTATATATAAAAATACATTTAACCCATTCGTAGATATGAATGTGACATACATGGTTTTTTTTAATTGTAGTAATTGTTTCCTCTTCAGTAACTACTTGTTCAAATCACTGTTGAAAGCCACTCTTCATATCATAAGGGAAACTATCTACGCTGCATACATGTTTGGTTTTAAATTATTCTCATGTTTAGTCTGCATTGTAAACAGTGAGTGTTTATTTTTAACCCTTGTTGTCCCTGCAGCCTGATGTTTGACCACCGGCCGCGCTCTTGGAGAGAACTGCCTCTGCGTCTGGCTGATTTTGGGGTCCTGCACCGTAATGAACTCTCGGGGGCTCTGACTGGTCTGACCCGTGTCCGGCGCTTCCAGCAGGACGATGCCCACATCTTCTGCTCAATGGATCAGGTGTGGCCTGCTAATCCACTAAGACACTTTTCTTAAATGGGCATTGGCACATTTCTCTATTTATTTATTATGGTCACGCCTTGTAGGGGTGGGAGCGAAATAATAATGTTCACAATAATACGGGTATGGTTTTTAATTCAATGAGGGTTTTGCCATCTTTTGATACTGTGATGTAAGTGCAAGCTTTCAAATGCAGGTGCATGAACGTGACTTGAGTTCAAGCTAGAGCTGGGGGATATATCGCAAATATCCATATATTCCATAGTATTTTTTTACACGATTTTGAATAGGACCATATTCGTTATATTGAGTATGCCGAGGATACACAGGTTTCCATCTGAGTCCATTTAAAACAGTGCACAAATGTCCCGTTCAGTACGTGCTTTTCTCGCACCTACCCATATGAGTCCACGCACACTCGCGCGCGCCCACACAAACATACACACTCACACCACGCTGTCCTTCCATCGTTTGCGTATGCCGTTCAAGCAGTTCTCAGCATATATATCGTGCACACTCAGGTCTACCTCTCTGATAACTGTGAGGCAACAAAGGACAAAAATGAAACCTGTGGTGAAGCTTTAATTCCAAAATAGAGCTCTGTTAAGACCATGACTTGTTTCAGACACGCTGCTCTCCCACAGCATGAGGGAGGGGCAGAGAATGCACTTCTCATTGGTCATCACTTTTATTTAGCCAATCAGCCGACAGACTTGGCTGCCCATCATTTAGTTCTGCAGCCAATGGAGTCACAGTCCCGCCTACAGGGGTTTGTTGGTTTCTGAAAAAAAATATCTTAGTTTAGCGCCGTGTCTCAAAGAAACTACATTTAATTTTTCCCTCAACACATCTGTGATGACAAAAAAAATCACATTGTCTTTTCATATAATATATAAATATAACATTAAATTATGTACATGAACTGTTTGTGAAGACATCATTTGTTTACTTTGTCATAAAAGACATAAGTTAAGCAGCAGCTTGGATGCAGGCAGTTTGTTTCTTAATGCGAGATATTCATATCCAGATATGAGCTTTTGGCCATATCGCCCAGCCCTTAATGCCTTTCATCTTTATGTCACTGTGTGATTTTGTCTTTGTTGTTTGAGACCTGCATTCACAGGAAGATTGCTCCTTTTTACATTGTTTTTCATTGATCTGGATTTGTCCTTTTTGTTTTGTTTTGATCCTCTATAGCATTGGCTTCTTCTGCAGTTTTGATAATTATTAGAAAATGTGTTTACATAACATTAATGATTGGTGTAGAGATGTTCTAAATTTATTTGTTGAACATTTGAATTTATCAGATTGAATCTGAGATTAAGGGCTGTCTGGACTTCCTGCGTGCCGTGTATGATGTGTTTGGCTTCACCTTCAAACTGAACCTCTCCACTAGACCAGAGAAGTTCCTGGGTGAGCCGGAAGTCTGGGACCAGGCTGAGAAGGTAAACGCTGGATTTTAGCCCATTGCTGCATCAGAATTGAACATTGACACAATTCAGATTAAGCCCATTCTTGTTCAGTGACCATTTCAATACGAATATGAAATTATTTGATGCACATTTCAAAACATGGCAGATGGTCCTGTAATATTCATAAACAGCTATTGTGTCTCCTTCTGGTCTCTGCAGCAACTCGAGAACAGTCTGAATGAGTTTGGGGAAAAATGGGTGTTGAACCCAGGAGATGGTGCTTTCTATGGACCAAAAGTATGAATATCTTGTCTTCAGACTGACCTCGGACGTCAGATCTCCTATTCCAACATTCAGTTTACAATATATGTACAGGCTTCTTATTTCTTTGAATCTGCTTGTTTCAGATTGATATTCAGATCAAGGATGCTATTGGAAGATATCACCAGTGTGCCACTATCCAGCTGGACTTCCAGTTACCCATCCGTTTCAATCTGACCTTTGTCAGGTTGGCCATGAGCTAATTTTTTGTTCTGGTCTAGCAGTTTATTAATGTAGTCTTGCTTGCTGCTAATAAATCTTGTTTGCCACTTGCACACTAATTTACAAGAGGAAGCTACAGAATTTTAAAACCCATGTTCTAGTCCTGTTAGAAATGCAACAGTGACACCTTTTGGCTACCTGTTGTTATTATTAATACACTCATGTTTACAGGCAGTCACACTCAATTATTGAACTCTGAAATCACATAGCCTCGACTTACCTGTTAAGTCTTTCTCTCTTCAGCCATGATGGAGATGATAAGAAGAGGCCAGTGATCATTCACAGAGCTATTTTGGGCTCTGTGGAGAGGATGATTGCAATCCTGACAGAAAACTATGGTGGGAAGTGGTATGTACAAACTACACTAATCAAACTGTAATGCACTAAAGACTGAAGTGTTCAGAGTCAGTGCTAAAACCATCACTGAAAACTGAAAGTGTCTGACCTCAGTCATATCTGCTGGTTAAAAAGTACTACTTGTTTTGTTTTTGTTTAGGCCTTTGTGGCTGTCTCCACGCCAGGTGATGGTTGTGCCTGTTGGACCCACTTGTGAGGAGTACGCCCAAAGAGTAAAGCTCAAAGCTTATATCAATTTTATTATACATCTTTTTAGTTATTTACGTAGTTTGATTTGTTAAAGAGACATTTAATTTTATTTACATAGTTGGGTAAAATACTTAACTTACTACAAGTTAGATTATATTTATCCCAATTTCAGATATTTCTTTTTAACCAGAAAATGACATAAAGTCTTAAACACACACACACACACACACACACACACACACACACATATATATATATATATAATTTTTTCTTCAGTATTTAGTGGGTGCACTCTTCACTTTATTCAATTTTTTTTTATATATTTTTTTCTATCAACTTATCTGTTGTTGAAGGTTTTGAGGGAGACATTTTTAAATATGTTTTCATAATTTGTGCTATTTTGCCCTGCTTATTTTCCTTTGATTTTTGTCGTCCGTATGTGAGTGGAATATCTTACTTAATAAACTCAAAAATATTGCCTAAAAATTGATAAATTGTCTGTAATGACTGGGAACTACATGAATGAAGGATAGTCTCAGTCCTTTGTGCAGCAGTGTGGTGTATACTGTATATCAGCAGTCCCCAACCACCGGGTCATGAGCCATTAGGAACCGGGCCACACAGAACGTTTGAATTTTTATTTTTTTTTTTAATTGATTGTCAGTCTAAATGTTGATGTTTTATTTTGAAAAGTGACTTCTGTGCGGAATGACGCACAGACGCATACATGCGTAACCCACGGACGGCAAAAGAATGGATCCGCGACCCATTTGTAAACAAACCTGGTGAATCGATCCTGGCTGTGCTAGAAGAGGATCAACTGCTGGACATTGCAAATGACAGTGGCCTTAAAAGTATGTTTCAAACAACAACTGTGCCAGTGATCTGGGTTAAAATCAAGTCCGAACATCCTGAGATCGCCCAAAAAGCATTGAAAGCCCTGCTTCCATTTCCAACCACCTATCTTTGTGAAGCAGGATTTTCTGCAGTGACTGCAACCAAAACGAAACTACGGAACAGACTTCGGGTGTCACCGTCTCCCATTACCCCGAGATGGGACATTTAGCATTTGACATAAGACCACTGCGGATGATTTATTATTAGATTACGTCATTAACGATTATCGAGCAAATGTAGGCCTGAGCATATGAAGAGGCCGGTACGTGAAAATATTGTCTTAGATGAAACCGGTCCGTGGCGCAAAAAATGTTGGGGACCGCTGCTGTGTATGACGTTATAGTTACATTTAATTTGCTTTCTGTATTGAGCCTGTAATGTGAATCATTTACAACTAATTTAAATAATAGTAAAATATCCTCTCTCTTTTTTAAGTTTTAGTGTCTAGTTAAAGCTGACAATATGTGCTTTCCGCATAATTTCTCCGCGGCTTTTAGTGTGTTATAAGTGAAATAACAACAATGTTTAAATGAGCACCTCCTGAGGCGATACATTTCATTAGTATTCCATTAATGTATTGTGCAGAGATCCCAATATATAGCAAATATCCCATTTCACACTCTTCCCTATTCAGGTGCAGAAGGAGTTCCACGGTGCTGGTTTGATGACAGATGTAGATTTGGACCCAGGCTGCACTCTGAATAAGAAGATCAGAAATGCACAGTTGGCTCAGTACAACTTTATCTTGGGTAAGTGAGATCAGAGGCGGCATCTCAGTAGGTCAGAAAATTAACATTTCCTCTGCTCTGTGATGAGGAACTGAAAGTTAAATATGAGTAGAATAGTCAAGTGCTTTGTATTTTCTTTTATTTAATTATTTTTTATTCTTGAAGAGTTTTCCTTGGTTGGAGTCTGAGGAACAAATCATTAATACATGCCAGACTACACATGGATTAGCTGCTCTAATTGCTTTTTTTGTGCAACTTGGAAAGAAAACGCAGAACTATGAACTGGCAAACCTTCACTTGCTTGTAGTAATCCACTGATAATCCTCCCCTTGCAGATTGCGCTGTGTTCTGAAGTTTTCACACAATGTAGTTTGGGAAATGGTCATCCGTTTGAAACAAAGTTGAGGTTAAACAGATGGTGTTTGTTGCTGTGCATCAAAGAAGCCTAATTTTGTTTGTGAATTTTGTGAATGTTCGATTTGAGCCAATAAGACGTCAAGCATTGTTTCGTAAAACCAAACTTCCAGGTAGATATTTTCATACTGATCATAGATTAATGACCTCTACCCAAACCCTGTTCAAAAAATAGTTTACTTTCATTCATTGTTAGCTATGTAAACCTTATAAATGTAATACAAAATAGCTTTTTGTTTTTACAACCGAGCACTGTGACAGTATTAAGTGTTGAAACAATAAACTCACACTCACAATGGACGCTGAGGGTATTGTTGAAATCTTCAGAGCTTAAAGAACACTGTAAATATAAATGAAATTAAGCGTAATCTAGTGGTGTATAAAGCCCTTCAGCTTTACAGTTGCTTGAAATCTTCCTCAAATATGATTATACTATGACGTCTTGACACCTTTTTCTGCTGGTTTGATTTTCTAGTGGTGGGCGAGAAAGAGAAAAGCAGCGACACTGTGAATGTCCGCACACGAGACAACAAAGTCCACGGAGAGAGGAGTCTGACTGAATGCATGGAACGTTTAAAACAGCTGAAAGCGTCGAGAACCCGCCAAGCTGAGGAGGAATTCTGAGCCTCTCACACTGTGCGTCGTTGCCTGTTTAACAAAGAGAAGGATCTCAGGGATGGGACGTTACACACTGAGGATGTGGGCAAATCTGTCCTTGAAAAAACAAATATGATAATGCCTCATATGTCATTTGCAGCTCTCATAAACTCAGATGGTCACTGTTGGATCAAAACCTTATATTTCCACAACCAAGACTTACAGGTGAAGGGAAAAGCATTCTTTACTAGGACTGGAAACAGATGTGGAGACTTAATTAATTACAGTTTCCATTGTAAGAGGAATCTGGCCTTTTTAAATTCATACTCCAAATGGACGTGTTTTGTTCCAACAGCGAAGGTATAGATCATTCATTCAGATTAGTGTTGAGTAATCATTATTTATAATTACCATTTACAGTCGCAAGACCGTGATTTCGATGGTGTCCTAAAGGCTCAGTTGGAAATCCGTCCTTAAAAGTGGAGGGGTAAACAAACATAAACTGTAATGCACTTCACCCAAATTTGCCAAGGTTTTATTCACAGTTAATGTCTGTTTTTCATTTGAGTGGAACCAAATGGGTTTTGTAGAATCGTGATCATTCATGTCAAATACTCAATGCGGTGCAAGGATTTGTTGGAACAATCTGGGGAATGTTCATTTTTCAATTTGCTGTAGTTGTGTGGTAGATATTTGGAAAATGTGAGGGTGTATGGTGACGCTTAAAAAAAAAAATTGATTTTGAGGATAAAGTTGTAAAATTTGGAGAATGTAGTTCTAATAGTCTATAAAGTGCTGTTATTTCCAAAAGAAAATGTAGATAATTGGAGAATTAAACAATAACATGTTGCTGATGTGCAGGCAATTTGCTGCAGTATTTGGATTGGTTTTGTTTGTTTGTTTGAGAGACCTGTATGGAAATGTAACTATACAAATCTTCAACCTTATTCTTTTAAACATATAAACGTTCCTTCCCTTTGGATACTTCATACCTGCAGGGCGTCAACTTTTACTGCAAATAATGGCACTATATTCTCATAATTCTCATTCTCATAATCTCACCTTATTATTGAAATATCGTGATAAATTTAATTTTGTAAAAAACAGATATTTCTCCAAATTTTATGACATTTTTTGTTGGTATTATTTTTTATTAGAAGTGCACCTAAAACTGTGCCAATGGGAAAGGGACACTCTTTTTAAACCAGGTTACAATACTGTAAAATAGTCTAATAGAGGACTTATGCAAACTAAATAAATCTTATTCTTCCAATGTTCATCTCTGGTTGTGGTCTGAGTGCTTGAGACTACAGTGGAGCTTTAAAAAAAAAAAAAAAAAACAGAAAAACACTGCCCTACCCACTGCTGAACCCAATGGAAAAGCATTTTCACTTTCACTTCACTGCAGCAGACATTTGATTTCTCAGAAGCAGAGCTCCCAGGTTGGGCTTTTGAACAGATGACTGGACAGTGGTTGTGAGCAGACGACTGGCACAGGGGAGACTCAAGGACTGTGGGGCTTGGATATAGTTTTTTGTTTGTTTTTATTTAAAAAGGGGGACAGTCTGGAATCCGTCAACGCCACAGAGGGTTACAAAATGCCACATTACACTATAGAGGGGTTTGTTGAAAGCGCCTTTTTTAAGGGGGCTGTGAGCAGTTTGATACACTGAATGTTTTGAAAGGTAAGTAACCGCTGTTTCTTTTATATAATGTCAGTTAAAGTGAACGTCTGGGTCTGGTTTTAATGTGGTGCATCTATTTATCAATAAACACAACCACGAGTCCACTAAGAGAAACATGAAGTGTGGTAAATTTTATATAAAATAAGTCCAAAGGCTTTCCTTCTCGTTTCACTTTCACTTTGGCTCGTTGAACAGCTGATGCTCATCTGTTTGAGGCAGACATTCCGGTTTTTTTTTTTCTAAGGAAAACTATCAACAAGTGTAAATATGTGACAGCGTCACTGCTGCAGTTCAGCTGTTTCAACCGTCTACTGAACATAATCAAGCTGCTTTATGTGCTTTTAAACATATTTTGTGAAAGAAACTCCCAAAACGTACCGTAATGTGATTACCTTTCTGTAACTAAATGTAAAATATTGCTGTTAAATATTGTGTAATTTAATTTTAACAACATTATTAACATTTCCTAAGTCGTTTTCTGTGTCATTTCTGAACTAACGCCCCGGCACAGCTGACTGCACAGCGGGTCACGTGACTGTGAATGTGTATTCTATATACAACGGGGGCGGAAGTCATACCCCAGTAAACAATTAGCCGTTGATTCAACGTTGAAATAACGCAATGACTGCCGTCTAATCAACGTTCTCTTAAGGTTGAAAATGAAAGTTGAAAAGACGACTATTAGACGTATTTTGGACGTCCATTGATGTTATTAATTGGTCCCGAAATAAATTACTTTTATAAAACGCGTTTTGGACGTCCACTGACGTTATCGAATGGTCACCACTTAACTAACTTATAAAGATGGATTGTGGACGTCCATTGACGTTTAAAATATGTCCTTGATGGACAGACTACTTTTAGACCTATTTTGAACGTCCAGGGGCGTTCCTTGTTTACTGGGACAGCTCCAGGGACCTGGAGGTTGGGGGTTCGAGTCCCGCTCCGGGTGACTGTCTGTGAGAAGTTTGGTGAGTTCTCCCCGTGTCCGCGTGGGTTTCCTCCGACAGTCCAAAAACACACTTGCCTGTGAAGGACTGGCGCCCCCTTCCCTTGTCTGTAAGCACTTATCCAGTTCAGAGTCAGGGTGGGTCCAGAGCCTACCTGGAATCATTGGGCGCAAGGCAGGAATACACCCTGGAGGGGGTGCCAGTCCTTCACAGGGCAACACAGACACTCACACACACATTCACACCTACAGACACTTTTGAGTCGCCAATCCACCTACCAACGTGTGTTTTTGGACTGTGGGAGGAAACCGGAGCACCCGGAGGAAACCCACGCTGACACAGGGAGAACACACCACACTCCTCACAGACAGTCACCCAGAGGAAACCCACGCGGACACAGGGAGAACACACCACACTCCTCACAGAAAGTCACCAGGAGCGGGAATCGAACCCACAACCTCCAGGTCCCTGGAGCTGTGTGACTGCGACAGAAAACTAATTAGATGAGCAGATTTCAGCTGCGTTATCAGCTTACTAACTTGCCCAGTATGTGGTCATGGGGTAACTACCACTTCAAGCCCCATGGACATGTGAAGTGAATACTGTTGATTATCTGGTTACAGTGGGCCTTGAGAGGTGAGGTTTATTGGCAGCAAGAGGACAGTCAGTTTGTGAACATGTTGCTGGAAGCAGGAAAAATGGGCAAGTCAAAGAGTCTGAGCCACTTTAATAAATTCCAAATTGTAATGGTCATGTTTTGTTCAGAGCACCTTTAAAGCTTTTGAACTTAAAAACCTATAGGAATGAATGTTATGAATTAAAAATATGTGGTTTTCAATATGGGTGGTATGGTGGCCCTACTCCACAATATGTACAGAATTTCATTAACATCCTCTATGGAAGTCTCATTGGTCTTTGACTGTCTGAGTGTGTGGTTCAGTTTTTTCAAAGCCCTCTAACCACACACCCTTTTTATTCATTAATGACAGTTCTGCAATGGAGTTCACAGATGAAGAGAAGGAATGGCTGGAGAGCATATCTGCGGAGGTAAGCTATTACTTCTGCATTCATTTCTGCATCCTGCAGTGTGAATAACCCTAAACCCAGGCAATTTTTTTTTTTTGTAGACCGTGCCACTGGAGCGTGACTGCGTTTCACTCTTAAGCCCAGATGTGGACAGTGTTACTGTCGTTACTATGATTATTGTTGTTGTTAATTACGTTAGGTGTTTCTATATATGATATTCACCTTATTCTGCCACGCCCATTTTCAATGGTTTGTTTTCAATCTCAGTAAAGATGCATGTGTTGATTAAAGTTGTAAAGTCAGTGTTTTGTGATTTAAACAAGGAAGAGTGGAATAACTGCGCTGTTAAAAGTGTAGTGTTTGTGTTTTATGTGTTTTATAAGAGGACAAAGAGAAAATACAGTGGTGTTAAAGGTGTAAAGTCAGGGTTTTAACAGAAAGTCATCCTCTTCATCTTCACATAGCCATGTTTTTAAGGCGGAACAGAATGTTCAAAGAGGAGTGTGGTGTGTTCTCTCTGTGTCTGCATGGGTTTCCTCCGGGTGACTGTCTGTGAGGAGTGTGGTGTGTTCTCTCTGTGTCTGCGTGGGTTTCCTCCGGGTGACTGTCTGTGAGGAGTGTGGTGTGTTCTCCCTGTGTCTGCGTGGGTTTCCTCCGGGTGACTGTCTGTGAGGAGTGTGGTGTGTTCTCCCTGTGTCTGCGTGGGTTTCCTCCGGGTGACTGTCTGTGAGGAGTGTGGTGTGTTCTCTCTGTGTCTGCATGGGTTTCCTCCGGGTGACTGTCTGTGGGGAGTGTGGTGTGTTCTCCCTGTGTCTGCGTGGGTTTCCTCCTGGTGACAGTCTGTGAGGAGTTGGTGTGTTCTCCCTGTGTCTGCGTGGGTTTCCTCCTGGTGACAGTCTGTGAGGAGTTGGTGTATTCTCCCTGTGTCCATGTGGGTTTCCTCAGGGTGACTGTCTGTGAGGAGTGTGGTGTGTTCTCCCTGTGTCTGTGTTGGTTTCCTCCGGGTGCTCCGGTTTCCTTCCACAGTCCAAAAACACACGTCGGTAGGTGGATTGGCGACTTAAAAAGTGTCCGTAGGTGTGAGAGTTTGAGTGAATGTGTGAGTGTGTGTTGTCCTGTGAAGGACTGGCTCCCCCTCCAGGGTGTATTCCCGCCTTGCACCCAAAGATTCCAGGTAGGCTCTGGACCCACCGCGACCCTGAACTGGATAAGGGTTACAGATAATGAATGAATGGAAGGGGAAAGAGTCAATAAATAAAAGATAACACCAGCCTCAACTATTAACATATTTTACACCAATAGTGCAGACAGCCGGTGTTTATTTCACTGCTGTGACCGACTGTACTCAGAGCGCCATGTTGGGGTTCTGTTGGAGGAAGTCAGCGCAGTGGTCATGTTAGCAGCTCTCTTTGCTGTGGTTCCAATGTGTCAAACACAGGTTAAAAACAGCATCGACTCATTAATTTCTCACCTCACCATTTTCTCTCCATCTGAAGCTCTCTGTGAAATTTATAACTCAGAGTCCATAATAAGTTCCTGTGTGTGTATGTGTTTATTATCCCTATGGATATACTGCTTATACTGACACTTCTAACCAGTTTATAGTTATGTGACAGAACATGAGCAGTGAAGATATCTGTGGGAGCACAGCACCTCCTGTTTTTATACATCGTTCTATTCTGTAACAACAAGAAAACCGGGAATTAACGAAGACTAGAACATTGTTCAAAATGTATTTAAATATTGCCTATTCCTTCCAATTATGATGTCATGTCTTCCTCAGCGTGACAAATGCTGCCCGTCATTTAAGGAGGTTTGAAATAGAATAATCCCATATACGCCATCTTTGCTTTCTTTCTACAGACAGATCTTCCACTCTTACAAATAAATCTTGTGTTTCAAGAAAAATCCTTTAACTGCTATATAACCCGTGTGGATTTCCTTGGATATGGAAATGCAAATCACTACATAGAACTGGCTTGTGACTCACTCACTCACACTCTCACTCATACGTACACACACTCACACAGTTAAGAACTGCACCACCAGTGTGTTCTATTTTTCACCTACACACGCAATTTAAGGCATTTCTCCACAAGGGGATGCTATTGTGCTACACATTATTCACATCATAATGTGTCCTTAATGTGTGGCAAGATCTTCAAATAAAACTATATAAGCAAAGTTTACAAACAGCTCAAGTTATATTTAAATTAAGCTGCTAAACCAGACACTGTTTAATTAATTGGTGCTGTGATGTCACAAACATAAACCTCATAGATCTAAAGAGTCTGTGCTTTTAAGACTGATCTCTGCAGGCTGTGTGTATTTGTACTGTGCCTCCTATATTTTATTTGAACATTGTTTCAAATGTATGTAAATATTGACGATTCCTTTTGACAAACGAAGTACCAGTCAGACTCCTGTAACTGCAGCAGGCCTCGAAATGGAGCTGCTGCACTATTGAATTTGAAATGGAAGAAGCAGGCAATAAATAAATAAATGAATTCTCACCCTTATTTTTACTGCTCATATCATCCACATTTAACTAGTCTTTCCACTATCAGAATTCTTTATGAACTAAGAGTCAATCCTTTCTCGGAATACTTTAGCATTTTGTTTTTTAATGAAAGCAGTAAATAAACTGATGCTGAATTCTTGCTCTTGTTACAGATACCTGACGATGAAAAACTAACTTTACAGGAGAAAGAGCTGAGTGATTTGGCTCAGCCCAAGTCTGCAGCTGAAGCTCAGCTCTTCCAGATCCTGGCCTGCATCCGCTTTGGACTGACGGACCCCGTCATTTCTGAACTGGACAAAGTGATAAACATTGTTCAAGAAAGAAACATTATTTCTTCCCAGTGTGGCTAGAGAGAGACAGAGAGAATTACAGAGAGAGAGAAGCATCTAACTTTGTCAAAAACATGCACATTCCTTAAAATTCAGACATTTTTCTGAAAATAACTTTATTGAAAAGGACAAAGACTTTGTGAACTTGAAGGCAACGCCAAATTCAGGCAAAGGACACTGGGCCAACCTCTCTTAGAGGTACACTGTACTGAATCTGCTCCAGTAATTATGACCTGCCACAACACACAGTGAACAGCAGTACTATATTCTGATGTGTTACAATACACTGTGGGCGTGTGCCAAGACCAAATATGTTCATTGTGCAATTTGCATTTGAATCATTTGGAGTCTTCTTAATTCATTCATTCATTATCTGTAACCTTTATCCAGTTCACCCTGGAGGGGGCGCTAGTCCTTCCCAGGGACACACACTCACACATACGGAGCACCCGGAGGAAACCCACGCAGACACAGGGAGAACACACCACACTCCTCACAGACAGTCACCCGGAGCGGGAATCGAACCCACAACCTCCAGGCCCCTGGGGCTGTGTGACACTACCTTCTGCGCCACCATGCCGCCCCAGTGTTCTTAATGCACGAATAATTTACAATGAGAATGAAATCATGAAATCATCCACTGAATACGAATTGAATCATTGTGGCCTCATAGAAAAGATAAATAACTGAAGCATGGAAGGAATGGTTCCTTCACCACTATCACTCCATCTCCTCCTTGTTCTTCACTCGTTCCTGCGTACGTCCGAATGGTGCTTCTATTTTCTCTTATATGTGAATAAGACTTCACAACAGTGTAAACATTCATAGGCTGTAGAACATTGATTTTTGCAGCTTAATATCATCCCTATGCCATTCTTACGTTCGTTTTATAGCCAAACTGCTATAGAAGCTTTGTGAGGAGGTGAGGTTCCATGATCCCACGTTTTGTTGGATTTGGAGAAGCAAATCAATTATGGAATTATAGTTAACTCACCCATTCACAAACATACACACACTCACACAGTTAAGAATTGCACCACAAGCCCGTTCAACGTCTCACATACACAAATTAAGGGACTTCTCCACAAGGGGTCGCTATTGTGCATCACCTTATTGGCTTCTTAATGTGTCCTTTCATTTTATACAAGTGTGGTTTTATGTAGCAAAAAATACATTAATTAATACTTAAATATTTTTCAAATAAAATTATTAGAAGTCAAATTTACAATCAATTTATAAACCTTTGTAAAGCCATTATTTTTTCCTATAGAATTGAACAGTCTGTGCATTTAAGACTGGTGTATGTAATTGATTTCTCTGCAGATTGTACGTAATGTTATTGTGCTGCAATTTAATACGCAGTTTGGGCTGAACCGCTTCTTATTGCTTCAGTGAGTGGGCGTGGCTTTTATAAAAACATGCATTAAATACCATAGAACCAAAGAACCTCGCAGTAACGTTTTTGGAGTGTCGTCAGGAATAAATCAGGAAATGTCAATGTGAACAAAGTATGTGTGAATTCCTTCATCAATCTCTCTCTCTATATGAGCTATAGTGCTTTCTGTTTACCTTCTGTCCTGTGGTTTCTTGGTTTTTGAATGGGAAAACTGTTTACACATGGAAAATAATCCATAACTCTCATATATCCTCAGTCCACATGACACCATACCTCTGTACAGTTAAAATTCCATTCATGTTTGAAATTATAATCTTGAATTTGAAAGCTTTCAGGAACTGCCCTGTAATGATGTGTTATTAAAGACGATAAATACATGTCTGCAATGAGAAATGTTTCTTTTTTGTCACTCCTGCTTTCAGCGAAGATTTGAGAATAACTAAGTAGCTGAATACAATCGTAAACATCACTACAGCGACTCTAGAGAAAACCTGCTTTAAAGGAACGCTAAGTAGGATTTGGAACAGTTGCAGGGTGTATATAATAGTTCACTTGTACGAGCTCAACCAACATTAACACGCCGCCACCACCACCACCACATCTGTGTCACTGCAGTGCTGAGATCGATCCACTGCTCAAAATATACCTGCTATGTGGTGGAGGTCCTCACCATTGAGCAACAGGGTGAAAGGGGCACACAATGTGTGCAGAGCAACAAATGGACTACATTCTGTAATTGTAGAAGTACACAGTGCTCCTGTACGGTCACTGGAGCTGAGAAATTGGGCAATGAGAGCAAAAACAAGGAGATGGTCATAATATCATGGTTGATGGGCGCATGGCCAAGATGTATGTGTGATGTCTCAGCACTGAAATTCATAATATATCCAGTCACTACAGAAAGGCTGGGAAACGTGCTGCTAGAGTTAATGCGAGGTCCAATTGCATTGGCGTATATCCAGAGGCCTCTGGTTTATTACTCAAACCAACATTTCCATCACCGAAGCACCAGGGGGCGCGGTTTTACTGAGTTTACCCAGAATACAGAGCTTAACATCACTGAATGTGTAGGAAACTTGATAAAAGGAGAAAAAGCAACCAACTTCTATAACTATAATATTGAGGTGATAAAAGTATTTGGTGAGAAAGACTATAATATTAGATCAAATATTTAAGTAAATAACACAGTAGAGTGTTGATTTTATCCACTATTTATGACAATGACCATTT
Organism: Hoplias malabaricus; assembly: GCF_029633855.1. NCBI lineage: Eukaryota > Metazoa > Chordata > Actinopteri > Characiformes > Erythrinidae > Hoplias > Hoplias malabaricus. The sequence continues at coordinate 21,719,108 of NC_089820.1, forward strand.
CCTCTCCACAAGGCAGTGCAGTGTTATCTACAGCCCTTTAAGACCCGGATGACCAACTGTGTTCAATACAGAAAACAAACCGTCGTCCTCAATGGCGGTTATAAATTGTGTTGAAACACTTAGAACGTTCGCATAAGTGGGCGTGGCCAAACAGCATTGGCTGTTGTTATATCACAACACCAAAAAGTAGAAACAGTCTGCGTTAACAGCTTCAGCTTACAGCTAATGAGCTGTATGTTTCCAAATTGTGCTTCCGACGCTAAACTGTTTTAACTGAAATATAAACATGTCGTTTATGTAAATTGCTACATTAAATACATTAAAATTTCTGCAGGATGCCAGGAGTGGTTTCTTAGTACAAATACAAAGTACACGTCCTCTTAAAAAACACATAACTGTTAATTGAGTGACTTTAGCGTAAATCCGCAAAGATTATGACAAAATTGGTTTTTGTCTCCCCTTTCATTTTGTAAAACTGCTGTTAAATTGCAGTTGTGAACAAAATATTTACATTCACTTTTAAGTAGTAAATGTACAGTATATTTACTACCTAAATGTCATCTACAAACGTTTAAAACATACATTATGTAGGTGGTGCGCTATTTATTTAACTTCATTTGTTGTTGCTTTTGAGTCCACATGGTGGTGCCATTTCTCCAAAGTTCCACACTAATCACCCAGAAGTGTGGGAAACAAAAACATATGAGTGTGTATGTGTGTGTGTGCGAGAGAGAGAGCGAGAAAGAGAGTGAGAGAGAGATTATTCATGTGACCCCTGGCCAGATTTGATATGTACCAGAGAGCCGGTAAGTGGTCCATGAAGTCATCCGTCCAGGAGTCTTTCTGGCCTCAGGGTTGGAGGCAGATCCTCTCCATATGTTCCACTGGGCACCTGGCCATGAAGGTCAGAATGGTCCATTGAGCTGCACAAACTCAGGTCCCTCCGCGCTCTCTGCTCAAACCGGGCGGGTAAGAGTTTCTGGACCGCTCCTCAGCTCATCAGTGTGACTCCAGGGCCCAGGGGCCAGGGTAGGCTTCGGGTATGGACATGTCTCACGAGGCTGAGGGCGTAAGTAGGCCAGCTCACCTCACATATCCTACCATTTAGCTTAGAGATTGTGTCTTTTTGCTTCAGATGATAAAGAAATAATGGAAACTGGTAGGATTTTTTTACACATTACAGCAACAGTTTGCTTTCATTTCTTGATGGACATCAATTTATTTATGCTACACATTCTTTCAGACCCATGTTGTGAAGTTGTCTTTTCAGTGCAAGGAAGGACAAAAATACTGTGGAGCTGGACTGTCTCTTGTCTTTAAAAAAATGAGAGCGTTGTATATAAATGGTTCAATGATTTTAGTGGTCTACAATGTCTTATGTGGTTGTTAAGTGACCCATGTACTTGGGGTGGGTGCATGTGTGTTTCTACACACTGTAATCCATCGGTTGCTTGGCATACATTGCCCCCCTTTCACCTTGTTCTTGAATGCTCAAGAACCCCACAGTACAGCAGGAAGTTTAGGCAGTAGAGTAGGCCATTTTTAACCATTGTGTCCACCCTGTTAGACACAGCTTCATCATTTGCCGACCTTGTAGATGTAAAGTCAGAGACAATAGCTCATCTGTGGCTGCACAGTTTGTGTTGGTCGTCCTCTTGTCCTTCATCAGTGGACACAGGATGTTGTTGGCTGCATATTTTTGGTTGGTGGACTATTCTCAGTCCAGCAGTGACACTGAGGGGTTTAAAAACTCCAGCAGCACTGATGTGTCTGATCCATTTATACCAGCAGAACATACAATAACCACCACCACCACGTCAGTGTCACTGAGGATGATTCACCACCAACATCATACATGCTCTGAGTGTAAACAAGGAAGTGGTCCAAACTTTATGACTGTCATTGGCTGGAAAAAGTATTACAAAAATGTGTGTACAAATTTGAATAAATATCAGGGAGGATTAAGTAAACAATGCTGAACATATCTGAAGCATAATCACTACTCAGCAATCGACTTAAGCCTTTCTCATTTTCATTAAGTTCCAGATTCTCCCTAATGGATATCTTCTCTCTAGCATATTAGCCTACAAACAAACATAAACATTAGACATATGCAGGCCTCCCTCCCTCCAAGCCCTTACCCCCAGCACGACCTCCACCAGAACCTTAAATTATGGTCAGCCGCTCATGAAGTTAGTTTTCGTTCTGCAAACCTAACTGCCATCCTCAATATCATAATGTTATCCAGTAATATGGTTCTAATTACGAAGCGTTTGATCGCATGACGGAGCATTTGGAAAGTCTGATGGTGGCCTCCAGTGAGCTGCCGCTGTCTCTGCACAACCAGCCACAGTTAGCCGCCGCTGCTAACTGTGCGTCAGTGTTACCCTGTGACACACAGCACACTCACATACAGTCACAAATACACACTCTGGCCAACTGCGATTCCTGTGTACACAGTGTTTACACACTCATTAACCCCAGCAATCATTGCAATGTCCAATGTTATTGATTAAACAATAGTGAATCAGCTTCAATCATTCACCTTCTGTAACCACTAACCACCTAACCTACCACCTACCACCTAACCAGGGTCGTGGTAGGTCTATGATGGAGTTTCACAAACTCACACAGCCACTCACACACTCACACCTGTGGACTATTTCACACAGTAAATCCACCTACCAGCATGTGTTTGTGGACTGTAAGAGGAAACTGGAATGCCTGGAGGAAACCCACACAGACACAGGGAGAACAACCACACTGCTCCCAGACAGTGACCCAAGGCGATGATTGAACCCAGGACCCCGGGACCCTGGATTTGTGTGCCAGTGACACCATGCTGCCATAAAAGATAACGAATATACCAAGAAATGCAGAAGGATTTGTCTATGTCAATTAAATAAATGAATTGTTGTTTAGTAAAACTGCCCAGCTTTTTAAATTAAAAGGTTTTCTCTGCATTTATTCATTACTTATCATTTGTGAGTGTGTCTGACTGCTCTTACAGCTTTGAAAAAGCAGGCTAACTCCCACACGGCTGAACATCAGCTTGAGTGAATAAATCAACCCGGGTTTGACATGCTGTTTTAAGAAGGGCCAACAAACTGGCCTTATATATGCATTCGGGCTGTGAGAGTCTGTCACATTTTTCCCATATGCTGGATCACGTTACACTGATTTGAGTGATTTGTACCGTGAATAATTCATATAATTCACCAGTTGAATGGTCTGAAGCCTCATATTGTTAAACTTTCCTCAATGAGTCTGCTGGTTCTAAGCCTGAGGCCTTGGCATTAGGGGAGCCAAGGCCCTAAATTGGACTAAGGGTTCTACCAAAGACACAACATGAATAAATCATCTGTCAGGAGCACGTCCAGTCAGAAAGAGCCCCAGGATCTCAGCTACGACCCCTGATTCCACTGCAGAAAAATGCCACATAATGACCATCTGGAGGCCAATTAACAAGCAGCCCATGCTAATGCTAACACCTTCCCTGCAGAGAATGGAGAACGGAGATGTACGGACCATGTAATGTTGCCGATGTTTTATATTAGCCTGATGGGTTATTATTTATTAGGTTGGTATACTGAGAAGCAAGAACTAATCAAGAGTGAGACCACTTGCCCACTTGTGTGCTCAGTCTGCTAGTCTTGAAATTTAATACCCTAGGCTAATAGGTGGGGTTTTTTTACGCTAACAAATATCTCATGTGATTTTACCCAGACCCAATTATTTAGGACTTCACCAATCATAATGCTACCAAAATTGGAGGGTGTAGAATAGAACAGGCTTCTGCTGAGACATGGGAAACAAGACACTGCAAATATCGTTCTTTCTCTTGGACTCCCAGCCTTGGACAGTCGTGACATCTGGACCCGGCTAGGGACAGTTTGGGTAAAACATCTAGAATAAGGTACAACGCTCCCCAACTGGGCCTGGACACGTTGTTAGTGAAGAAAGGAAAGGGTGGAACCATGTAGGACAATATTTATATTTCATTCAGAGAGCATTAAACTAGAAATGAATGTCAGCAAAATGTTACAGTTTTTCCAAAAGCTGTTGCAGGTAGAGACATGTTGCGTAGCTACTGTTCCAGAATTAGCCATGTTAGCTATTAGCCAAGATCATAAATATCTCCACAGGCTGTACCACTCTAGTGTTGCACAATTCTTTCTTTCTTCTTCCTTTACTCCCTACTTCTACCTTTGTGCACAGCTCTCAGGATCCCTTTATTTTTGGCTGACCAAGACATTTTGAGGAGGACATATTTCACTGGGAGAGGCTCTGGGAGACACGAGGTATGTGTGGGGTGTTCTCTTCCAATGTTTTGCTTCTTTTCTTCCATTCCCCCTTCCATTCTCCTTTTTTTCTGCTTTCTATCCCTCCCTGGGTAGAAGGGTTTACTTTAGCCGCTAAAGCAAGAGGTACGGAGGCCTAGGGCCTCAGCCTTGATGCCCACAACTCACCAGGGCCGAAGGGGGCTGATGAAGTCTGAGCTGACAGCTGCATAAATCATGGCCCGATGGTGCTAATAGGTGGCTGTATTAAAACTCCACCCACCCCCACCACCAACACCAAGCCCAACTGGACCACCCAGGCAGCCTTTACAGGAATAGGAGCATCCAGTCATGTCTAACGTGGCTGAAACTGTACAGCCATCTGAGGCACTTAAACTGCACCCCCCACTCCTCCCTTGTGGCTGCTAGGGGGCTCTCTTAGCAACACAGGAAAGGCCCGTCTGGCATCCACACTACAGTGATTCATATTTGGCACTTTCATAAAGGCTTTTTGGGGGCCCTGCCTTGCTTTTTTGGATCCATTGTGAGCATTAGTGCTTCGCTTCTTTCTCAATCCTTTGGAGGAAAAACCTATAAACATTTCCAGGCCAATAACTAAATAAGAGTCACTCGTTCACCTCTGGAGAAGAAGAAGTGGAAGAGGACCCCTTGTGGTATAAATGTAAGTTATATTCTGTTTAACTCCAGATGCTAACATTTCACTAATAACAAATAGCATCATAAAATGTACTAATGCTAACCTAGCTAAAAGTGAAACTTTTACAAACTGAATGCTAGCCAAACTAGTATTAGCATAAAAATAAAAGGTTACAATGACTTCTTGAGAGATGAAATGTTATTTCATAAAATATTATTGATCGATGGAAATTTTAAAAGCTACATTATATATCAGCTAGCATTATGAAAAGTAGCCATGCTAAAGTAGCAAACAACTTAGATGGTTCTTTAAAAGCTATTTTGTACATGGGATATTTGACTGTATAAAACCTCCATACAATGTATAAAAACAATTAAATTATTTTCTTAGAGCCTACATCCCAGAACACCTTATTTTTAAGTTAGCACCCCAAAAGGCCTGCAAGGCTTGGACAAACTCGCTGCTCAAAGCATGTTGTGTTGCATAATTACCAGGTCTTTCTGCATCAAAACAGGCCTCACCTTCCCTTCCGGAGGCCCCCACAAGGGGTCCAGAACCTGGCAGAGCTCATAGTGACCTTCCTCAGCTTCACAGTAAAGGTGAATCTGGGGTCTTAATCACGTCAAAGCTGAAATCAGAGTGGACAGGATCTCTCCCTGAGCCGCATTCAGGACCCTCCTGAAGTCCTCCATTACACCAATCCTCCCCTCAGCCAAGAAACACTCCAGGGATACACTGCGTTTATAGAAAATGGAAAAGATGATCATAGTTTTCTGTGATCAGTCAGAACATGATGTATAGCAACACTGTGTTTACATTCTACCAGTGAGCTCTTTAAGCATCAGTAAATACATTTTACATTTTCAAAATAGCATTGCTCACTCAGTGAAGAATTAGAGAAAGGCTAGTTCATTAGTCTGCATTTACATTTTTACAGAATATTCCCCCCCTTTTACAGAATATTCCCACAATTTGTCAGTCGTAAATTTGCTTACATATCACAAGAAGCTAGCAAGCAGGCACACACTACCTCCAAGACATTGAAAGCACATTAAAACACCACTGGAATAGAACAATAACTGCCTTATTTGGTGACGTCATGCTGAGTGATAAAGACGTTCTTCTTTTGAAAGTTGTAGTGGGTTTGCAGTGGGTCCTGGGATTACCTGGGATCAATAGATGCAAGGCAGGAACACACTCTGAATAGGGCACTAGTCCACATCACACACCCACACCTGTGGACAATTTAACACACTCACCCAGTTACTAACACTCACAACAGTGGACAAACTAACACACTCACCCAGTCACTCACATATGGAATCCCTGAAGGGTTTGCTGTATAATACACCAAACAGTTGAAAGCAATTTTCTAGCATTTATTTATTTATTGTCTGTAAGCGCTTATCCAGTTCAGGGTCACAAAGGCTCTGAGGCCTACCCGGAATCACTGGGCATAAGGCGGGAACACACCGTGGAGGGGGCACCAGCCTATCACTTATGGACAGTTTCACTCACACTCTGTCTCTCTCTCTCTCTCTCTCTCTCTCTCTCTCTCTCTCTCTCTCTCACACACACACACACTCCTCATAGATGATGACTTTAGGCAAGGACTAACCCTGTGTGGCAATACCACATTGCCACATGCAAATTTGATTCTCGTATGCTAAACAGCTGCGCTGGACTGCTGCCCTGTTCAGGAGGTGTTCCTGCTGTGCACCAATGATCCTGGGTAGGTTCTGGACACTATTATCAGGGTGAAGTGATTATAGAAGAGAAACTGTGCTCTAAAATGGAGCAAAAATGACTGTAAACTGAATAATCAGAAATACGTAAATGCACCGTTTTTTTTATTTGTGACATCACACAAACAATTCAAATCAGTCTGGTTTTGCATCTCAGTTTCCGTATTTAGACTGCATGGTCTAGGGAGTGAATGGTACAGTTTGAGGCAATGTTTACACACCCATTTCTTTAAAAAAAGCGAGGGAAAGTTTGGTTTCCATGAAATTATGATGCCAATCTAAGACAGAGGACCTCATTCCCAAAAGCTCATGGATGGGATCCAGACGAACCTTAAATAAAATGCTCTCATTGAGGCAGCAAGGCTGTGAAAGAAACGCCAGTTCGTGCGCTTGACAAATGGCATGACTAAATGGCATGTTACACCTCGTGCGAGACTGTATTTATTTCTGTATGTTTTGATTTCACATCCAAAACTATGCTCGTCATATATTTTTTTGGGCCTGGCGTGGAATGCACACGCATGTCAAAGCCTGTTGCGTCTCGCATTTAAATGGGAATCTGCTCACTCCCCTCGAGACGCCTAGTGCTTCAGCCCCAATTACACTGACGCGCTTCCACCCCTGGACTTCATCAATGCGCCTCTTGTTTGCCGGTTCGAAAGGGGAAAAAATGACCAAATTGGAGGTAATGACCAGGCCTCTGTGTCATTGCTGGTGCGACCTCTGGGTCTGGACACTAAAAGCACACTCTGCATGTGCTTTACAGCCTATAAAGTGCTTGAGGTCATTGCCCATTAAAGGCTGATTAAATCAGCCTTGGCCATATACGCTCCCTGACAGAGACGGGTGTTTATGGCAGCCATTACACTTTCACCCGCAAACAGGTAAATACAACATGCCAGTTATCCACCAGGTGAATTTAAAGTGAGATTTTGAAATGACGGCTTGCTCACACAATGAGTTTGTCCCTAAACACAAATGCGGTTAATCATCCAAGACATTATTGGTATCCAATAATGACATATCCAGTATGTCATACAGCATCTTAGATTGTATACCTTTATACATAAGTGCATGATACCTGAAGCATGCAGATGGATCAGTACCAGGAATTAAGGCCACACTGGCCAATCACCATGTCTCACTAAACCATTCATTCATTATCTGTAACCCTTATCCAGTTCAGGGTCGTGGTGGGTCCAGAGCCTACCTGGAATCATTGGGCGCAAGGCGGGAATACACCCTGGAGGGGGTGCCAGTCCTTCACAGGGCAACACACACTCACCCATTCACACCTACGGACACTTTTGAGTCGCCAATCCACCTACCAACATGTGTTTTTGGACTGTGGAAAGAAACCGGAGCACCCGGAGGAAACCCACGCGGACACAGGGAGAACACACTACACTCCTCACAGACAGTCACCCGGAGGAAACCCACACAGACACAGAGAGAACACACCACACTCCTCACAGACAGTCACCCGGAGGAAACCCACACAGACACAGGGAGAACACACCACACTCCTCACAGACAGTCACCCGGAGCAGGAATCGAACCCACAACCTCCAGGCCCCTGAAGCTGTGTGACTGAGTTTATGTTTACATCAATTTAATGATAAAATTATATCTGAGAATGAAATACATGTTTATTCAAAGTGTAAAAAAACCTCACAATTTAGAGGTTCTATATCAGTTAAAGTTTTTATCATAGTACATAGTACAACAGTCTAGTCCTGTAGTGACTTGTGACAAGCTTTACAAGTTGAAATGCTTAATGCAAACAGTGGATAGCTTTATTTTACTGCAGAGTTAAAGCATAGTGTTTTATAATTAAGCAAGTGACAGTCCCTGTGCATTAAAGTGCTTAAAGAATGTATTCAATATTAAACATAACAGATGAAACATCTACAGAAGCAGTATTGACATCATATTACTACAGCTGCTTAAAAAGTTGCTGACATATTGGCCTTCTTCAGTATAAGGAGATGATGGAGATGTTATAGTTCTTCACACTACAACCCGGTAGTAAGGCTTTTCAGCAGCTCTTCCCTAACAAGTTACGGCCATGGACTAAATTCACAAACCACTGAGGTTCAGATGAAGGACCCCTGTATCTGTTCACAATGGAACTTGCTGGATTTTTATGAGGGCATTTGCATTAGTTGATTTATGTTTAAACTGCAAAGCTAGGACTTGTCTCCTGGATTACTTGTATCTTATCCAAGAACCTGCCACTGGCTTGGGGCGAGAGGCAATGAAGTGACTAAAGGAGAGCTAAGAAGCCACATATTATTAATAATTTACATAATTTCCAAATGTCAACTAACAGCTAGCTTGCACACCTCTAACATGGTGAAGCTGTCACCAGACACTGAGCAGAGCTGGGACTCATTTCCCAGCATGCAGCACATCTCCCACATTCATTGTTTTATGGGTATTTTGAGCTTGTTTTGTTGTTGATTGTGGTTACTAATGCAGCCTGACTAACTAAGGCTTTACTTATGTTTATGGGAGGTTGATTATGTGTCTGGTGGGTGATGACTGACGTTCCACCATTGGGGAGAATTGTTTGTTGATTGGGGGCAGCCGTGGCCTGGTGGTTAGGGAACTGGGCTTCTAACCGGAGGTTTGGCAGAACCCCAGAGCCGGCAAGTCATGACTGAACTGCTCTTGAGCAAGGCACCATAGCTAGGGCTGCCCACTGCTCTGGGCTTGTGTACTCACTGCCCCCTAGTGTTCACTAGTGAGTTTGTAGGTGTGTGTTTCACTGCACGGATTGGGTTAAAACGCAGAGAGAACAAATTCCTCTGTGTGGAAGCTGTAATCGTCACACGTTAAACCCAACTACTGCTTTGTTCACTTGCTCCTTTTTTGCACTAACACCTTCTTCATAAAAGTTGCTTGGTAGCAGTAGGGATGCATCTCAATTTCTTATTGTCCAAAGCCATTTCAATACAGCACATCCCTATAAGGCATCCAGTACAAAATGCTAATTGATACACAATTTTAGACTCAGATGGACATATTCAGAAGGATGGTTTAGTGAGGGGTGGCACGGTGGTGCAGCAGGTAGTGTCGCAGTCACACAGCTCCAGGGACCTGGAGGTTGTGGGTTCGATTCCCGCTCCGGGTGACTGTCTGTGAGGAGTTGGTGTGTTGTCCGCGTGGGTGACTCAAAAAAAAGTGTGTGTCCGTGTTGCCCTGTGAAGGACTGGTGTCCCCTCCAGGGTGTATTCCTGCCTTGCGCCCAATGATTCCAGGTAGGCTCTGGATCCACCGCAACCCTGAACTGGATAAGGGTTTTGGGCTTCCTGTGTAATCTGTATAAATAGTATATTATGATTTTGGAGGGATGTTAATTTTGATATGTCAGTATTTTTAGACAATGCTTGTGTACAGGTTTGGAATTGTGTTTTTATATTAAGAAGGGTCAGTGTCAGTTGGTATGTTTAACTGAGGGTTCCAACTTTTACTGAAAGTCTCTCTTGCTTGGGAAAAAATTCTCAGACTCTGGATCGGAGCGATATGGCTTTGTCAGCTGGAACATATGAGGGAATATGGCAGAGTGTCTGGTTCAAAATGCTAGGGGTGGTACCAAGAAACAGACTGCAATAATAACACAGAACAGTACATGACACTCAGGAAACTGAGGCAAGATTTTGCAAAACTGTACAATTTGGAGAGGCTGTTAAACGTTTGGGAATGTTTGGTAGTGATGTAGCAGCCGAAGGAAATGAGATATAATTCTGTAAGTTTTATGAGCATTGTTTTGGAATCATAACCTTAATTGGAATCAGATATTCTAATCTTAGGTCAGTTAGCTGCACTAGAGTCTGGCTCAGTACTGAACAGAGAACAGCTGCAAAACAGAACAGCTGGAAGGGTTGGAAACACTTGATGATGTCACAAAGCCTGGTTTAGCACAGTCACATGACCTTTTTTTCCTTTTGGAAACAATGTTTAGACACGGCACAATGACACAATAGACACAATGTTTAGACGTATTTAAATCTTAATCTAGAGACATTTCAGCCAATCGTCCTCTCCTTTTCCCATTGTTTCCTTTTGTGTGAACATTGTTTTATTGTTCTATTATTACTCATTTAATTATCATTTCAATTAAAAGAACAACGAGTTCTTCCACTGCAGAATCTGCGAACAAGGTTGCCAGATCCTTTGAGATCCAATGTTTGGTTTTCATATTAATGGATTGCCTTATATTTGTGACTTGTATTTTTGACAGTAATGGCCAAATCATTCAGTGCATGTATCATTAAAAACATACTGCATAACTCAGCTGTTGGTTATAAATGAGTAAAATAATTATTATGATGAGTGATTACAAATTTCGAGTGGCTCTATGTGTGTGTGTGTGTGTGTGTGTGTGTGTGTGTGTGTTAAGGCCAGTTGGACTCTCCAAGCTGGACTGCAGTAATAGCTCAGTGGAGTTGATGCTGGGGTTTCTGTGGTGTTTTTCTTAGTGTGGTTGTGGAGCAGGAGCTGACAGAAAGTAAAACAGGGCTCTCCTGTGAGCGGTCAGAAAGAGCACAGGCAAATGGAGCCAAAGTGTAAGAGCCTGACCAGAGTGACCACAGCAGAAACATAAGGTGGATTAATAGTCTCTGATTTGAGGTTTTCTTTTTTCTTGTGTTTTTGGAACGTGTCTATCCACCTGCTGTCTCTCTTTAATGAGCTTCTGCTTCTCTATGTAGCCCCACTATTCAGAAGCTTCCAAGTCTCTCCAAGCCCAAAGATCATTAGAAACCCTACAGACAGTGTGTCTCCAGTCCAAGGATGTGTCCGTCTCGAGGCCGGGATTAATTAAACCCCTGTAATCTGGGCAAGAAGCCCAATTAATTTAGAGAAGCTCTGTATTCTTTAGCATTTGCTTCATTAGGACCATGTAATTCTACTCAGAGCTTTATAATGAACCGTGCAAATGAATAAGAATACAAAGCATTAGCCAGAAGTGTTCCGTTGTTTGTAGAACCACAATGCTTTTCATTAATCTGGTTTTCAGTAATTGAAACCACTGTTAAAAACCCATATACGTTATGTTCAGAATTATTTATATATTTTTTATTATGGCAACAGCTACTGACCGTGATTAACTTGTACAGTCTTAGCACTATTCACTATATGGCCAAGAATGTTATTTACATCATCACATCACAAACACCACTCCAGCTCATCCCAAAGGCACTGGATTGAGCAGCATCACTCCAGACAAGTTCCACAGCACCACAGCCCAAATCCCTCTTGCCCTGGGTACGTAGCACTGGGTACAGTGATCTTAGGCCTTGGCTGATCTAGAGAATCCTATTTCTGCTCAGTGCGTGAACACTATGGAACACTATCTATGGAGATATGTAAGAAATGGGTTCACCTTAAATCAGCTGAATTCACTCACTGATTACTTTTGATTTACCAAATCTTTCAAGCGTTCCCTGCTGCTGTAGGAGACCCTAAAAAGAACCGTGCTCAGCAGGTTCTCCATTACAGACATGAATATAAGTGTGTATTGTTAAGGAATTTTTCCACTGCTCTGAGGATTCCAGAATTATTCCCTTCTTTACTTTCCTTTGTCATCCTCGAATATGAACTCTTTTTTTTATGAACTCCTGTTGAATACTTATGACCCTGTGACCGAATGTTAAATTTAATGCCCAATTTAACACGGCCTTTTCTTGCCGAGTGCCCCTTTGTTAGAGTCTTGCCCCTAATCCTCAGTGGGGGGGCAGGGTGTTGTTGATGGAGGCAGTGTAGTAGTGGAGCTGCTTTGTATGTTAGTGACAGCATTGGCCCTGGAGCTGTCAGCTCTCTCTGTCACACTGCTCTGAGGAGAGGAGCCACCGGGGGTCCCAAAGCCAGCTCTGCCTCGGGATGCCAAGCTCGGTTGAGTAGCAACCAGGCGGCTGGGGGCCACGCTTCGCAAAAAGCAGCGTCTTTGGGATGACACTCTCCCAGCAGGTCAAGAGTAGTGCAGGGTCTAAAGGATTTGTTTACACCATAAACAGCTCGCTCTTAACCCTTAAAGTGTTCATATCATGGGACGAAATCATAAATGTTTACAAAAATCTGTCTATTCCTCATTTGTTAGATGTTGTTCCCCAAATTAGGACCAAAAATAAAACGCAGGTGTTAAACAGTGTAACGTTTTTATGTACAGTCAGCCTCGTTAAAATAGAAAAAGTAGGTTGATATAATAATAGTTACTCAGCCCTGACTGAACCTGTTATTGTGGTAGTGCTATTAATTTACTTAAATTTGCCTCTTAATAAAGTAACTATTTTAAAACTAATGACATAATTCCTCTTATTATTTTTATTATTCTTTTATTTTCAACTGCTCCTGCTAGGGGTCACTACAGTGGATCATTACAATCCACACATTCGCCATATGCCTTTCCTGGTGCAACCTTCCCATTCATTTGGGCTTGGGACACTATAAGTGCACCTGCGAACTGAAGTGGGGACTGAACCCACAACTTTAAATGGACTGTGTACTAGGGCAGGTGTCAGCAACCTTTACCACCCAAAGAGCCATTTGGACCCATTTCACACAGTAAAGAAAACACTGGAAGCCACAAAACCCTTTTGAAATTTTACATGAAATAACACTGCGCATAACATGGTGTTTTTTTTTTTTTTTGCCTTTGTGCTATGTGTAAACAAACTATACTGTGTTACATTTATAAAATCAATGAACGAATTGCAGAAAAATTAAATAACTTTTCTGCATGCAACAAAACATTTTTAACTCCGAAAAAAGACGTGTTGATGGTTAAGTAAAATACTCAATGTCTATTTGAGTCCTTGTAGTAATGGGGAAAAAAACGCTGAACTTAAATTATCCACTGGCAGCAAACAAAAATGCTGTCCTCAATGTTTGAACTCTGGTAAACCTGATATTTGACACACTGAACTGTTCCCAAAGAACATCACACTCTGAGTTTTGAGAAAGGAATGGACTGACACATGTCCTGGAGCGAGGAGTGGAATTCTACAGTAGCACAGGCTTTTTCGTGATTTCTCATGTCGTAGATGAATGATTCTACCCGTTTCCTCTTGCTTTCATCTCCCACCTAATCCTGTGTTTGTGCAGCTCTCAGTCTTGTCAACGCAGTTTGTTTAGGTCTCTTGCCAATCTTCCTGCTGCCCTTCTCCCTGCGTGTATTGTAGCAGCTGCTGAGGGATTTGTAGGCCCACCGTCTGCAGCCCGTGTGCTTTGCACAAGTGAAAAAAAAAAGTTGTGGGTGGCTTTGTTTTTTTTTTTCACCCTTATGTTTGGGTGCGCAAACTGCAGGTATGATCCTCATTTCAAGCGACTGAAGTACAAAGGAAAGCTTAAAAGTTTTCTAGGGACAGGAAGAGAGCTGACTGGGTCCGGGCAAGTCCAGTGTTCAAAGTGAGTATTTTTTAAACTCTTCAAAAATGGTTTAAGGGTCAGCTGATCAGGGACAGGAAAGAATTACAGTAAGAGAATTAGCACATAGCCAGTCCCTCACAGCAGTGACATGCTCAAAATGGAGCAAGCAGCAGTCTCGAGTATAAAAACATATCATATCCCCTCACTGCCGTTGTATGCTTAGCTGAACCTGTGTGTGCTTTTAGGTCCTTTACACCTTTACTATACAAAACATGGGAATTTCGGCATAGCTGCTCGAGATGAGGGTGGGTACATGAGCTTTGCCTGACGTAAACAAGGACTACTGACGTGAAGACTGACCAATTAAATGTCTACAGAGAAGGTTATCGACCAATAACGGTAGCTCTACAGTCAGACCGTCCAATCAGAAGATTTTAGGCTACTTCACCACGCCCCCTTCTCACTCAAGCGAACCAAACGGAGTAGGGGAGGGCGGGACTAGTTTGTGAACGAAATGCTTCTCGAAGTTCTATGTCAGCTCTAGAAAAACAAAATCCCGGACGTTTGTGAAATTCCTCCATTTTTTTTTTAATCTAAAAAAGAGGACATGTCCGGGTAAAAGAGGACACCTGGTCACCCTAGACAACATACCATGTGATACTCTTTATCTGTGGCATACAGACATATATATAATGTGCAAACCTAGCAATCAATGCCATGGTTAAGCATTTTTTATTTAAAACAACTGCACTGTTTAAAAGTCTTTAATAGGTGGATTCAGACAGCCAGGATTTCTGACATCATAAAACTAACAACCATTCCAGCCAATTTGCAAGAAGGGGCTTTCCAAGTAAACTCTAACTGCAGTGAAGAGGTGAAGGGTTGTGTGGAGATAGAGGCAGGGATCTGAGTGTTTTTTTTTTCCAAGTTTTTCCAAGTAAAGGAGCATTTCTCTTGGTTATTTTATCTTGACAATTAGAGACGATATGAGGAGCAGCTGAGGTGGTTTGGTCATCTGATAAAGATGCCTCCTGGATGCCTACCACTGCAGGTATATCAGTCACATCCAACTGGAAGGAGGCCCCGGGGTAGACCCAGGACATACTTGGAGGATTATCTCCCAGCTGGCCTGGGAATGCCTGCGGATACCAGGAGGAGCTGGTGAGAGCTGCGGGGGACGGACATGCCTGGGCTTCTTTGCCCGTCTTGTTGTCACCATGACCCTGAAATTGATTACTGGAAAAAAGATGATGATAATGATGATGAAGAGCAGAATATGAATGATATTTAATGTGTTGGAGCATGATGAGGAAGGCCCAATTTGTCACCTGCTGTAAATCAAGTCTTTCTGTTCCCATTATTGTTTGTGATCAATCTGTACGTTAGTCTTGATTAATAGGGCAATACGTCTGGACCAATGGGAGAGTTCACTTGGCTGTATCCATCCTGACTCGGTGCTGTTGATACTGGAAGGATTGAACCCATTCATTTCCAACTAAAATGTAAAAATGACGTAGGATAATTACAACAATATTCTGAGATTTTAATGAACATGCTAAATATAAATGAATTTGAGAAAGACATTTAGTTTCTTTTGAAGGCCCTCTACTCGAAAGCAGACGTATGTCGTATGAAAAATGTCTTATTGAATTTTAATGAAAAGACAAAGATGGGCAAAGGGTGCATTATCACGTCCCACTTTTGGAAGGTTGTGATGACAAATTTAGCCAAGGTTGATGACTTCATGCTTTCTGTATTATTATTCTCCAAAGGTAAGTGTCTTGTTGACAGAGTGAAACAGCGACATTTTTCTCCTGTCTCTCTCTCAGCTGCAGTCGTGACTCACACTGGAGCGTGTCACCAATGGTCCAGTCCTGACAGTTTAATATTTATGCTGTCAATTACTAACACTAACCCGTGCAATTACAGAGGTGGGTTTGGACAGATGTGCAGAGAGAAGAGAAAGGGAGCTTTTGTTTTCAGCTGGGTCAAATTCTCTCTCACCCGCCCACTTTAAATAACAGCACGGCAGAAATCACCTCCGGTTGTCAGGTTTTCCTGCTCATAACTGACCCCAGCTTTCTTACCTCACTGTTTACGCATTGGACAGAGCTCTAATAGATGCAGTGAAATAATACTGCAGCCTGTTTTCTGCCTTTACTTGAGCTGACATGTGGTGATGTTAACATTTGCAAGGCTGTAAAAATGATGGAAAGTTGAAAACAAAATGGACAGAAAAAGGCTATTAATACGTCCAAATAGTAGACATGTTATTTTCACTATTATTACTTTTATATTTATTATTTTCCCAAGGTGGTAGGACAAAATTAGCTGGGGGAAAATATACAACTCAAACTCAAAAAATCTTTTTGGATGTTTTTTAAATATTACTTCATTACATTCATCTTCTGTAACAACTTGATCCCATTTTTATGGTCATGCTGTGTCTAGTTTCACTTTCTCTGACACTAGGGAGAGTGTGGTACCTTCGACAAGAACCACCTACTACTGCAGGAAAAGAAATTGAACTGATTTGCAGAGGAACCAGTCACAAGTCTGATATTTTGGTGTGATGCAGTTTGGTGGAGGCAGTCTTTAACGTTGGACCAGTACCAGAGCCAGTTCAAAACAATACACGGAAGTGCATATACATGAAGGTACAGAGAGCCAATCAGAATGCAACTGGGCACAAGGCAGGAACACACCCTGGACAGGACACCAGTCCATCACACACTCACAACTATGGAGACTTTTAATTAGCAAATACATCTACCAGCATGTGTTTTTGGACTGTAGGAATAGAACTGGGGCACCCAGGGGAAGACACAGGAAGAACATATATTCAAATTTGTATATATGTATATACAAATATTTCAGAGACAGTAACACATGACAGGGTTTGAACCCACAAAACTAGAACCCTTCAATATTTAAATGTTAATTTGACATGGATGTATTTGCTGTGTAGAGCTGTCACAGCCACACTACATGTTGCAGAACAGTGTCACATTATTTTAAATATAATAATTTGTAATTCAAATAAAAAATGTTATAAAAAACAATATACAAACCACACTTAATTTCCATACACTCAGGTCATAACATATCAGCAGTGTAATGGTTATGGTTAACTGTAATTGAATTATTTATAGTAGTTGTTCAATGAACTTGTGAGAATATTTAAATTATGTTTATTTATTGAAGTTTTGTTTGATGTTATAATTAAATGTGTACCCAGGTTTGATGAATTCATCAGTCTTCAATCAGTGTGTGTGTGTTACGAGCTGCATGCCCAGGGCCAGGGCTGACCTGTTCAGGAAAAAATCTCTCCTTGTGTTGACATGTAGTTTTTGCAGTGAACGGAACAGAAGTCAGTTTCAATCTCTTAAAATTACAGGTGATACGGCAGCCATGGAGACCACGCCAAAACCTACAGCTGCTGCTAAAATGATCAGCATCCCACTTTCTCTGTATATTTTAAGCTCCAGTTTAGGGAATTCCTGTTTTTGTTTTTCTTCAATATATGCAAGATGTTGTAAGGCAGCTGTAGTGTTTATGGGTAGTTGCTTGTGTGTGTTTGGTCTGAAGTTCAGAGAGAAAGTGGCAGAGAGAAATTGCAGTGCAGAAAAAAATTTGGAAATTACAAACTTGGAGGTGTTTTTTTTGTAGTAGTTTGTATTTTTGGAATAGTTAGTGGTCTCTGACATTTGCACAGGTCTGTACCTCTGTCTTTATAAAGTACTTTACTAATTCCCTCAGTGAATAAGTACCTTCCCAGTAGAGGCCAAAACTAACATGCCTTTTGTTGGATCATGACATGGAAATTAGCGTCCAATTAACCACACTCTAATGACTTTTAATTAATGCTCCTCTGTTGTCTGTTGCTCAGCTGAGCCTGAGCCAGCTAATAAGAGGGAGCCTGAGGCTTTGGGCCTGCTGCACCGATGGAACATTGCATCAGCTCCGTTCAAACGGAACCTCCGGAATGAACTGGCATCCATTTTAATGGCATGATTTGGGGCGGGGAAGCAAGTCTATAGAGGGAGGTGTCGTTTCCAGGACCCAAGAGAGGGGCGTTCCTCCAAAACTCGAGTCCCCCGAAAGCTGGAGGTGGGACTGGATAATTACAGGGAGACCAGGGCCCCCTGCCAGAACAGCGCCCAAAACAGCACTTCCACCTGAGCCATGTCATTTCAGCTTTGATTTATCCACCAGTGAAAGGAATCCTTGTAAGCCCTAAATAAATTTTAATTGCGGTAAGCTGGTTAACACGCTGTTTTTTGCCTTCTCTCCCCCCCACCCTAGCACATCCCCTTCCCCCTTACTCTACTTTTCTTCCTTTTTCGTTCGTCTATTTTGATTTTTTTCTGCTGGGAACTTAGCTGAGAGGATTAGCAAATGGACACTGAGGGGGCGGGCGGAGAGCTTGTTGGGAAATGTTTGGCTCAGAGTTGCCGAAAGTCTCCCATTGTCCTTAGCCAGTGGCTTTTGGATGCAGCTGTCACGAAAGTGACCATTAGCATGAGGTTCCTAAGAGAACTAGCTGCAAAGTCCAAGTGAAATGGGTTTATAATTTCTGCTGTTAGCATGACTCTGAGGTCGGATGTCACACAGCAAAATTGTTCTCAGACGTGAGCTTGAATGTGCGCTGAAGAGAGAAGAACACAGCTTGCTGTTTTATATCACTATGGAAACACCAACCCCAAAGCAATGCTAACAACAGCAATGATGCTAGCAGATCAGGAATAGTCAAACCTGCCACACTCATTTACAAACTACCAATCAACATATTTAGCAGAGAACACATTCCCTTAGTCATCCCCTTTAGCTATAGCACATTCTCTGGGTTCTTGTTAAGTCATGTTGTGGCATTTATGGCTTTTCTCCACTTTGTTACTGTGTGGTTTTCGAGGCTATTCAAAGTCATATTATTCTCTGTTGTGGGTTGTCAAGGTGCAAAAAGGATGTTAGAACGGATCAGCTTTAAATTTGTAACCGTGATGTAAACCAGTAATCATTTTCTTATAAGCTTTCTTAAATAGTCATCCTGAGCTGTGACAGTCTAGAAACTCAAGATGTTGCTAAAATGTAGCAGAAAGGTACAAGGCAGGCCAAATATATCTGTGTTTGCTTTATGAAATTCAGATTTCCATATGATGAAGCTTAATGGTGTAAGAATGGAAAAAGCACAGTTTAAACACCATGTTCCTCTTGGCCCTTACTGTTTCTTAGGAGGTAAGAAGTTACGTGAAATTCAGAATCTTAAGTGATACAGTATACATAAGTGTTCCTCGGTGATTCTTGGGTTGGACAAACAGCTGTGTCCCTTATATTGCAGGTTTATTTAAAGGGGTTTTCAGTCTTATTAAATGTTTTTAGAAAGACCTATCCTAGTCCATATCCTGCATTTTCCATAGGTCCACTTTTATGTGTTTATATGGACAGGAACCGTCCAAAATTATTTTTGACTTTCCAACTTTTGACCTTTTTTTTTTCTCGTTTCGCCTAAGGAATTTTAGAAGAAGTCTCTTGAGCCATCAATGAGCAACTTTGACACAAAATATTCCTGAGGTTCCAAAGAATCCTTATAAGCACAGAACAACCTTCAGTGGAACATAAACCTGACACATATTTGGAATTTTACTGGAGTTCTGATAGCCTAGAGACCCTGGAAGTATGTGAAGGTTAGCATAGGGAGAACTCATTTCCCAAGAGAGCGTGTTTTTGGCTAGCCTGAAGGGGGATGCATTTCAAAGAGCATTGGCTACAGGTCCAGGCCTGCTGCTGGAGAAGATAGGGAGTGAGCGAGAAAAAGAGAGAGAGAGTCCCAATTACTGACCTCAGGAGGGAGTCAGCATTCTTCAGATTAGAGTCACTGGGAGTTTGCTTAACGAATGTAGTTCCCATAATTTAGCATGGTACCAGGACTCATAAATACAGTCCCCCCTCTCCCCGCGTCCACCCCACTGGACCGGGCTCATTGGGCTTAGCTTAATAATGAGGGGCATTTGCTCCCATGCTAATTGGAAACAGCAACATTCCGGGAGTGATGCATTAGCAGTAATGCTTAAAAGACTATGAAGACTGTGAGGTTAGCAGCTGGCACTGATTCCATTACAAGAAGTTTCCTTTACTCATTTTGCATATGTCATGTTATTCGCTCGTAAAAGTCTTTTTGATGCTCCATTACTTGCCAAAATCTTACGGAATCTGTGATGGTGTATTATGGTATATATGCCTACATGTTGTTCATACAGTCAATTCACAAACATCTGCTTTCAGTTGAAATCAAAGTATATGCATTTTACAATGGCCCTATTAAAGAAACTCCATAGCGGTGTAAACCATAAGAATACAGCTAGAACACAAATCAGAAAAATAGGGCTACTTCAAATGTGTCCATGATTGTACATTTGAGATAAGTTCATTCATTCGTTATCTGTAACCGCTTATCCAGTTCAGGGTCACGGTGGGTCCAGAGCCTACCTGGAATCATTGGGTGCAAGGCGGGAATACACCCTGGAGGGGGCGCCAGTCCTTCACAGGGCAACACACACTCACACATTCACACCTATGGACACTTTTGAGTCACCAATCCCACTACCAACGTGTGTTTTTGGACTGTAGGGGGGAAACCCACACAGACACAGGGAGAACTCCTCACAGACAGTCACCCGGAGCAGGAATCAAACTCACAACCTCCAGGTCCCTGGAGCTGTGTGACTGCGACACTACCTGCTGCACCACCGTGCCACCCACGTTTGAGATAAGTGATAGCTATAATGAGTATCATCAGATCAGACTTCAGAGCAAGCCAATGATCTGAATAGTACAAAAAGTCCTGAAAAAAAATGAAAAATAAAAAACATATTGACAGAAATGTACAAAACCCAAACATGTGTCAGCGTTATGCCCCATCGAAGGGTCTCCCGTTCTGAGAAGGATTCTTCAAACCATTTTCAGAAATGTTTATTTTGTAAAAGTTGCTTGTAGATGTCTCAAAAATGCCATGTATCCCCAGATCAATGAAACAGTCATTTAAACACAAACTAATAATGTAACTGTAGGGAAACACTGTATTTGCATTTGTAAGTGCAATAACCCACACAGAAATTCTCAGTAACAGGACCTGTTCTATTCCTCTGAGCCTACGTGCATAAAACTAGCACCCCCACAGACATCAGTCAGCACATCTCCCCATGACATATTGCCTCACATTAACCTTTGCTCATATGAAGGTGAGATGGAGTTACCTACCCAGGGCTCTATAGTGGGCCCTATGCTTTTCTGAGATGAAGCCATCGATCCTAGGCCTTTCAAAGCCAGCAAACTCAGCCAGGGCCCTCAGGCAGCAGCTTGCATTAGACAGGCTGGCCATTCTTCACATGAGCTTGTTCCCAGGATAGTCTTGGAGTCACATCTAGTTAGTTTGGAACTCTTTGAGGTGACTGGCTCTACCCTATAATCACACCTCACTTCATAGAGTCATCATGATGACAGGGCAGCCTTGGGAACCTGGAGCATACAATGAAGCCAGGTATTTAGGAATTATACAATACTCTGGTAGAATCCCAGTGATCTGCTCAATAAAAGGAAAACAGCTTGTGGAAAGAAGTGTTTCTTTTTCTGGTAAAATGTCTGTTATTAATATACAAACAGTGACATGTTCTTAAACAGAAGATGATACGTTACCATGTCAAAGTCGACCTTTCTTTAAATGACCTTCATTCATTCATTTATTTTCTGTAAATGTTTCATCTTGTTCAGGGTTGCATTGGGTCCAGAACCTACCTGGAATCACTGGGCACAAGGCAGGAACACACTCTAGGCAATGCGCCTGTCCATCAGGGCATCATACACTCATACCTGTGGACAATTTTTAACAGCCAGTCTTCCCCACAGACAGTGAACCGAGGCAGGGCTAAAACCCACAACTGCAGGAGCTGTGTGGCAACTACACTGTCTGATTTCATTGGAATTTTAAATAACTGAGATTAAGAGGAAGTCCCTTTGCATTTTCAAGGCATTTTCTAAGACAAAGTCAGAAGAAACAAAGCCTTGAGGGTACTCTCACTGTAGAGGTCATACAGAGTTCCACAGGGGTATATCTGTGGCCCTCTTCCATTCTGGGACTGAGCCATCCACTAAAGCTCTTTCAAAGCCTTCAATCTCAAGTTCACCTCCACAACCTGCTGCTCTGACTCTCCACCTCAAAACAGTGAGGTACATTGTTCTGTATTATTAAAACTACGAATGTTTAACTTTGTACCACTATGAAAACAATACGCAAATGCTGAGATAGTGGTTTGTACTGTAACATTAGAAGCTGCTCTGAGCTACAGAAGGCCAGCTGGCACAGGTTTGAAAATAATACCACTCCGATCTGAAGGGAACTTCATATACACACTACTGCTAGACAACTCTGTGCTATTACAGATTTCATTTCAATCTGCTTCCCAGAAGTAGAACTGCTTACATTACTCGACACAAGTATCCGCATCATGGCAGACGTTCAGAACGATAGCTCATCCCTCAAATCCCTTCTTCTTTTTCTGTCACTTTATATCATTCTTCCTCTCCATGCCTCTGGCTGTACAATGTTCTGTGGATCTTGAGTCTGTTTCCACAGGGTCACCATGAGGTTGGGTTATTTTGTTATACGAGGGTGAGAAGGTGAACACTTGACTCAGTTCAAGTGATTGGAAAGAAGATACAAAGGTTTGTGGAAGCCCTCCCTAAGAAGTAAAAGCTGTAACAGCAGAAGAAAGCCAGACTACCAGTTAATACCCTTGACTGCACATGAAACATTGGCTTGGGCCATATAGTGTATATTGTAATACAATAGGAGTTGACCAAACATGAGTTAATCTAATGACTGTGATCTTGTAGACAAATCCTCAGCTTTTTACTTTTTACCATTGGAGCTATTTACCATTGAAGTAGTAGACGTCATCTCAAATTTGAGGAACACTAAAGCTATAATGCCTTCAAAAGCCTGTCATGACATACACCAGCATAAATTCCTGTAAGGACTAATTCCAACAAGCATATATCATTGCTGTCTGAGTCCTGTTCTCCCCGTGTCTGAAGGGGTTTCCTCCAGATGCTCCACTTTCCTCACAAAACGTTGATTGAACATTGATTGGCCATGCTAATTTGCCTGCTAGTGTGAGTGTGAGAATCCCAGCCACTTAGGGAGCACATGACGGTGCACTCAGTGCTAGTCCCAGGCTCAGATGAATATGAGGATTGCGTGCACATAGCAGGAGAAGCCAGAAGATGAAGATGTCCGTTTTGCTCAAGAAAGCATTATTACAACTGATGATTGTTGAAATACGCCTTCTCCTAGGTTTATGTGTAAAGCATTATACAGTGGAACCTCTACCTACGAGTCAATTTTCCCCATTTAAAATAATGGAAAAGCAATTAATGCGTTCCAGCCCCCACCCCGAAAGTCACCCTTTTTGCACTGATATATGTTTACAACACTCTCAAATTAGTAAATAAAATACATGTAGCATTACTAAAAATAAAAAAGAAATACAGTGGTAACAGTAATAAAAAAGAAATAAAGTTTTAAGTGGTTACACATCGCTACCTTGAAGACGTGATGACTGGCTGGAGGAGTAACACAGGCACTGGCTGTATGATGGGAGGTGGGGGGTGGGGGGAATAACGGAGAGTAGGCGGGTGAATGTGGGGAGACGAAGCGTAGATACGGCTTAACTTAGCACGAATTTCGATGTCTGCTATTCACACTAATGCTAAATTGCTAAAGCTACAATTTGCTAATCTTAAAAGCTCACTCAAGTCTGGGCGCGCTGGGAGACTCGCCTATTGGGGTCAGTGGCCATTCCCAGCCGCCGGCTCGGTGGAGGCTCGGGTTCGTTTCTAGAGCCATGGTTCGTTGGTGGAGGCAAAAAATATTCAAATGCCCGGTTCATATCTTGGAAAGTTCATTAGTATAGGCGTTCAGTAGTAGAGGTTCCACTCTATATTAATTCATCCAGCTCCCTACTTTCAGCACCCATTCGAAAGCCACTTCCCTAAAATATGAATCCACCAATCAAACACAATCCACCTACCTCATGTCTCATTCACCTGTAAGAGTACCTCCTAAAAGCTACTGTAATTCACTCTGTTTTGCCTTCTGGCTCCATCCCACCTTTTTGTTAAAAATCCTTCTCACGCCTAGTGGTCAGTGTGATAAAAGCAGCCCTGAGGGTGATGTAAGATGATGTCAGGCAGGTAAACCATTCCATCATTTTGTATGGTCTGATTGAAATGAATGGACAGAGTATTTAACCTGGGGGTTAAAAGGAATATTCTTATTTGTGTCATCAGACCATTTGATTTACTGACTGCCATCAGGAATCAGAGAGAGTATTTTAAGAAATACAAAAAGTGTGTTCACGAAAAATCACTAGCATTGTCACAATACCAAATTTATGACTTTCTATACGATACCTGCCTAAATATCTCAATACTGAAACTGAAACGATTCCATGGCAAAAACCTAAAACACCAGGACAAGTACTGTGCTTCCTCTGCAAGCTGAGGGCGGTAGGCAAAATCGCTGTTATCAGCTTGTTACGTGTGACCCCACGTGATGTTTCGTCGTTTCCAAGTCCAATAGTGCCTTCCGCCCTGTGTCATACATTCATAAGACGTGTTTACTATTTAAATAAAGCTGAATGCCTCAATCAATTATGTGATCTCAGTACAGAAGTTCAATTCTACATAAGAGGAAGCAAACATGTCTTTGGCAGCAATTTTTGCACATTCACAGCTCATTCTGAACTGTGTGAGCTGCCGTGCTGATTGACTGTGCTGCTCTGTCTCTGGGAACAGAATAACCACAAAGAGAGCTGTCTCCCACTCACGGTCAGTCCTGGTGTTCTAACGAGTTGTGCTACCGGCGATTCTCTTCTATAAAAAGTAGCTAAGGTTTGTACAGAAAGTCACTGGTTCTAGACAGGTTTTTTGTCTTTTTAATAATTCACCAGAAGGTCTGAGAGCTCGCTAAAACTAGCGGCAATATCATTAAGGGAGAGGAGCCAAAGTGCTGTGGCACTTGTTGGAAATACTGCTCTTAATTTAAAACACACTCATTCTTAAAGTATCGGTACTAGTACATGGGGTATTGTACCATTTTTAATGACAAAAAACAGATAATTTTCTAGCATTAGTATACTGTGCACCACTACAAATCACCTTATCCAGCTTGAATTAGAAGCAGTATGAATTTTTTTCGGTGTTATACCACATTCATTGCGTGTTTCTGACAATGAAATGCAACGTTCACGATGGTAATCAAAAAACACTTTTGATACAATTCAGAAGATGTTTCCTCACCATCTGCTACTTCTCCAGACTGTTTGCATGCTCAGAAACAATGTAGTGTGTTTACAAAGCCCCAGTGTCTGTAAATGAGTTAAAGAAAAAACTCAAAACATTGTAAAGCATGAATCAAGATAATATTGAAGTATTTTTGGAAATGTCTCCAAACTCGGGAAACAAAACTGCATTGCAGAAAGTGCTACAAATCTAAACAACTTGAGTTACAAAGGAGTTATTGTGGTAATTCAAACAGCAAATAACCGTCAGCCATGTACAAGCAACAGCCAAACACACCATGCCACCTTAAAACACACAGAGCTTCTGAATGTAAACAACCAGAGAGAACTTCATTTCCCCACAATCGTTGACATTCCCTTTAAGGGCAGTGTAGAGTGTTGCCTAATGGACTTGTGTACTATATTACACCTCCTCCCTTCTCTCCTAATGTAACCTCCCTCTGCTGACATGCTGTAATGGGCGAGCTGGCATTTCTCACACTCGGCATTGCATGACTACTGTCATTATACAAAACAGCTGGAAGGCTCATAACCAAGTAGAGTTGTTGCTTTATCATTGTGAGCTGTCACGGGCCGAGATTTAAGTAGAGATGTGAATGTGGAGAGCTCGGCTGAATGTGAAGCTCAGGTCAAACTTAAGCCGAGAGGTCCTGAAAGACAGCCAGTACTAAAACGCCTGTTTTTCTTTCTGCCTGCATTATTCCCATCCCTGGACTTTTACAGCATAGAGGACACTATCACTCAGCAGATATTCATCTGAAGTGAAGTATCTGGCATGTGTGAATACCTACAACTTGCATTTAACGTCCTAGGATGTGTACACTGTGGAACATATTTTTTCCAAAAAGTTGGTATAGTATGTGACAAACAAAAAGAGAAATCAAAGACTCATAAATGCACAGTTCAAAGATAATATACTTAACATTTCACAGTTTCATCATGGTAAATACATGTCCATTGTGAAATTGAGTCCTGCAACACATTCCAAAAACTTGGTCTAGAACTGCTGTATAATATTCAGAAATCCTGATGAATCTCGAAAACTCTGACCTGGGTTTAATGAACACATCCTGGGACTAAATGAAAAACCCACTCTTTTTTTTTTAAGAGAACCCAGAGAAATCTCTGTGCCTAAAGGGACAAGCTGAAAACCACAGTGTAATGTTTGTGACCTTTGATCCCTCAGACAGCACTGCATTAAAGACTGGAATACTCCTGTAATTGATATCACCATGGGAGCTGAGGAATACTGTTTGATTAAATCACTGTCAATAATTTGTATCCAAAAACTTATGATCATACCTCAACAACACCCAGATAAAACACTGACTTGAAATCTGAAATTCAAATGGAGAAATGTATTGATATTTTAATTCGTTGATGCAGTTTACTTCAGGGCAGAGAAGAAAAGGACCGTGATCTATGTTACCAGAACACATTCAGATGCCATGGAGTGGCATTGTATCAGGGTGTGGTAGTGTCCTTATTGTGCGTAGAATACACATCCAAAGGTTCAGTGTCATATTACAAAAATATGACTGAGGGCATGAATAACTCAGCAGGGTTTGATATTATGTGTCCAGTTTGCACAATGTGAAAATCTTACTTAGCTCTATTACTTAGCATGCGCTGCTCACATGTCTTGGCTTAAGTTAGGGTGACCAGACATCCTCTTTTACCTGGACATGTTCTCTTTTTTAGATTTTAAAAAAATGTCCGGGCGGAATTTCACAAACGTCCAGGATTTTGTTTTTCTAGAGCTTACATAGAAGTTTCGTTCACAAACTAGTCCCGCCCTCCCCTACTCCGATTGGTTCCCTTGAGTGAGAAAG
Organism: Hoplias malabaricus; assembly: GCF_029633855.1. Lineage (NCBI taxonomy): Eukaryota > Metazoa > Chordata > Actinopteri > Characiformes > Erythrinidae > Hoplias > Hoplias malabaricus. The sequence goes on from NC_089820.1 coordinate 21,746,351, forward strand.
GGGCGTGGTGAAGTAGCCTAAAATCTTCTGATTGGACGGTCTGACTGTAGAGCTACCGTTATTGGTCGATAACCTTCTCTGTAAACATTTAATTGGTCAGTCTGCACCTCAGTAGTCCTTGTTTACGTCAGGCAAAACTCATATACATACCGTCATCTTGAGCAGCTGTTCGCGAAACTGTTAAATGTAAGTTCTCGAATGAATTAAAAAAGAAATTCCCATGTTTTCCCATGTGTGGCAAATAAAGGTATAAAGGACCTAAAGAGTAAAGGACCTAGAGCTCACCATCACCCCTCATCCACCTCCCCCCCCCCCCAAAGAGGTGTGTCGTCTTTTTCAACATCTCAGATCTGGTCACCCTACTTAAGTATTTGTTTGAGATCTTAAAATCTTAAAAACATTAACATTAAAAGGACTTTGTGGCTATTGGCGGAAACAAAACCACACCAGATTTGTTACTTGTAGCAAATTATTTCTTACTACCATGAAAGGCTTTGCTCTTACCTTTACAGGAACCTATAAAAACCTCAGTAACCACTGACCCACCAGCTGCTAAGTTCATATTTGCTATTTAGGCTTTAGGGTGCCTGAAAACCAAGATACAAAAAGTAGCTGACATTTGCTCAAACTCTGGGGGAAAAAACACAAGTTAGAGAGAGAGAGAGAGAGAGAGAGAGAGAGAGAGAGAGATAGAGAGAAACTGGCCTGCCAGTTGTCAAGATAAATAAAGGCACACATGCACTGAAAGCTAGCCATGTCCAGCAGAGTAGATTAGCTTTAATGAATCAGGTCATAACTTTAACACATGACATCTTAGCACTTTCCATAGCCTGGGCGACTTCAAAGGCTGAATATGGTATTTACTGATGGGCCCATAACTCAGGAACTTTTAAAAATGCTCAGGTTTCATTAGACGACTCCTTGGAGAAATGAGAACCAGATGAAGGCCGCTCTGAGCATCAGACCTTTGCCTGGCTCCGGCTGGACAGAACAAAACCTGATATGTTATCAACAGGAATGACCTGTGTGGTTAGATATTTGGGCAAGTGTGTTAATAAAACTGAATCATTCCTGAGATTTTGTATTGGAAAAATATGAAGGACACCTTAATGAAGAACATTCAGGACTGCATGAAGAAGACAGAGAACATCAATGGAAGCTACATCCAGTAGAGACTATTGATTAAACTGACTGATTATGACTGGTTTAGTTGCATTAAAAGGAGGAGGAAATGAGGTGTAAATGACCAAGCATCAGACAAGACACTGAAGCATCACTGTATACAGAGCACCCCATATTCACACTACATTACACAGTAGATATATGACTGTTTGCACTGTTTTTCAGGCACAAATTTGTGTACAACTGTTTAAATAAACTGTATGAATTGCTAGTTTTCCACTTTTGTTTTTCTAGAAAGGATTTGGACTTGATGCTTAGAGAGTTAGGTGGCAGTCAGCTTTGAGAGCATTAGTGAGCTCAGGTACTGATGCTAGATGATAAGATGTGGACCACAAGCACCACTCCAACTCAACCCAAAAATACTGGACGGCTCACTCCAGACCCAATGGTGGGAGTTGTAGCCTCCTGCTGCTCTTAGCCCTGGGGATGTTGACTTCAGGCTTCAGTTGAAGAGAGTTCCATATCATTTCGCTTTCCTAAAAAGAGAATATTCACTGTAAGCTCAAAATGGGGACTTTTAAAAGTAGCAGAGGTGTCTACAAAGGTTTGGAAGTATATAGTGAACGATTGGGTTACATTAAGAGGGATCAACTTTATTTTAATCAGTACCATCACCCTGGCCTTGTTTATGGCACACATGATAAACCCCTATGATAGTCACTTATGAGTGACACACACACAACATGAGATCCATTCCAATTCACTCCACAGACACTGAGAGGATTTTCACTAAAACAAACACGGCTGGGAACTGCGATGCCACATCTCTTATTATATTCTCCCTCTCGCGCTCTCTCTCTCTCTCTGAGAAGGTTAGGTGAGATTTGCTAAAGTTAGTTTGAAGTCCAGATCCTGTCCATATGTTATCAGTTATGAGAACACAGCAGGACACAGCCTTGACGTGATCGCCGTCTTCCAGGCGGCTGGAGAGAAAACAGCTTCAGAAACGCAGCTCCAGGCTGAAACATCCAGAAACATGCAGGTTTGAGTTTAGACGTGAAATGTAAAAATGCACTGCCTCAGGCGGCTCAGGTGAGTATTCAGCTTTACTTTATTAAAAACACAAACAGCTCGTAAGTAAATGTTACAGTAAAATAATTCAAACCATATCAGGTTTCCCGCAACCCTCTTGACGTGTTCATTAATCTCTTCAGTGATTCACTATTAAAGTTTGAAACTGCAGGCCAAGGTCGTTCTGATAAAAAAATAACGACCATTTTTCATTTATGCTAGAGAGACAAGATTATTCATTAGAGAGAATGATTATTCATTCATTCATTCCTGAACGAGGCTGCACTGGCTCCGATGCCTGCTCTGAATTCGCAGGAACAAATCCTGGACGCGTCCCAATCCTAATTCAGAGACCACCTCATTTACTTCAAAATATCCATTATCTACAAGTGATTTATTAAGCATAGTTCTGTGGGAAATAAAGTTAAAATAACACACATGCGTGACGATCATACAGGTAATAGACAATTCAGTTTTTCAGTCTTTGGGATAGGGCGGCACGGTGGCGCAGCAGGTTAGTGTCGCAGTCACACAGCTCCAGGGATGTGGGTTTGATTCCTGCTCCGGGTGAGGAGCAGGTGTGTTCTCCCTGTGTCCATGTGGGTTTCCTCCGGGTGCTCCGGTTTCCTCCCACGGTCCAAGAACTCACTTGAGTAGGTGTATTGGCCACTCAAAGGTGTGTGTCCGTAGGCGTGAGTGTGTGTGTTGCCCTGTGAACCCCTCCAGGGTGTATTCCTGCCTTGCGCTCAATGATTCCAGGTAGGCTCTGGACCCACCGTGACCCTGAACTGGATAAGGGTTACAGACAATGAATGAATGAATTCTTTGGGATAACAATCTGTTTTTGTATTTCATGTTTAGAATAAGATCTAGGATAATAATCCCATCATGAGCCTACTGTAGGATTATTGTCCACTTTATTAGCGACATCAGTGTTGGTCGCATGAAGCTCATTTCTTCTTCTTTATGTATGAAAATATAATAACTTTCATGTAACAGTCATTGACCACGTGCTTCCATGTGTCCTTGACATTGGCATGGATGTTAAGCAATACATACACTAGAGGGCACAGCTTAGTGTCGAAAGTTACTGACAACAAACATGGTGATCTGTAACAGTTTATCCAGTTCAGGGTTGTGGTGGGTCCAGAACCTACCTGGAGTCATTGGGCGCGAGGTGGGAGTACACCCTGGAGGGGGCGCCAGTCCTTCACAGGGCAACACACACACACCTACGGACACTTTTGAGTCGCCAATTAATTTACCAACGTCTGTTTTTGGACAGTGGGAGGAAATCCACGTGGACACAGGGAGAACACACCAAACTCCTCAAAGACAGTCACCCGGAGCGGGACTCGAACCCACAACCTCCAGATCCCTGGAGCTGTGTGACTGCGACACTACCTGCTGTGCCACATCTTCAGAAGCAACTGATAGCTTCCTTCACGCAACTGCTCCCATATTATTAATGGGAACTGACAGGGGGCACCTGAAATGGCGCTTTTCTACTGCATGGTACCTACTCGACTCCAAACTTCTCCGATTATTTATTTATTTTGCTTTTCCAACAGGTACATTTGGTACATGCTCCTTCCTGGTTCCAAGTGAGCTGAGTAGGGACTGACCAGAGAGAAATGCAGACATCCAGCACCTTTTGAAGAGCAGTGGCAATAAACTCCAGCGAGAACTGGGCGGTGCAACAGTTATTCATTCATTCATTATCTGTAAGTGCTTATCCAATTCAGGGTCGCGGTGGGTCCAGAGCCTACCCAGAATCACTGGGCGCAAGGCAGGAACACACCCTGGAGACACATTGGATTAGATATTTCAGAGTACTAAAACACTCAAGTTTACTTTGACAATAATGTAAAGAAAAACCCAACAAGCACCACTACAAAATTGAGCTTGGCCACGCCATGACTTTTCTGCCTTATTATGGTGCCACTTTAGCAGTATGAAAAGCTGGCGTGTCAGACACAGCAGGTCTGGACTGGGCCTAAATCCATTAATAGCCAGAGAAACACATTTTGTGAGCAATATTGGACATCTTTAGACAAACAGAGTTCTGTTAGCTTTTCCCGCTAATGGCCCAATCATCATAGAATAACAGGAAGTCTAAATGTTCCTGTTCCTCTTGCTGCGTGCCATATGTGAACACTGACCTTCTGCGAATAAGGGTTCGATTATATACGACCTGCTAATGGCACTCATTTGGGGAGCGTGGGTCTCAAAGGGTAATCAGCCATCATCTGCGGTCCTTCACAACCCATCCATTGCTGTTAGCACCATAAAATACACTCTTCAGTACTAAAGGGTCCAAAAAGAGCTATGTACAGTTGAAGAAGCAATTACGAACCTTACCTTAGAACCTGTACTTTTTAAAGAAAGAATATTTCAAATGTAACAAATGCATACCACACTTGTTCTTCCATTGCTGCAGTAACAGACTCTTCTGGTCAGAACATTTCATTCAGGATTTGATGGCATTTAGCCACCATTAGTGAAGTACGGTATGGATGTTTGTTGATGAGTGGAGTATAACACCTATCCATCCAACTCAACACAAAGGTATTGTATGGAGATCCATCATTCCAGAACATGCAGTCCCACTGCTCCGCTGCCCAATCCTGGGGGCTTTGTACCCATCTAGCCATCACTTGCCATCGGACATATTGAGCAGCTGCTTCAGTGTCCCACTTCATTCTGACAGTTATTGCATGCTTCTGTCCAAAATAAGGACACGCAGGTGGTGTCTTCATCTCTGGAAAGATGAATGCAGTGAAAGACAGCTGAGGTGGTATGTGAACTAGGAATTTAGCCTCAGCAGGCGATATTTGCAGAGGCTGAGTAATTTGTTATTGCTATCAGTTTCTCAGAGTGTGTGCGGACCCCCACCCCGCTGCTGTTTTTCTGAAATACTTAACGGTTTGGCAGCAGTGCAGGGCTCAGATGCTTCTCTGTTTGTTTACTGTGGTTTTCTGCTCGTAAAAATAAGAGCAACTGAGTGGGCAGCCCCCACCCCTCTCAATAATTTGCAGTCATTTTCAGGAGACTTGCCAACTACTCCTTCTTTTCAAACTGCTGGTAACGCAGCACCACTCCACTGGAGGAAAGCGCTAACTGTGGTCCGCTAACCCGGTCTGTTAACAGACTCCAGCACTGGTTAGTGATGAGGAGAAAGGGAGGGCCAACCTACCCGGCCAAAGGCATCACTGGGGATCGAAGTGGGAAGAGGGCCCGTGATTGGGAGCCTCATAACTCTTTTAAAAGCAGCTAAAAAGAAATGTGCGTATAGATACATGTCTAGATTTGGTGCAATATTTGGCATTCATATCAAAATATGTAGAAAATCTATCCTTCTATTTATCTTTCACATTCTCTCTCTCCCTCTGGATCAGGTTCAGACCAGCTGAGGTGATGCTGATTCTATGTCGCTCCTCTGACCAGCTCTGAAAGCAACCGGTCAAACCTTAGCAACCCTTCTGCGCTGCATCAAAACATCAGAAACACGTCAACAGGTTTTCACACATGATACAAACCCCCAGAGAATTAAAACAGCAGACACACAAGAAAATGATACATTTATACAGGAATGCTCATGACATCATACTGCTTTTTACACGAGCATTGATGAAAAACACACACTATCCCTCTCTTTCTCTTAGGTTGTCATGTAAAATGGGATGGGAATTGATACGGCAGCCTAAAAGGCAACCATACTACCCTTTAATTAGCTTTGTTATGAAACATATAGTTCAGGTTCTAAACTCTGAGATACATCCTGTATTAAAATATATTAAATCCACTGTGCAGCAAGCATAGCCTACTGTTAACAAACCACATTTCATGTCAGAAGAAAACTGGTGTATTGTATTGTATTGTTTGTTGTTTTTGTTTTATTAAAGCCATAATGCGAACACACCCCTTTATTGTGATAAAACCACTAACCCATGGCCTCTTGGGGCGTATTACTTTAAATAAAGCACATCATTCACACTGAGACTGAGGAGGGTTTCTAAAAAATTCCTCGGCCTAATCTCTGGGTTTGATGGATTCTGCTTTCAGTGTCAGAGCAGAGCAGACTGCTCGATCATTTCCAATACAAATTGTTCCATATATTCCTCTCCTCCTCACCCCCCCCCCAACCCCCAGACATTAATAAAAGCTCAGCATCGACGAGAGCAAATGTTTCTGTCTGCTGTCGGCTTTCCCTGGCCTTCTGCCAAGGCCGCATATGAGAAAAGTCTCGTCCGTTGGTATGTCTAAGGGGAAATTGGAAATAGAGTTACACATCGAGGCAAGACTGAGGAAATTGAAATAATGAAATAAGGTAGAATTGCTGCACAAAGGCTTGGTCCTGAAGTTTTTATTAACCTGAAGCTTGGCCCGAGATGGTTATAGGTCGCAGATGGAAAAAATAGGATGAGGGTAGGCAGAGGTTTTTTGGGGCACGCTGTAATCTAATCCATTGCAGTGAATGATGTGTTTTGAACTTTAAAAGACTTCGTTGGGCTCTGACCAAATTCACTATGACACACTTTAATGTATTATTAGAATTACAGGAGATCTACACCCAACTTCAGTGACTTCCATGCATGTGGTAACACTCAATAGAAAAGAAAACATGCCATATCCCATTGAAAGTTAACGTATGGTACAGACAGTACAAAGCATCTTTCATTTTAGATCCCTTTCTCTGAAATAGCTTTGGCTACAATTTGCTGCAGTTTGCCACACCCACAAAAACAAAACTGATATGAGAACAGGTGCAGTTGCGCCCTCTAGCGGGCCGCCGGCAGGTACATTGTTGTCAATCGATATCAATTTATTGACAGCGTCAAAGGTTTTTAAGCGAGCACAGCCTGCTCGGTACTGATTGTTTACCATATCAATCCATAACAATCATGTAAGGTCACTTCGGATTCAGTCTTTAAAATGAACTTACATTCTCCGGAAGTGCGCTGCAATGAGTCTTAAAACCTCCGTAAACCTAAAATCCCTTTAATACCTGCGCAATTGTAACGCAGCGTTCAGGGGAGGAATATACGTAAAAACTTCGTGAATTCAAAGTGAGGGCGTTCCTTCTAAGATTCCGTGTGGCTGTGGACCAATGAGCAGCTGATAGCTATCAGGCTCTAACGGCTATGAGCGGAGAGGGCGCTGCCGGAAGCTGCTCTTCACAGGGATTCGCTTACAGCCCTTAAGGGGCGGGTCAGTTGTGATTGACACCTCTATAAACAAATCACAGGGACTCTGACAAAGACAAAGATAAGCATTGTGACGAGATCACTCATTCATGGGTCTGGGCAGGGTGGGAGAGCCTGGGAACACGAGCAGCGCTCCTGACGCAGAGTAAAGGCCATCCGGGCCAAAGATATTTTAGAATAAACATACATTTACTTTTTTATCATAGAAAAAGACAAATAAAACGTTTATTTTTTAAACCTTTTTGACACTTTAGTGCAGAAGGTTTAGCGCCTTACATTCAGATAAAGTACCTGTTAACATGTAATTGTAACTATTTTTGGGATGTAACCCTACAAACAAACACTAGACGTTTAGCCTTTTTTTTCCCCTTCAGAATGCTTCAGGAATTCCTTAAGCCATGCTTTGCCTATTTTTCTCCCTGAGGAGTCAACATGCATGTTAAGACAGACCTTCCCTTATCTCCTCATCTCCTATTCGCCTCATCTCCAGCCCGTGGCCATGAAAGACTTCAGCTGAGTCAGTTTCTGTTATAAGAAAAGGACAACGGACAGCCGTTAGTGTAAACCACATTTTGCCAAGCAGCGGACCTTAAAGGTTTAGCATAGATTAGCATTCAGTCGGAAATAAACCACTCTGGGCCTATTTAACATGTATAGTTAGTCAGATAACGGTTTATAGATATGCATCACCACAGAAAGATGGGGAAAATAAATAAACAGGTCAAATGGATGAGAAAACAAACACAAGCTAATGTGAATTCCGGACTCCGCTAGCATGTGTAGCCTATCAGGTCATGGATTGTAAGTCTTTCTAACTCCAAAGGAATCAAACAAACCAGCCTGGATTCCTCTACAACTTTCTCAGGGAGTCACCAGAGAAAAACAGAGAGAAGCACATGGCCAGCGAAAAGCAGTGAAAAGTAAATAAACACAGTAAAAAGGCTGAGAAAGCAAATTCAAGCTTGCTAGTCAGCCACAGTAACCAGGAGTATTAAGAAACTGCAAGAATTAAGGTGTCATGACACTCCAGATGGGCCTCATAAATCAGTGTAGATTCCAGGAGGACTTGTGCAGGGCTTGGTCTTTTTACACAGTTTTCCATGGGGTCCGTAACTTTGTTATTTCATTATTGTTGGGTGGGTGCCCACTCTGGTGCAATCGCAGCTTGTTATGGAGTTTTGCCTCAGTATAAATTGTGGACACATGTATATAAAGGCACTAATATATGCTAATGCAATTTCTTTGTGGAACAGTTTAGTTCAGTGATTATGTTAAGTCTACTGACCTCTTAAAGGGAATTATGTTGGAAAACATGCACACGTCACCTGTTTTCATTCTGGTATTATATTATAGTAGCCCCCTGGCGTTCACAAATTTGTCCACATGTTAAATTCAGTTTTTACATTTTTATTAATGTCTTTGTGATAATATAGCACAGAAATAAGGTCCAAACCTTTTGAATTTAATCTTAGACATGATCGTACGTTCCTCTCAGCTGGAGATATCAAGCAAGGAAAAAGGACATACCAGATACAAGTCACCTGTCTCTCACTGTGTATAATTGTTGAATTTGTGTCCCTCTAGATTTTGTTTGAAACTGACAAATTAGGACTCATCTATTACATCAAAAAACCCATCATGTCAAAATCCACCCATCCATTATCTGTAACCACTTATCCAATTTAGGGTTGCGGGGGGTCCAGAGCCTACCTAGAATCATTGGGCGCAAGGCGGGAATACACCCTGGAGGGGACGCCAGTCCTTCACAGGGCAACACAGACACACACACATTCACTCACACCTACGGACACCCACGCGGACACGGGGAGAACACACCAACTCCTCACAGACAGTCACCCGGAGCGGGAATTGAACCCACAACCTCCAGGCCCCTGGAGCTGTGTGACTGCGACACCTACCCGCTGCACCACCGTGCCGCCCTCATGTCAAAATGAAGAAACAAAACTATTAACAAAAAGAGTTAACTATTAACAGGCAACATTCATGATTTCAAAAATAGGAATCTCCTACTTTAAAAAAGTGCTACTTTGCAGTGCTCAGAACGAATGCAGTGACAAATAAACTCTTTTCGCTTTCCATTTTCAAATGACTTAATTTTTAGGTTATTTTTTGTCGAATAAAATGACAATGTTTGTTTTAAGAGATACCATAAAATGAAAAAGAGTTTCAAAATTTTTGCAATTGCAATTCTACATTAAAATAATAATAATAATATTTAAAATAAAAAACCTTGAATCTGACTTTTACCCCAAATAGTTTATTGCTGCTGAAGTTGCTGGAAACAGTCAATGAAGATACCAGAGCACCAAAGCCTGAGGTGTTTGATATTCACGATATTCAGGTTTTGTCCAAGAAACCAGTTAGCCTTAGTCTGTCAGAAAAATATCCAGCAGCCTTAACAACATAGAGTCTATACACATATACACCTATTATTTACAGAATAGAGTTTTCACTATGACACTGTTAGAAGCCCTTATTAAGGCAGTATGGTCTATATGTGTGATTGATTTCATATGTCTGATGTTACTGTGTACATAGACTAATTTCCAGAAGTCATAACGTTATGGGAACGCTATCCAAATACCAACAAAAGCTGGATTTGAGGCAATGAATTCTATAAATGCTTTACTTTGAGGGTTGCCCATCTCATTTTTATATTGGACATTGTTAAGACTTTCAAAATGCCTCTGGCTGTAAAGATATTGAGAGCCTTTATTGGAAGTGGCCTAGTCTGTCTTTGAAGACCATCAAAGCAGAACTGGGAGAAAAAGCCTTTGGCAAATGACCAGTCTTTTTTTTCTTTAGCACATGCAATACTAGGCAGATATTTCCTTTCTGGCATTTTGACAGTATGTGTACCCACTTAATAGTGAATATTTACACAGAATTAAAAAAGGACCCTTGTTTTGGGCTACAAATGCCATTAAATACACTCTCAGAAAAAAGGTACAGTAGAGGTACAATATTGGTCACTAAAGGTACAAACTGTGTAAATGTACCTTTAAAGGTTCAACCGTGTTTAAAAGTTCAGTTTAGTTCCTTACAGGTACATTATATTACCTTCTCCGGAAGGAGAGATACATGTTTGTAATTTATTTATTATAGAACTGTGTCATAAAAAAACATAATATAAGTCCCACTCTACATGTGCTTTGTGGATTTGGAGAAGGTGTATGACCATGTTCCCCGAGAGTTTATATGGGAAGTGCTTAGTGAGTACCGGGTGCCAGGGTCGCTCTGGCGAGCTGTTTGGTCCTTGTACTCTCAGAGCTTGAGTTGTGTTTGCATACTCGGCAGTAAGTCAAGCTTATTCAGTGTGGGCATTGGACTCCGTCAGGGCTGTGCCTTGCCTCCACTCCACTGTTCCTGATGTTCATGGACAGGAAGGCTTCCTTCGAGGGGCTCAGGAGGTGGCACCTCTGGTGTTTGTGGACGATGTTGTCCTTCTGGCTTCTTCGCACGGAGGCCTTCAGCGTTCACTTGAGCAGTTTGCAACCATGTGTGAAGTAGTTGGTGTGCGGATCACCACCTCCGAGTCTGAGGCCATGTTTATCTCCCGGAAACAGATGGCATGCTTCCTTCAGGTAGGGGTGAGAACCTACCCCTAGTGAAGGAGTTCAAGTATCTCTGGGTCTTGTTCACGAGTGATGGGAAGAGGGATAGTGAGATTGACTGTAGGTTGGGTGCAGCATCTGCAGTGATGCAGTCACTGTACCGGACCGTCGTGGTGAGCCATAAAGCAATAAAGCATCAGTTGAAGTGATTCGTGCATCTGGTAAAGATGCTTCCTGTATGCCTCCCACTGGAGGTAAACCAAGCACTTCAACCTGGAAGGAGGCCCCGGGGTAGACCCAGGACACACTGGAGGGATTATATCTGGCCTGGGAACGCCTGGGGATCCCTCAGGAGGAGCTGGTGGAAGTTGCGGGGGACAAAGACGTCTGGGCTTCTTTGCCACCGTGACACCATCAATGATGATGATGATGAATATAAGTCCTGGAGATAAAACGGGGCAAATGAAATCAACAAAATTTGAAAATCTACAATTATAATAAATTAAGGTACAATTGTGTTCCCTAATTAAAGGTACAATTGTGTAACCTTGAGGGTACCACCACAGAAACAGCAAAAGATACCACCACAGTGACAATTTTTCAGGCAGTGTAGCATTCCTAAACTGGTCCTTTAATGCCCCTTATGTGAATACAAGTAGGTTTTATTCTCACATAAGGCTGCTGTAGCATAGTGGGAAATACCGCTGAACTTCACACAGAAAACTCATCTCTAGCAGGAACACCATGCTCTATTAATAAGGGTCCTTGGGCAAGACTCCTAACACCACTTTAGCCTGCCTCTGTAACAGGATTAAAAGTGTATGTTGCTCTGGATAAGCGTGTCTGCCAGATGCCGCAAATGTAAATGTAAACCTACGACGTGTTCCACTAAATAAAGAATCCATTCAGAAAATGCAAGCGGTTTTTTTAAGGAGTCCTAATTAGAAGCTCTTCATCGCTGAAAATCATCCCATAGTTATTTTACTTGTAAAAAGGATGATTCTATATTTATGTGTGTGAGGTTTGTTACCATGTAATTAGAATGACAGGAGAGCACTGATGAAGATTTAGAAGCAATGAGATTGGAGAGAGAAATCCCACATCCTTGGTGGCACCTCAGAAGCCTCTTCCACAAAGCTTGTGGTTCAGAAATGTTCACAAAAGCTGACGTCTGGCTCTTCTCACAGCTCCAGCGAATGGATGGGTGTGTACAGACAGCAGCCCAGCTCTATGCACTGCAAGAAGGAGGCGTCTGTTTTACACTCAGAGAGCTGTAAATTCTGTGGCAGGATTTCTGCAAGTGAACACAGTTGTATGAAAAGTGAAGGCACCACTGTTCGAATTACATGCTTTGTTAAAAAATGAAGTGGGCACATCCTCTAGAAAAGACCCCTTAAATATGACTTTCTCAGCTAATCATATGGCAAATTTTCTATTTTGTTGCTGAATTTATCCACAAAAAAACAAAAAAATTGCCAAATTTACCTAATGTTGCAAACAAAGCATAATATAAAATTCATTCATTCATTATCTGTAAGCCCTTATCCAGTTCAGGGTCGCTGTGGGTCCAGAGCCTACCTGGAATCACTGGGCGCAAGGCAGGAACACACTCTGAAGGGGGCGCCAGTCCTTCACAGGGCAGCACACACTCACACCTACGGACAATTTAGAGCTCAGGTCCCTGGAGCTGTGTGAATGCGACACTACCTGCTGCACCACCTACTAATATGCAAAAGAAAAGCATCAGCAGGTGTATAAATAATTAAAAATGTTTTATCACAGATTGACCAAAATATAGAACACCATGTGCACAATGATTAAGGATGTAGATGGTAGTGCACAGAAAACTAAATAAAACAATTTTTCTGCTGCATAATATGCATATGGCCACAGTAAATAATTGTTGAGTTACTTTATGGACAGTTGTTTTTGTCCAGAATGAGTTTAATGTAATGACACAATGTAAAGCCTCTGAGGCAAATCAAAACATTTTCCAAGAACTGTTCGTCCACCCCGAGGAGCCCAGGAGGCTTCTATCTGAATAGTGCAGTGCAGAAATCCTGGTCATTCTTTCTCACTGTCCTAAAGGCAGATGGCTGGAACACTGTGAGCTAAACAGGTGCTGTCTCTGACCTCCTTCCTGTTTGTCCAGCATCCTGTTTGCTGGTGATTGCTTGGCCTGAGGAACAGGGAGATATCTGCATAGAGCTGGGATCCTATTTGTGGATGTAATTGTTGGGTTTAATTGTTGGGAGTAATCATGGCCAGCTGTTTCCCAGTCTCCTTCTCTCCTTCTTTCTTTCGTTCAGATGTTTCCTGTGGATGATCTTAAGGGTCAGCTATGGTAATAATATTAGGAGGGATCAGCAAGCCATAGTGTAAGCCGCAGGCCTTCAGCTAATAGGCCTGTGGTTCTTTCCCAGCCTTCAAACTCACCCTTTTCCATCCCTTTGCGGAATCCAACACAAACTTTCTGGAAAACCACCTATTAATTTATATATTTACAACTTTAATAGTCGGTTTGATGATTTTGGATGCTTGCATTAACTGTCCGCTGCTGTGCACATGAAAATAAACCATGACTGGTGGTATACCAGGATATGCCTGTGTAGTCTGTTAAATGTTGTTTAATTGCAAACTATTATTAATGATATTGATAGCAATAATGGATGTAGATTAGTTTTAACCCACATAAACATTGCAATGTTTTTCCATAGCTTTTCTACAGTAACAGACTGTGTACTTGTGGGAAGGCTTTTCCTTAGATGGGGATTTGGTTGTAGTCGATCACACAAACATTAGTGAGGTGAGGTTTATTGGATGATTAGCTCTGGTGCATAAACGCCACTCCAGCTCAATGCATATTTACTGAATTGTGCTCCATCGCTCCGGAGAACACAGTTCCACTGCTCCACAGTCCAGTGGAACAGCTTAAAAGTAGTGAATATCACTAATTAGAAGAGGTATCTTTAAGGGTTTTGGACATGCAGTGTGTCTTTTAAGAGGCGTGGAAGTGAGAATGACTACAACTCTAATTTGGGATGCAGCTTGAAAAATTCCCAACCACAGGCAGAAATAAATGAGTCGACATCAGTTGGCCATGGCCAAAACAGAAAAGAAAAAACATTGCAAGTCACCGTCAATCTATATCATCTTGAGACAAGCCAGTGTTATACTGGTTTAACTTGGACCGTGTTCAGGTCTGAGGGAGAGGCGGGTGTCTGCAGTTGGACTTTGAGAGCTCTGAGCCGGGGGTCAAACACAAACCTCCTCTTGGCAGACAGTAAGAACTGTTAGTCAGCTGACAACATTAGACAGAAGCTAACTCCATCACCTAACAAGGATATTCTATACTTCTACTGCCCAGTTATGGATACGGACATACACACAAGTGAAAACAAGCAAAGAACACAGTGTGTTTGGAATATGACACTAAACTCAGCCCTGAGGCCCAAACAGCATTAACTTTAAAATGAAGTCTTTATCCTTAATACACTTACACATTTCTTCTGTGTGTGTACAGAATCACACACACACACACACACACACACACACACACACACAAAATCTATTTAGCCTCTTAACTAATTTACCATTTCTCACATTTTAATTCTTTCTCAGCAGTTGCCACTTGAGTAATCTATGAACACTTCCTACAAGGTAACCAAATGGTTAATGGGTTCCTTTGTCCCTGCTGACAAAACACACTGACCTTCTACACCAGCTGCCTCATAAAAAACACCACCAGGAATTTGTTGCTTTGAACCATGACAAGAAACTATGGTGAATTAACTGCAAATGTAATTTTTAATAAATATACAGCATTTTTCACTATTTCTTCACTAGCTTTTTTATAAGAATCATGCAGTGCACTGATTAATCTTAAATCTGAATAATGATGGTTCAACTGTCATATAAGTATCAAAGGAGCAATTACAGCAGATTAAACTGTTAGTGAGCACGGTGCTTTGATGAAAGCTGCTGTTTGCCATGTCTCAGCTAGGATTACTGCAGTCAATAAATAGATTTACTGTGGGATTGAGAGGGATTTGAAAGACGATAGTTATACAAAGTGTATAAAGTGCTATCAGACAGTTCTCACACAAACATTGGGTTTAGCAGAAGCTGTAAAGCTTTTCATCCCCGTTCCTTGTTTGAGTTGCTTTAATCTTGTGCTGTTGCTGCTTGTATTGACACGATTGCCTCGCTGACATTATGACTCGGGGGAGTTATCCTGCGTGGTTTCATAATTAGGGCATGTGGTATGTGTGTGTGTGTGTGTGTGTGTGTATGTGTGTGTGTTACAGTATAGTACATTGCATACCCCACATGTAGTATACATTCAAAAGTTCAAAAGTTGGAGACCACTCTTAATTCTGTTGATCTCAATCAAGGAAAGGCCGTTGTAAGTTGTTTGCTTTTGATGTGGGTGAGATAGGGATGAGAAAGTCAAGAAACCTGTGAGAAATCTTAGAGAAAATGGAACTCTTATTAACCATGCAAGACCTTCAAACTACTACAGGGGTTCCTCACGCAAAAATTAATATTGTAAATATTGAAAGGGCGGCAGGGTGGTGCAGCAGGTCCAGGGACCTGTGTGTCGCAGTAACACAGCTCCAGGGACCTGGAGGTTGTGGGTTCAAGTCCCTGTCTGTGAGGATTTTGGTGTGTTCTCCCTGTGCTTGCATGGGTTTCCTCCAGTCCCCTCCAACGGTCAAAAAATACACGTTGGTAGGTGAATTGGTGACTCAAAAATAATGTCCGTAGGCGTGAGTGTGTGTCGCCCTGTGAAGGACTGGCGCCCTCTCCAGTGTGTGTTCCTGCCTTGCGCCCATTGTTTCCGGTAAGGCTCTGGACCCACCACAGCCAGGGGTTACAGACAATGAATGTATTAATATATTGAAATGAACTAAACAATTGTGGTCTCTGACTTTGTCACAGTGCTGTATTTGTACCTCATACATATCATCACTTTTAGATATAACCCTTGTGTCTCCAGGATGGTAACTTTTTCAGGAGAAGCCAAGGAGAGCACATCTTTAATTTTGATTGGAGGTTCAAGTATTTTTAAGCAATGTTTATTGCACCATTCAGCTGGTATTATATGTTGAATCATGTCAAATAATAGAAAAGAATCTTAAGTAATTCGTCCATAAATGAAATCTTTGTGGAACATGGCAACAAACTAATGGCAACCTCATAATTCTTTGCCGGATTCTGACCTTGAATATCTGAGTGTAGACTGTCTGCTCAGCTGGAAGTGCTAACATGGACACCATGTGAAGCTGAGGGTAAGTTCTCTCCATTGAAGGAGAGATGAAAAGGAAGACAGAGGGATGACCCACTGTGAAAGTGTGAGAGTGAAGAGCAAAAGGGAAACTCTCAGCATGGCAGCTTTGAAGGAGGGTCAAGTAATCATTCACCAAGAGAAATCGAAACGTCTGACAATCCACCCTTTAGTTTATCTTCTGTGTACTTCTCTTGGCTCCTCCCCAAGACATGTTCTTTATTAAAACAAGAAGGATGGTTTACTGTGATTCATATCGATTTACATGATGTTGGCAGCACACACATTAAACCCACTTCACACACAAAACAATAGGGTGACTGCAGTAAAACAATGTGAATGTATACTAAGCTCTCTATAATTGCTAATTAAACAGTTTGTTTAGGGGAGTGACTGGACTGGTGTCGCACCCAACTGTTTTCTATCCAGCTGTTTTTTTGCCTCACGGGTCAAGGAGTGGGTGGGTGTTAAGAATTCCACCGTTCTCGCTTGGTCATCTAACTTCCCTTGGAACCAGAGCTGTGAAATGCCTGAGGCAAATGGACATGTCCCAAAGTAAACAAGAATTAAGAAAACCAAGAGGAGGAGGGAAGAAAACAGGTGTTCTGTAGCGAGGGTTGATATCAAAGGGCTAAAAAGGCAAATGTGGCCTGATCCCCCTTGACCTCCTCATTGCTGCTGTGTTTGGTTAAGAACGCTGGGGCAGAGGGGGCTTAGAATGTGGTTGAAAAGGCTTCCTCAAGCCTTTAAGTTCAGAGAAAGGATGGAGGCAATTGAGATGAGCACATATTGTTGCAGTTGTGTGGAATAGCTTTGTTTGAGCTGGAGCAAAACACTCCATTTGTGGATCCAAGCTGTTAATTCATATTGACCGCTAGCTAGCTAGCATAGCATCCCAAGAGAAGGGTGATTTTGAACAAACAACTGCCATTATTAATATCATTTTTCATTTATTACTATTATTTTGTTTTGATATGGGATAAATACATTTTGTTTTACTAAGGAATATATATTTACTTAACTTACAAATGTACTATATTTATATCCAGTTTGGGCAGCTTTTGATATATTCACTGTGGAACTTTTGTTCGGTACATTTCTGTAGTGAATTGCAGAGCATGTATCTACATCACCCAAGAGTGTGTTCAACTGAGGTAGCAACTTGGAACTCACTCATAAAATAGGATTAACTTCAGCAAAAACCACATCTTACGCTCTTCCTCATGTTGTCGTGACGAGCTGTCGTAAGTGTGATATGTAGACTAAACACCCTGTGAGAGGGGAGTCGTCTTGTGCGTCTCTCTTCTTGCTCTGATTCAGGAGCAAGCAACACTCATCTAATGCTAACTGCAATAACTTTTGCTGCTAGCACTTAACCATAATAAACTTCACCATGAAACCTGAGGCTCAGCGATCTCCTCTTGTAAAAATACTAGGGTCATACCAAGTTGGGGTAATCCCCTGTGGAATTAAAACTGTTGTGCTCTATTTTCAGTCAGTCTTTACTAATTATTTGGCTCGTATCATAACAAGAGCATGGCAGTATTTAAGGCATTTTCCAGGGAAATGCTAATCAATAGCACTAGCTGACCTTGTTTCAGAATCCGTTCACAAAGAAAGCTCATGGTGAATGTTTCTTGGGGTTTTCTACAGGTCCTCTGCCCTGTAGCATTGTAGTTCACCCAGATGAAGACAGCTGAAAGTGTTGTGGTTTTCTTGTGCACACACCATATCAAAACCTTTCACAGGCTTCTAATTGCTAAATCAACTCTATATTACACTGTAATTAGTTTGTTAGCCTGATGCTGCCTTTCCTGCCCTAGGGAATCTGGGGAAAATGGTGCTTTGAAACCAATTAGGCCAAGCTAACCTCAAGATTGTCAAAATGAAAGTGCAGGAATGTTCGTTAAGAAGCCTAGCATCAAATTTTGGGGATGTTTTAGGGCACAGCAGTGTGGGCCAGGAACACTCCCAAACAACAACAGGAAATATATTAAAAATAGTGACTGTTATCTGTAAAAAATCAGCATCAGCACAATAACATACCAAGTATTGAATATGCTGCAATATAATAAATGTACAGGGTTTATTTTAGCGGCTAATTGGTATGGATTTAAAGTTTAACAGCTGATCATCAATAAGGTAAGTGTATTTGAAATCAATCCTGCCCTAGTTCAGTTCAGGGTCACTGTGAGTCCAGAGCCTACCTGGAAACATTGGGTGCAAGGCGGGAATACACCCTGGAGGGGTCGCCAGTCCTTCACAGGGCAACACACACTCACACACATTCACTCACACACTCACACCTAGGGACACTTTGGAGTCGCCAATCCACCAACCAACGTGTGTTTTTGGACCGTGGGAGGAAACCGAAACACCCGGAGGAAACCCATGTGGACACGGGGAGAACACACCACACTCCTCACAGACAGTCACCCGGAGGAAACCCATGTGGACATGGGGAGAACACACCACACTCCTCACAGACAGTCACCCGGAGGAAACCCATGTGGACATGGGGAGAACACACCACACTCCTCACAGACAGTCACCCGGAGGAAACCCACTCGGACATGGGGAGAACACACCACACTCCTCACAGACAGTCACCCTGAGGAAACCCACGCGGACACGGGGAGAACACACCACACTCCTCACAGACAGTCACCCGGAGGAAACCCACATAGACACAGGGAGAACACACCAAACTCTTCACAGACAGTCACCCGGAGCGGGAATCAAGCCCACAACCTCCAGG
This sequence comes from Hoplias malabaricus, assembly GCF_029633855.1. Lineage (NCBI taxonomy): Eukaryota > Metazoa > Chordata > Actinopteri > Characiformes > Erythrinidae > Hoplias > Hoplias malabaricus. The sequence continues at coordinate 21,765,371 of NC_089820.1, forward strand.
TCCCGGAGCTGTATGACTGTGACACTACCTGCTGCGCCACCGTGCCACCCCTACATATTTATTTATTGATTTATTTATTTTTTAAAAGAGATCACGTATGGTCTTAACTGGATAAGCGCTTACAGATAATGAATGAATGAATAAATATGTAATTCAACACAATTACAGAAGATAAATGGATGGGTGAATGGATATATGTCCACTCCAAATGAGTCTCGACAGTGTTGGAAATCTAAATTACTGTAAAAGTTGAGCAAAAGGATTTGATCAAAGAGGCACAGATACAGAACAGTGAGAGTACTGTCTCCTAACAACAAACATTGTGCTACATAATGGTAAAAAGGCAGTGTCCATGTCAATGTGGTGCTAAAAAGCAACACAATGCTGAGGTTGTTCTGACCACAGAAATGTCCCATTGGCTGCCGGTCTAAGATGAGGAAACTTGGCCAAATGGATTTAATCAAAAGCTTGCTGTAACGTCTGCACGCTTGCCCTCTACTCTCTATAACCACAGGTTCTGTTGAATTACATCATTCCTCCTCAGGGGAAGTTGACTTTGCTGGTGTACGGGCTAATAAAATGGCTCTGGCGGTGTTTCTCAGTTTATGAGCCCAAAACAGAAGTACTGAGATGATATCATGGTGAAGCCCTTAACTCTAGTTTAAAAACACACTGTGTCTAGATACTAGAATCTATTCTACACACACTACAATCCGAAAGTACTCGCTCATTTTAAAGGTGCACCTTTTTGCTGACGCAGGTGTTCGGTTGCACACACGTCTTCAAACAAACTTCACAGAAGCCAGGGTGAATAAGTATGTATGCTTGCCAGCTTTAGACTCAATGTTGTCTGGACATATAATGAGTACCAATAAGAATTCACCTTATATCCTATATTATTGTCACGGCTGTAGGGAGGACGAGGAGGAGGACGTACGCACAAGGAATGTTTTATTTAACAAAACAAAAGCACAAGTAGAAAAGAAACACAAACTAGATTAGACTGAACAGAACAAAACAAGAACCAACCGTGAACTGGTGCAGATGTGAGCAAAACACAGGACAAATACAGAAGCAGACATTTACACACATCTACACACAGTAGACAGGGCAAAAGCATACGCTATTTTTTTTTTTTTTTTAAGGTGGTGTTCTTTCAGAAATTTTACTCCATGGCCCTAGGAAATACAATTATGGGAGGTTTTATGTATAATAAAATAATTCATGCGTGACTATAAATTTTCCCAGAAAACAAGCAAAGGAGCTCTCTCTCTCTCTCTATCCCTCTCTCTCTCTCTCTCTCTCTCTCTCTCTCTCTCTCTCTCTCTCTATCTCTCTCTCTCTCTCTCTCTCTCTCTCTCTCTATCCCCCTCTCTCTCTCTCTCTCTCTATCCCTCTCTCTCTCTCTCTCTCTATCCCTCTCTCTCTCTCTCACTCTATCCCTCTCTCTCTCTCTCTCTCTATCCCTCTCTCTCTCTCTCTCTCTCTCTATCCCTCTCTCTCTCTCTCTATCCCTCTCTCTCTCTCTATCCCTCTCTCTCTCTCTCTCTCTCTCTCTCTCTCTTGCTTTTTTCCCCTCTTATACTCAAGAGAAGTTGTGGAGATGTCAGCTGCTGTAAAGTTGCCTCATCTCACATGGATCTTCTCAGCAGGACGCTGTTTAATTATTGCTGGCCTCTATAAGCCCAAAGTTCAAAATACAATGAAGCATCTAGATTACATTTTAATTGGGAGGCATTTACCCCCGGCTCGTCGCCAGTGAACATAATAAGTGAGTTTTAATGAGTGTGCGTATGTAATGCATTTCCACTTTAGTTTGTTGTCTCAGATGGAAAAGTGCTTCTACAAAGAAGCTCTGAAGGCGTAGCTTTTTATGATTCATAAATATAAGAAAATATTGTTTGTTTTGTGAAAGACACCATTGCCATGAAAATGTTTGTTCATGACTTTTTCCCACTGTGCAGTGAAGTACAGTTCAGTACAGTTTTGAATCATGCATTTCACCCACTGCCACTTTTTCCACTGCCAAGATATCTGCAACATTCCGGAGTATCTGAGATGAATTCAGGTGTGGGCGGAGCTTGAAGCGGTGCTGATCACCGCTCCTCCTTATCCATAAAGTGCAATGGTTGTAGAATCATTATTTTGAGTTTACTGTTGAACTGAAAGACACAGGCATGAGCTGCAAACTCTATTTGATCTGCAACTGAGATACAGTTTATATGTATTTTGTATGCATTTAGTTTGTATTTGTATGTGGTCGGAGAAGTAGATCCACTCAGAGTCAGTGTGTAAAATAAGAAATGAAAGCAGTCAGCTCCACAGTGTCAAAGCATAATGAAGAAAATCAAACATTTCAGTCTCTTTTTGTCTCTGTCTCTTCGTGCAAGACCCAACACTGTGAAAAATAAATCAGAAATTAATACTATTTTGTATTCGCTGTTTACATTACACTGTTTACATGTGCTTACACCATGTGGCTGGATGCTGCCATTTTATTGGTGCTGTAAGTTCAGAGACCACCTGAGGAAGGCATACAGCGCAACACCGTTGTCTAAAATGGCTCACTGCAGCATTTATCAAAACAATGTTCTGTAAGAGGCACTGACAAATCTGTGAGCCCGAGAATGGGCTCAGAATGAGCCGAGAAACGTTTTGGGGAAGCATTTTTGAGAAGGATTTAGATAACGATTAACTTTCTACTGTTGTTTAGATGGGCAGCACGGTGGTGCAGTCACACAGCTCCAGGGAGCTGGAGGTTGTGGGTTCGATTCCCGCTCCGGATGACTGTCTGTGAGGAGTTTGGTGTGTTCTCCCTGTGTCTGTGTGGGTTTCCTCCGGGTGACTGTCTGTGAGGAGTGTGGTGTGTTCTCACTGTGTCTGTGTGGGTTTCCTCCGGGTGACTGTCTGTGAGGAGTATGGTGTGTTTTCCCCGTGTCCGCGTGGGTTTCCTCCGGGTGCTCCAGTTTCCTCCCACAGTCCAAAAACACACACGTTGGTAGGTGGATTGGCGACTCAAAAGTGTCCGTAGATGTGAGTGTGTGAGTGAATGTGTGTGTGTTGCCCTGTGAAGGACTGGCGCCCCTCCAGGGTGTATTCCCGCCTTGCGCCCAATGATTCCAGGTAGACTTTGGACCCACCACGACCCTGAACTGGATAAGGGTTACAGATAATGAATGAATGAAAGAATGTTGTTTAGATCCATTACAACTCTAAGAAGTGGACTGCAGACATGTCTTGGCTGATCATCTGCAACTTGGGTAAGTGGAAATTGAAGTGAATATTATCACCAAACCTTTTACTTTAAGGTTAAACATTGTCTGTGAAGGAAAGGCATGTCCTCTGTAGCCCTTCCTTCATACGGTTTGGCCTGAGAGTAACTTGACTCAATCTAATAATACAGTTTTGGCACCAATGGCCAATATCCAAGGATACAAGGCACACACACACACACACACATACACACACACACCTGGCTTGGGGTCCAGGCCCCGCAACCGAAAGCCCAGGCAGGATGTCAGGAATCTGTGATTAAAATTCCTCGCCTTCCGCCCACTCGTTCATCAGGTGTGTTGAGCGAGACGGGTCAGCGCTGGACGGATTGAGCCAGATTCCTCCAATGTCCTTCATCAGGGGCTATAATGAAGCACTGAGGAGATTTAGCCTGAAGAATCTGGAGCTTCAGGTCCCAGCCTTGGCCTGTAAACCAATACCCCCTAACTCACAGAGAGAGAGAGAGAGAGAGAGAGAGAGAGAGAGAAGCAAGAGCATGACAGAAAAAATGTAGAGAGAGAAAGAGAAAGAGAGAAACAAGAGGCAGAGCAATAGCGCGAGAGAGAGAGAGAATGAGAGAAACAAGGGGCAGGGAAAGAGGGAGAGTAGGCGTGTGGGGGAGGGGAGACAGGCTGAGGGTCGTCTCCAAGGCGACGAGGCCCTTTTAAGTCCGGACGCGCCTTGGCAAGAGTGGAGAGGTTAAAAAAGTTTCTGTGAAAGCAACAGCTGTTGCTCCCCTCCCCCACATTGTCTTGCCTTTGGAGAATAAGGGCGCCCACTTAGCTCACCTTGATAGGGCTATCCAGAGCTACGAAGATAAACGACAAGAAAACATCAACGCTTTAGCAGCACACGTCTGTCCCACTGATCCCATCTCCCGCACAGGCCTCTGACCAAAATGGCAGGGCCCAGGAAAGGAAAGAATGCTTAAGGCGAATCCTCTAATGGGAACTGCTCCTCCCAGCGACATAAAACACCAAACCCAGCGCAATAACTGGAGCGTAATCAAGGCCAGCGCATTTGAGATGATTAATATATTCCCCACTACTGCCAAAGGAATGCAAAATTTAATTAAAAGCAGATCCAACTTTGGTGAAGATAGCGCCATGCTGAGCTTTATCGATCTGAGCTGTTATTTACGCTGAGGTCCTTATTTTGTCTTCCACAGAGAAGTGAGGAGCAGAGTGTCCCCCCTGTGAGAAAAGTCTGTAGCCGTGCTCGGATCCAGGAAACAACCCAGAATTATGAAAGAGGGAGAGGAAAAAAAAAGACACAATGAGGGCCAGAGTCAAAACATTGTCTTTCCCAATCAGGCAGGTCATAGGGGAGAGTGGAAAAAGGAGGCGTTTTCTTGGGCTCTGCGGGCCGGGGAGATGGGACGGAGAAAGAGAAATATAAACGTGGTTGAATAAAGGGATGGAGAAAACATATGACCAGGTTTGACATAGGGATCAGGACAGATTCAAGGCAGCTGCCTCAGTGCAGGTTAACCGAGCAGGGAATTCTGAGAAAGCACATTTTGTTATGTCTGTGTCCAGCTTGTGTCCAAGTTGGCCAGGCCACTGAGGTCATAACAAAACCTTGTATCTTCAAAAATGGCAATATTACAAAATGACAAAGATGTACAGTAACAAATAATCATTGTAATAACTATCAATAACTACTGATTATCTCTAATAGGTTGATTTAACAATAAATATACACATGAAAGCTGTAATGTTAAAGACTGCTGTCTGCTTAAGATCCACATTCACAGGATCACTTTGCGGTTCTATAATCATAAACACTTTTTTTTACCTTGTTCTTCAATGGGACCCCGCAGGAATAGTGAACCCATCTACTCTTATGCCCTCACTCTCTTGCTTGGTTGGCTTGGAAAGATACTTTAAAACCACTGACCTTCTTCAAACCTCTGATGTAGGCCTCAAGCCAGAGCTGAGCTGGGAATAACTGGGGTATTGGATGGTATTGAATAAAGTTAATGATTATCTTAGAGATATATCGCAGTGTGGAAGAAGCTGGATCTGTCTAATATATTATACTACACCATTCTGACATATTTCACTGTGTCATTCTTCAGCCTGCACATGAAGATACTGTATAAGGGGCTAAGCAGGCTAAAGCAGGAAGCACACCCTGGACAGGGCGCTAGTCCATCACAGATTCATCCAGTCACTCACATATTCACACATCATGTAGACAGCTTCACACAGTCAATCCTCCAGCCAGGTGTTTTTGGGCTATAGGAGGAAATTGGAGCACCTGGACTTCCATTCATTTGTAACCGCTTATCCAGTTCAGGGTCGCGGTGGGTCCAGAGCCTACCTGGAATCATTGGACGCAAGGCGGGAATACACCCTGGAGGGGGCGCCAGTCCTTCACAGGGCAACACACACACTCACACACTTACACCTACAGACACTTTCGAGTCACCAATCCACCTACCAACGTGTGTTTTTGGACTGTGGGAGGAAACCGGAGCACCCGGAGGAAACCCATGCAGACACAGGGAGAACACACCACACTCCTCACAGACAGTCACCCGGAGGAAACCCACGCAGACACGGGGAGAACACACCACACTCCTCACAGACAGTCACCCGGAGCGGGACTCGAACCCACAACCTCCAGGTCCCTGGAGCTGTGTGACTGCGACACTACCTGCTGTGTCGCCAGTACCTGGAAATATATCTTCATATAGCACGGTGGTGCAGCAGGTAGTGTCACAGTCACACAGCTCCAGAGACTTGGAGGTTGTGGGTTCGAGTCCTGCTCCGGGTGACTGTCCGTGAGGAGTCTGGTGTGATCTCCCCGTGTCTGTGTGGGTTTCCTCCCACGTTCCAAAACTGCACATTGGTAGATGCACATTGGCGACTCAAAAGTGTCTATAGGTGTGAGTGTGTGTTGCCCTGTGAAGGACTGGCGCCCCCTTCAAGGTGTGTTCCAGCCTTGCACCCAGTGATTCCGGGTAGGCTCTGGACCCACCGCGACCCTGAACTTGATAAGCGCTTACAGACAATGAATGAATTAATGTTTATGTGAAATGTCAGGACATAATTCCAGAAAACACACACTTTTCTAAACTTTTTTTTTTTCAAATATGATGTTTTTATTCAAAAAACTAAAAGTGCCAAAATGTTTCATTTCAGTTACTGGGATTAGGGTTAAGTTTAGTGTTAATTAGCTACAATCATCATGATGTCTATGGAAGGTCCTAACATGTATAGTGGTACCAACGTGTCTGTGTGTGTGAGGGGGCTTTCTTGTGCTGGTCTGTTACATCTTATGTCCAGATGTTCTCCAAAATCAACTCAGACCATAGGCCGTGTATTTGTATCCATTTCTGTGTAATAACATTTTATGAGACTTTTTAATAACACATTCATTCCTTTAGATGTTTGGTTCCCATCATCACCACAGCGAACAGCACTCACATGCTGAGTTTCACTGAAACACCTCACTTTACATCAAGCCTCTGAATGAATTTGTTTACGCCTTCACCATTTAACTATGCAGACAATTTTGAAACATCAGTGGCGTTCCCTTTAAATAAATAAACCCTCTCACTTCCATCCCGGCGTCTCTATTGAGTTTGAGTGTTCATGGTTCAGTTAATGCTTAACAAGGCAATAACACTCTTCCTAAACATGGCAAGGGCTTAGTTACCGTCTGGACGCTAATACAAATGTCTGTGTTCATAAGAGCACACACACAGATACACAGACACACACACATTCCATGGTCACACACACTTCAGTAAATATAATTTATCATCACACTCTTGCCTCAGAAAATGGAAAAGAGAGGAAAACTCCATGGGAAACATCTCCAGCTCCTCTGGTGCTGTGGCTGTTGTGTCGCCGCATAAAGGCTGGAGCCCTATGAGCTGAATTAATTAATTACTCTGAGGGATCATTTGTGTTTGCTACACAAAGCCAGTTAAACTTGCGCACCAATTCAACATATTTATGACCACTCTCTCGCGCTCTCATTCTCTCTCCCTCTCTCTCTCTCTCTCTCTCTCTCTCTCTCTCTCTGAGCCTGTACTTATTCCTTTAGCCCCTGGGTTCTCCTGCATGGCCTTAGCCATGAAAAGGGACAACATAATGGGCGAAGTTGAATGTGTGAAGGATGAATTCTTTCAAGACAACAACTGGGCACAATTTGGCCCATGGCCCTGGGGGTCGGCTTAATAGAGTGAGACCCCCAGCCCCCATTGAGTTCCTCAGAGACTATTAACTCTTAACAACTCCCCAGCTTGGGCCTCATTATTTATTCTCTTCAAGCCTTTTCTCCTTCTTGCCCTCCACCCCGACTCTCTCTGTTGTCTTTTGGTTTCATTGTCTCTGATTGATTTTTTTTTTGTACTTAGTTAATCATTCCATCGTTCTGTGTTATCCTGGTTTGTAAGTAATGTCAACCACCGTTCAAGAGCCTTCTTGACTCACTGTGGTAAAACCCTTTAGAACCACGCTCTGTGGGTTTCAACCAAGTTGGTGCTTCAAGATGTTTAAGTGTGGCTCTTCTCAAAGAAGCTGAAATAGCCTGGAAAAGAGTGGAAAAAAAGAGAGAAAAGGATTGGTCAATGACACTTGGGGTTCAAAGACTGCCAAATGCCCTTAAAACTTAGAATCTGAGAGTTGTTATTTGTGTTTTGCAACACTAATAATATATTATTATGAAATCGTACATATATAATTACATGATGAATTCAAAATAATTATATTAGGTTTGTATTAGATCTGAGATCTAGATCTTCGCACATAAAACTGTGAGAAAAACCAGGCTAAATTTAATTTACAAAAACACAAAGACATGGAATGTTTAGAATGGACATCACCACATGGTGGACCTTGGTCCAGATTTGGTCCAGAGGATGTTTCTATTCAGATCTGTGACTTATTTGTAATAAACTGAGAAAAAAAATAGATAATGTAAGCAGCTAATCCAGTTAATAAGGCAATAGCTTCACTCAACTGAGCCCAAAAAATTGATTGTTTACCCTCTGTGTTCAGTACACGAGAGGAACCTGAGAGTGAGAAAAGCGTGGCTTGATCCAAAACAAGAAAATCTGAAGTAGAAAATTGAGTTTCCAGATTCCAGTTTACATTAACTCTTCCTGCAGTCGCCTCCAAACCAGTGGGTCTTACAGGTTCCAAAAATGTGGCATTAATTCAAAGCACCAATGCCACTATTGATGGTGCCACTGTAAGACAAAGCACAATTCAGGGATGATATAGCGACTAGACCACACTGAATATTTTTTTTCTGCTTGTTTCAACGAGCTCTGAACTAGACATAATATATGAGTGATATTTCGCAGCTCATTAAAATGTAATCAAAGTCATTCATTGTGGGTTGATGTGGTTAAAAATGGTTAATTGTAAAGAAGTGCACCAACAACAACTTTCTACAGCTAAAAATCGACAATTTGATAAGCACCACAGAAGTTGCAGTATGTAACTTTAGGAGGAGGCTAGGAAAGCAAAAATACCTAGTGTTCCTTTGATGGCTTGTGGCACATACCTCTCCACTTTAAATATTATCAGTTGTATACCTCTAACCTTAGATACATCATCGTCTTCTCACTTCTGGTTCCTATCACTACAGTGGTGTACAATTCCACTCTGTGAGATTATCTACAGTGGAGCATTTCACATTAATCAGACATTTTTTAATTCTTCATCTCTTGTGAAAACATACCTTTAGTCATGATTTCCATTGGTGAGTTTCACACAAAACGTAGATGGACACAGGAATCCACCAACTCTTCTTGATCCAATGTGTGTATATTGCGTATCACGAACCGTCTTCATAACCTGCACGAGGCCACGTGATATGGTGGAGTGAGATAGGAAGACTGTATTTCATGGTAACAGTATTGAACTGTACTTGGATATGATTTACTAACTTTACACTGGTGCATGTTAAAAACATGTTAACACATCTTGTTTGCTGTAATGTTTTGAATCTCTGGAAGAAGACACAATCACGTGAGTGCAGGTTGGGCTCTAGAAGTCAAGCTTATAAAGTGCAGCGAAGCCGGACACACACTGAGTGGCTTTTAAGGGTCAGTGGATCCATTGAAGAGGGAATGGCCTTCCACAGCCGACTGCGCTGCCCAGCTGCCCCCAAACCGTGGAAATTAAGTTATGCCCCATGTCAGCAGGTTTTTGTCTTTTTTTTTTCTCCTTCTCTCACCCTCGGTCTTTCTCTGTCCCTCTGTCTTTTCCCCCGTTCTCGCTCTTAAGTGGACTCTCTTTTCTCTTTGTGAGCCAGAGTCCACTGGAGGCTTTGGAGTCGCGGGAGCATTCAGTGTTGGTAAATGGACCTAATGGCCAGTGCAGGGTCAGAGCGAGGCTTTGTGTGGCTGTAACTGAGAGGGGTCCTTGCACTTGGTCAATGTTGAGTCAATGGCCTCGGCACAAACACATACAGAGCTCCTCCAGCAACAACGGCTTAAACAGCCACTCTTCGCATTTCTCTTTTTTCCCCTTCATTCCTCGCACAGTTCCATTCTTTCTTCTCTCCCGGCCGCCCCTTCCTCTTTCCTGCTTGGACGTGCGCTCTTGTTTAGCTTTTCCGTGGGACAGTTTATTTGTCCTGCGGTCAGATGAAGTAGCAGATGATGCCTCTTGCTGCTGTGGCTGCTGTTGAGGATGTAAAGCAGCCAAAGACTGCAAGCAAGGGCAGAGAGGGTCAAACTAGCATTTAGTCTTCACTGCTTTTAAGACTGCTGAAGGTCTAGAGCTGTCAACCAGAGGGAGAATGGACTGAAAAACAGTTTTTGAGATGTTATTATGAAGAACAGTCATTAAGAAAGGTTCCTAAATGCATCACATTGTAGGAAAAGCCTTCTGCTTTTGAACCCATGCATTATTTTAAAAAAGGCATTTAGGGCAAAACATTTTTCACCTTAATTAATTGTTAGAAGTGTCCACTTTCAGAGTCTTTTAACTGTCTTTTAACTGCTTTCCTGTTAAGGCGGTATTGTATTGCTTACAGTGACTGTGAGTGAAAAGGCCTTACTTTATGGACTGTATCTGTTAATGATTCATGATAATCTACTCATCCCTCTGGGGTTTCTGAAGCTGGTGAGTCAAATTAAATGTTTATGTATGAGGATGACATACAGGAGATAAACCTCATCTGACTCTTGCTGTGCTTGTTTGGTGGATTCAGGTGTCCATCTACATTTTGTGGAAACTGACCAACAGGCACTGGAAACCTGGCATACATATAAACATAGTGCAGACACAGGAGCTTAGTGTCGACCTGAAACATTCACAGGGAGCTTATAAAACTATGTGTTCACAAAAAAAGCACCACATAAAGCTCCAAGATTTCATTTCCCTTCCAGCATCTTCTTAAATATTTTGTCTGAGTCTGAATGGGTGTGAATGTCACTGACCAAATGGACCCTAGATCTTGAGCTAGTTCCATTCAGGATTCTAAGAATCTTGGTGCTATCAGGTGGACAGCACCACAGCTATAGATGAACAAACAGTCAGGATGGAGTGATGGTTTATCCACTGTTCACAGCATGTTCTGATCATATGGTGCTTTCCCACTGCATGGTATCTACACTATTTGACTCTAATCAATACTGCTACCTGGTACATGCTTCATTTTCTACTACATCCCCTCAAAATGCAGTTTGCAAATCATTGTCACTATGGGAACAGCTGGCTTTGGAAACCACAACAATAGGAGTGGCATTGTTAAGCGCTGTTTATTCATCAAGTATTCACATGTTGTTGCTGTTTATGGGAACACAGCTGATCTGTGCATCAGCAGAGATTGTTATTCCTTGTTGCACTGTCCAGCTCTCCCTGGATTCTTTCATCAGCCACTGACCCAAGGAACATTTGAACCTCTTTAAAAGACCATGGTGTATTTTTACAAGCTACTTTTGTGAGTGAGATTAAAAAAATGTGATGGCTACTGTATAACTGGATAGTTTATTCTGGAAGTCTGCCTTGAGTCATGTAGAGTGATGAATCTCTCTCTGGCCTATCAGCATTCTGCAAGGTTTACACATGATGGTTTAGTCCCTACCCAGCGCCATTTGGAACCACAAGCAAGCACATACTAAAAATGTACCCTGTTCCTGCTGGTGTAGGTACCATGCAGTAGAAAAGTAGCAACACTAGTCTAGAACACAACTTTCTTCTGATTTTCTTTTCATTTTTCAAACCAGAAAGTGGATTGTCTCTGCTCTCTCTTGATCTTCTTCCCAGCTGGGAATAAACCTTTCGGGTTCCCGAACCTATTTATGTTGGTGAAAATGTGTTGAACAGTTCTAAATTAGGTGTGCGAACTGGAACGGAACCTGATCCACGTTGGAGGAATGGGCTATGACTGAGGTGTTTATGACTCTCCAATTATTGGTGGTTGTTGAAATCCTAATTAAAGCAGCTCATTCGCTCAAAGGGTTTGATTTAAAGTAAACATGAAGATTAAGTGATATATCAACTACATATAAAGCCACATCAAATCACCACCCACTGAAGCCCATTTGGTACTGTGATGTTGCCAGAGCCGGGCTGTCTCTCAAACTCAATGGCCGATATTCATGGCGGCCTCATTGCTGTTTCTCCTTCATTCATGAGCAGTGTGGCCGAGGCCCTGGCGCATTGCTGGCCCTCTCCTCCCCTGGCTGTCAGATGAATTATATGGCTGTTGCTGTAGAAAGAGGGGGCCATGCTCAGTGCTAGTAAAAAAAAACACCTCTCCCCTCCATCACCTCATTATCCGCGGGAGCGAAAACAAGTGGCCAGCTTCTCTTTCTCTGGCTGTTATTCACCACAGAACCTGAGCCCGGGCCACTCTCTCCTGTTCTGCCTGTTATGGTAGTGCTGGATTAGGCACATTGTCCCGGGAGGAGGGGGAAGGGTCTCACCTGCTCAGCTCTGTCACTGGAGGATTCATGGGAATCCAAGAAGCACAAGCTATATCATATTAAATCAGACCAGTGTTTGCCAACACTCCCGGGTATAGATTTGGAACAATGAAAGCTTTTACTGTGAAATGCTCCAACTTTAAACCCAGTTTATTAAGGGTAAGTTCAGACTGGAACACCAGATTAGTGTTATTGATATCCTTACATGAAAAAACTCTGCCTAATTAAATGGTTAGATTTTTCAAAGCAGCTTAACGGGGAAAGATTACTTGTCTTATCACTGTGCATTTTTCAGACTATTTCACCAGTAGCAACATGACTCATAAATCTCAGAAGTCACACTTAGGTACACTGTACTAAGTTTTGGAAACACTCTGATCCCTGGTTCCTGTCACCTTCACTTTAAAAAAGACTGAGTCTGCACGTTTCTCTGGAACAGAGCATTTCTCATTAGACCCCTCTGCATGACTCTGTTTACATCCAGGAATTCCAGGAATAACTAATGGAATCACAGCCACTTTGAGAGGAGGTTCACTCCGGATACAGCAATTTCCTCCAAGCATCCAAAAACACATACTGGTAGGTGGATTGGCTGTGTGATGTTGTCCACAGGTGTGTACTTAACCGTGTGTGTGTTTGTGTGTGAAATTGTTAACAGGTGTGTGTGAGTGACTGGGTGAGTGTGTGGAGTTGTCCACAAGTGTGTGTGAGTGACTGAGTGAGTATGTGATATTGTCCACAGCTGTGTGTGTGTGTGAGTGACTGTGTGTGTGTGTGTGATATTGTTCACATGTGTGTGTGTGAGTGACTGGGTGAGTGTGTGGAGTTGTCCACGGGTGTGTGTGAGTGACTGGAGGAATGTATGATACTGTCCACAGCTGTGTGTGTGAGTGACTGGGTGAGTGTGTGATATTGTCCATAGGTGTGTGCATGAGTAACTGAGTGAGTGTGTGATATTGTCCACAGGTGTGTGTGTATAAGTGACTGGGTGAGTGTGTGATGCTGTCCACAGGTGTGTGTGTGTGTGAGTGACTGAGTGAGTGTGTGATATTGTCCACAGGTGTGTGTGTGTGTGTGAGTGACTGGGTGAGTGTGTGATATTGTCCACAGGTGTGTGTGAGTGACTGGGTGAGTGTGTGATATTGTCCACCGGTGTGTGTGAGTGACTGGGTGAGTGTGTGATATTGTCCACAGGTGTGTGTGTGAGTGACTGAGTGTGTGTGAGATATTGTCCACAGTTTTGTGTGTGAGTGACTGGGTGAGAGTGAGATATTGTCCACAGGTGTGTGTGTGTGAGTGACTGGGTGAGAGTGAGATATTGTCCACAGGTGTGTGTGTGAGTGACTGGGTGAGTGTGAGATATTGTCCACAGGTGTGTGTGTGAGTGACTGGGTGAGTGTGAGATATTGTCCACAGGTGTGTGTGTGAGTGACTGGGTGAGTGTATGATATTGTCCACAGGTGTGAGTGTATGAGTGACTGAGTATGTGTGAGATATTGTCCACAGGTGTGTGTGTGAGTGACTGGGTGAGTGTGTGATATTGTCCACAGGTGTGTGTGTGACTGACTGGCTGAGAGTGAGATATTGTCCACAGGTGTGTGTGTGAGTGACTGGGTGAGTGTGAGATATTGTCCACAGGTGTGTGTGTGAGTGACTGAGTGTGTGTGAGATATTGTCCACAGTTGTGTGTGTGAGTGACTGGGTGAGTGTGAGATATTGTCCACAGGTGTGTGTGTGTGAGTGACTGGGTGAGAGTGAGATATTATCCACAGGTGTGTATGTGAGTGACTGGGTGAGTGTGAGATATTGTCCACAGGTGTGTGTGTGAGTGACTGGGTGAGAGTGAGATATTGTCCACAGGTGTGTGTGTGAGTGACTGGGTGAGTGTGAGATATTGTCCACAGGTGTGTGTGTGAGTGACTGGGTGAGTGTGTGACATTGTCCACAGGTGTGTGTGTGAGTGACTGGGTGAGTGTGTGATATTGTCCACAGGTGTGTGTGTGAGTGACTGAGTGTGTGTGAGATATTGTCCACAGTTGTGTGTGTGAGTGACTGGGTGAGTGTGAGATATTGTCCACAGGTGTGTGTGTGAGTGACTGGGTGAGTGTGATATTGTCCACAGGTGTGTGTGTGTGAGTGACTGGGTGAGTGTGTGATATTGTCCACAGGTGTGAGTGTGAGTGACTGGGTGAGTGTGTGATATTGTCCACAGGTGCGAGTGTGAGTGACTGGGTGAGTGTGAGATATTGTCCACGGGTCTGTGTGTGTGTGAGTGACTGGGTGAGTGTGTGATATTGTCCACAGGTGTGAGTGTGTGAGTGACTGAGTGTGTGTGAGATATTGTCCACAGGTGTGTGTGAGTGACTGGGTGAGTGTGAGATATTGTCCACAGGTGTGTGTGTGAGTGACTGGGTGAGTGTGAGATATTGTCCACAGGTGTGAGTGTATGAGTGACTGAGTATGTGTGAGATATTGTCCACAGGTGTGTGTGTGAGTGACTGGGTGAGTGTGAGATATTGTCCACAGCTGTGTATGTGAGTGACTGGGTGAGTGTGAGATATTGTCCACAGGTGTGTGTGTGAGTGACTGGGTGAGTGTGTGATATTGTCCACAGGTGTGTGTGTGAGTGACTGGGTGAGAGTGAGATATTGTCCACAGGTGTGTGTGTGAGTGACTGGGTGAGTGTGAGATATTGTCCACAGGTGTGTGTGTGAGTGACTGGGTGAGTGTATGATATTGTCCACAGGTGTGAGTGTATGAGTGACTGAGTATGTGTGAGATATTGTCCACAGGTGTGTGTGTGAGTGACTGGGTGAGTGTGAGATATTGTCCACAGGTGTGTGTGTAATTGACTGGGTGAGAGTGAGATATTATCCACAGGTGTGTATGTGAGTGACTGGGTGAGTGTGAGATATTGTCCACAGGTGTGTGTGTGAGTGACTGGGTGAGAGTGAGATATTGTCCACAGGTGTGTGTGTGAGTGACTGGGTGAGTGTGAGATATTGTCCACAGGTGTGTGTGTGTGAGTGACTGGGTGAGTGTGTGACATTGTCCACAGGTGTGTGTGTGAGTGACAGGGTGAGTGTGTGATATTGTCCACAGGTGCGTGTGTGAGTGACTGAGTATGTGTGAGATATTGTCCACAGGTGTGTGTGTGAGTGACTGGGTGAGTGTGAGATATTGTCCACAGGTGTGTGTGTGAGTGACTGGGTGAGTGTGATATTGTCCACAGGTGTGTGTGTGAGTGACTGGGTGAGTGTGTGATATTGTCCACAGGTGTGAGTGTGAGTGACTGGGTGAGTGTGTGATATTGTCCACAGGTGCAAGTGTGAGTGACTGGGTGAGTGTGAGATATTGCCCACGGGTCTGTGTGTGTGTGAGTGACTGGGTGAGTGTGTGATATTGTCCACAGGTGTGAGTGTGTGAGTGACTGAGTGTGTGTGAGATATTGTCCACAGGTGTGTGTGAGTGACTGGGTGAGTGTGTGAAGTTGTACACAGGTGTGTGTGTGAGTGACAGGGTGAGTGTGTGATATTGTCCACAGGTGTGTGTGTGAGTGACTGAGTGTGTGTGAGATATTGTCCACAGGTGTGTGTGTGAGTGAATGAGTGTGTGTGAGATATTGTCCACAGGTGTGTGTGTGAGTGACTGGGTGAGTGTGAGATACTGTCCACAGGTGTGTGTGTGAGTGACTGGGTGAGTGTGATATTGTCCACAGGTGTGTGTGTGAGTGACTGGGTGAGTGTGTGATATTGTCCACAGGTGTGAGTGTGTGAGTGACTGAGTGTGTGTGAGATATTGTCCACAGGTGTGTGTGAGTGACTGGGTGAGTGTATGAGTTTGTCCACAGGTGTGTGAGTGACTGGGTGAGTGTATGATATTGTCCACAGGTGTGTGTGTGTGAGTGACTGGGCGAGTGTGTGAAGTTGTCCAAACTCTGAACCCACCACGACACTGCTATTACAGCAGATGAATGTATGAAGGGATTATCCTAAATCTCATTTACAACAATATGTATAAAGAACTGAGGGCATTTTATCTGCTGTTTGGCCCCAAAAAACTTCTGCCACGTTTATATTTACAACTGCAGTCCTCTGTAATGGAGGCATTTCAGACTATTTCATATTTATGTTTGCAGCTTACTACAATAAACTCTATCCTGCAGGTCTTCAACACCACACTCTAACTAATGCAACAGCATTTCAAAATATTATTCCCCATCCACATCTGGAATGAAGAAGAATGCCTCACTTTCAACAAAGTGTGTCCATGTTTACATCGGCGCTAACAAATGCTGAGCTGTTGTTTCAGTGGCTACGACAATCAAGAACTCGGAAGAAGCTCCTGGCTCAGTGCTGCTATAAATGGAAGGGAACATTTTTCAAGCTGCTCTTCTCAGGTAAGTGATCTCTTTGTGAGTGACTTAAGCCTGTGAGGTTTTCTCTCTCTTTTCTTTTTTTTTTTTTTTTTTCATTTTCTAGCAGGCAAAAGAGCTAGACCCCTACGGAGAGGCTAGGCTCAGGTCCTTTTACTCATTTCAAAGAGCCGTGAACTCAACAGAGGTCTTCCGTGATGGAATCAAAGTGGCAGCTCGGATGGGGGGAGAGAACTTAAAAATTCCATCTTGGCTCTTGAGTGCCGAAAAGCTGGTGAAAAGAACAGCGAAGGGAAAGTTAAAAAAAAAACGGATTTAGTGGGTTTCCTCCACTGAGAGCACAGGGAGTGGTGCACTCACTTGGAATATGTTTTCAGATGGGATGAGTAGAAATCTGATGAAGAGGAATAAATAGAATCTAAATAAGATCTATATCTGCACATTTAAGGCTACGACAGTGGCCTCATATATGACCTCAGTAACAAGCCACAGAAACGGCTCCAGTTTTAAGAAGTCCAACCACTCCTGGAGAGAGGGTTGTCAAAGCCCCCTTCATCAAATACCCTGTGTTAACTTTAAAGGATTACCCCCAAATCCTATCCAATGCACTTTCCATTTCACTGCTCATTCCCCAATCTCAATCCTGCCGCCTGTCTCCTTGTTTCTTCATCACTTCCCCCATAAGAGGCTCAAAGAGGCCGACAACGAGAAGCAGCGCATCTGACCTAAGCGTAATTACTGCAACAAAAGCTCAAGATGTTCGCCTCAAGTCAAATCAGTGAAGGCCTTTTTTTTATCTCAATGTTCTGGTGCTGTAATGAAAATCCAGGTCCCTGCTGTGACGTTTTTCCCTTCTTCGCTGCCCCCCACACCATCATTCGGTATGTTTTTTTCTTTCCAGCAGTTCAGCGACTGTAGAAAGTGCCAGGAGTTAATTGAAAACATGGCAAGGGGAAAGTTAAGTTTGAGGCCTGCACCGCCAAATTGGTTCATTATCCAAAAGAATAATAAAGAAGCGTTATAGCTGTGAAAGCAGCTGCTACGTTTGTCTTAAAGTGGCACACACCACTTTGTTTCAACATATTCTACATGCCCAAAAGCTGGGTAAATAGCTCATTCATCCACTGCAAGGTGGACCCCTGGGACACTGTCATACAGTTGTCCACACACACAGCTTGTATGCCATCAAACACGCACAGAAATGTTCCACAAGTCAGTGGTAAGTCTTGAGTAGGAGATTACTACAACTGAATTATTCTGTTAGTGTTGTAAATGTGGGTCACAAACACACAAGCATTCAGATGCTTCTAAACCCAACCTGCAGAGCAGGACTTTGCTCCTAGTCTACAGAGATAAGGGCTTCTGGGAGAAAGTCATTTTTCCCCGATTCAGCAAGTTCAGCAAAACAAACAACAAAAACTGACACCATAGGGTTCTTCACCGAAAGTGTGTTAAAGTGTGAGAATGTGTTTAGTTACAGATAAACAGATGATGAACAAGTACAGACTGAATAGAGGAGGGTGGTACACAATAAAAAGGTGTCCCACAAGGATTAATATTGGGCCCTACACTATTGTCTGTATATATCAACAATATTCCTTTTGCTGCTGGTAATTCTTCTATTCTTTTATATGCAGATGATACAATTAAGGACATCTCTGTCTCTTCCCCTGACTGTGTACTGTTTACGCTCCAAGAAAGCTTTCTTCAGGTCCAAAAAGCCTTTACTGTTCTGAGCTTATCACTAAACATCTCTAAAACAAAGATTACATGGTTTGGACCGAAGGGCAGTATTACTACTTTCAAATTCACTACCAGTGAGGCGGCCATCTTGGAACAGGTTACCACTTACAAATACCTAGGCGTTTGGTAAATAGACAGTTCATTATCATTTTCTCATCATATATCACAAAGTTACAATCATGCCTCCCTCACTCATGCTGCAAAACTCACTCTTTTGCAGATGGCAATGCTCCCACAGTTTGATTACGGTGACACTTTTTATAGAACGTCATGCAAAAGTATTCTTCAGAACCTTGATGCTCTGTACCACTCAGCTCTCAGATTTGCTACAAATACCCCCTTTAGAACTCATCACTGCTCACTTTACTCTATGATTAATTGGTCCTCCTTACATACTCGTCGCAGTATACACTGGTTCACACTCATTTTTAAAACCCTCATCGGTCAATCACCACCCTATCTACAAAATTTGACACACACTCTATCTGCTACAAATAACACCAGGTCCTCCAGGTCCATCCAACTGAAAGTCCCTAAGACAAATTCCACCTTTGGCTTCTCATCCTTCCAGTCATCTGCACAAAAAGACTGGAATATACTTCAGTTAACACTAAAATTAAAGATCTTTATCTCAGCTTTCAAATATTACATGAGAAATGTTGTTACTGATACATGTACATGCTTTTCTGCTGTTTGAACTATTTGAAGTGAAAAAATGTAGCACACAAACTCACTCAGAGCAGTGGGCTACCAGTCGTAATGCTTGGGGAGCAGCTGGGGGTTAGTTGTCTTACTCAAGGGCACTCCAGCTGTGGATATTGAGGGAGGAGAAACTTCCTTCAATGCTATATCCCCATATCACATACAAAAACAAAAACGGGGACTTCAGAGTTGCTCTCTTTAAAAACAAGTAGACTTATTGCTTATTTCAAGAATGTTTAATAAAAACATTTCTGGTGAAATTGTTTGCATAATTTACTGTCGTTACTGAAAAGCAATTCTATTCCAAGTGACTCTCGAGCATTTCATTTGGTCCACTTTTTCATGAAAGGTTTACACAATGCAGAAAGATTTCCTGAATTGTTTTTTGGACACAAACAAAACCTAATACTGATCATGAGCTTGAATACGATTGTGCAAATTATTATTGTTCATTCATTGTCTGTAAGCACTTATCCAGGGTTACGGTGGGTCCGGAGCCTACCCGGAATTGACTTATTTTTAGGCATTTTTATTATTGTTTTTAATCCTTGAAAAGGAATCAAATATTGATTGGCCAGTTGTGAGACTGTTCCACAAAAATGCACCTGAATGACCCTTTAACGTACCAATAACAAAATTAATAAATATTATTTTTTATTTAATTTTTAACATTTAAACAAAGCTTTACAAAAGCTGGAGAATTGTTTATTATTTGAATTTATGCCAAAAGTGTGAGTGGGATTTTTCCTGCAATATTTTTAGCTAACACCTCTTACTGAAGGTGGGGTACTAACGCATTATACCAAATTCTGAAAAACCCTGAGACAGTCTACTTTTTATATTTTGGATTTTTATTGAAAAAAATCATTAGAATCATTACCCAATTTTGGAATTCCACTGAAACTTGGAGATGTTCCTGTAATGACACCGTAGATGTAGTCTAACGTTTTCCTTTCCACATTCAACTGAGTGTATTTATATGGACAAAGTGGACCCGATCAGTGCTCTGGGGCGCTAAGGGCAAGAGTGTGTCAACAAATACAAATGCTAAGAACATCCAGCAGTTCCAAACACAGGGAAAAATAAAGGAAAACTCTTCACATGTGATGAAGCACCACAATGGACCCCACTTCATCCATCATTATCTGCCCCTCTCAGCCCTGTCAGCCCATTATAAATCAGAACTCCGGCAATAGTCCATCTTGGTATTCATCACTCTTGCTTGGCTGCTCGGTTGCAGTTGTTTCAGCCCATTGCTCGTGCAAGGCCTTTGCTATTTATTACACTCGCAACATGCTGGGTTTTTTTTTTTTGCACAGAATCTAAAACTGAGCTCTGAAAGAGGAAAATGGGGGTTTTGCGATTACGGCCCCCGCTGCTGGATGGACGGAGAGTATGCGCAGCTAGGCAGCGGTGGCCACATGGAGTGTGTGGACCAGGGGCCAGCGGATCTTTCCCACATGCTTCCCCGTGGCTGGGCTCTGAAGAGGTGTCAGCGAGCCTTAGAGGAATGAAGTGCCTGGGCATTGTGCGGCCGAGGCCATTATGTGCTTAAGATTAGCATGACAAAAGTGCCACTCGACTTCTCCTCCATTCAGCCAGCTCCAGGCCTCTTGTCCCCGCTCTAATAAAACATTTTGCTGCAATCGCTCCGTTTTGAAGACCCATGGTGACGATAGGGAGAAAAAACGAGAGAGACGGGTGGGTTTAAGAGGATGAAGAAGAGGAGAGAGAAAAAGCGCGAGAGCGAGAGCTGGTTATCTCTTTAAACGGTTTGCATGTGACAGAGTAAACAAATGTAACCACAAACCTCAAAACATTCCTCCAGTAAATGCAGGTTACCATATTTACCCACTCTGCTGAAACATTAGTGAAGTTGTGCACAAACAATTAACAACCAATTACCAGCCTGCAATATTCCCAAGGTAAGAAATCTGCATATTTTTAAATCTTTACGTCCTTTTCTACTTTAGACTGGTTCCGTAAATACTTTGGCTTGAAGAATACTGTTAAAAGAAAATTACAAACCCGCGGTCATTTATAAAGTATGTGATGTATTAATGTCAATTTAGGAAATACAGTTTGAGTGACCGCAGCTTTTGAAACAATCTGTGTATTATATTTTCCAGCAGCAGCTAGTTAAATTAAGTCTATTCTTTACAGCTAGTTCTTTACAGCTACTCTGTACTTAATATTAAAACTGCACAGTCACTGCCCAGATAACAACATTTAACTCCATTCTTGTGGATTTTTTATGCCATTTGAAAACAGCCGCTGTGCAAAATGTCATGACAAATGGACCAATAGGAATGCTTCAAAATGACTTAAATATTTTTTTTTACATTGACTTTCAATGGAATTAAGACTTTCTATAAAGTTTAGTTACTGATTAATTGCTAGTAGATAATGTACTTTGCATTCTGCAGGATACAGTACAAACATTTAAGCCTGAATAGTTCAGGGCTAAACAATCTAATTTACACGGGCCATTTCCACATAAGCAGCCTGTGAACATTTGGTTTTTAGGAAACATCTTCAACCGTTATGTCATGCTAACTTTCGAAATAAACCCAACATTGCCTACTTCCTCCTCGGAACGGTGCGGCTCAGCAGGCCTTGTCCTCAAAAGTCTAATAAAATGAAGCACTCAGTTTTAAGAACACCTAAATATACAACTTGTAACAAGATAATTAATCTTCTGAACCTTGCAGTCAATGCTACTGTCTCGCTTTCAGATTAGCAGACGCTAGCTTTGTTCACAGCCACGGCGTGTAGACAGAGTCTGTTAAGCAAACACAGTGATTGAAAAGTAAACAAACCCCGTCTGCCCCGGCCGGGTGAAACCCCAGGGAAAAGCCATTCGCTTTTGTGCTTACATTCTAAAGATATCTGAAAGTCAGGCTTTAGGCCTTCTGCAAACACTTCTGTTTGCAAAGTCAAGGCTATCGATGCTTCAAATTCCTCGTAATACTTAATCTGTTCCTAAAAAGCCGCTCTAGGGTTAGCCTGTGTTTACAAGAGTCACAACCTACTACCGCTTCTCAAATACAAACCCCGATATCAGAGACATCATTAACAAACCACACATACTCGTTAAATACGTTGTACTTTCATTTTTATGCCTTCTATAAAAAGTACATCACCGAGGCAGTCATACAGTGGATTTAGACATTTCTACACAGACAATAATTCATCTTTGAGAGCAAAAGTTTAAAAATTCTCTGCAAATATATTTACACTGTACAGAAAAATACAAGGAGAATCAGTTACATCAAAAATATCTGATAACTTCCCTTTAAAGCTGGAATCATCACCCTTTGTTCTCGTAGATATTTCTGGTACAAAATATTGCCTTTTTTCATGAAATTATTTTTCATGAATATTGTCAGTACTTGTCCTGAAACTGAATGCTTCAGATTCCAGTACTAGCCTACTTCAAATTTACTCCAACCGTCTGAACACTTTACAGAGATGTTGTTTGTTCACTCAATTTTAAAGGATAGAAAAATACTTTTACGTATCCACTTTCAAATTGGCAGTGCACAGCTTTCAGATTAAAAACCTTGCATGGTTATATTTCCAAGTAACAAAATAAAAGCTTTTAAGAGTCTACATATTTTCTTTTAAAAAATCAAAAAGCTGTGTCCTGTTTCACAATACAGGCAATAATTTTTCTTTTGTTTTTAAAGACAGTAGTGTTAGAATGAGCTTAGTTTTCATTTGGAACCGACTGCTATTTTCAGCTTGAGTTCAGCTTTGTAACATAGAATAAATATAGAAGTGTGCTAGGGGCTAAAGGGTCACTGAATGGTACATTTGCATAGCAAAGGTGCAACGTGACCAACCTTGAGATGTGAACAAAACTCAATCAAAGTGTCATGCAAAAGTGGATGTGTCCTCTTTGGAGATGAACAGACATAAACAATCAGATCCGTAGTTAACGAGCACCTCAAATATTCACGGTCTGGGAGTTTTCACCGTTTGGCCACTTTCGTTGGCTTCACTGTAACTTGTGGGGAATCTAACCAATCACAATAATTGGTCATTCTCAATCACATATCTGACCAGTTTGTCCTGTTGTTTTTCACTTTCACCAGACGGAGCAGCTACTTCCACCGACCAGTCATTTTCAGTGGCCATCATTTTCTGAGTGTGATTTCACCAGGTAGATGCCACTCTGGGGAGGCTGGGCAGTCATGGCCACAGATTAGTCATTTTCACCACTGTTCTGATAGGCCAGGTGTCCGGACAGAGCTGTGATTTTCATCGTCCAGTCACTTTCACTGACTCCACTGAAGCTTGTTGGGTTGTCTGACCAGCCACAGCTTAGACCAGTCACTTCCACTGACAAGTGGTTTTCACCGGCCCTGTAGCTCACTGGAAATCTTCCTGGTTAGTTTCACAGATTGATCATTCCCAAAGACCTGTCCTGTTCAAGTTTTAGCTTAAAAACTGAACCAGGGAA